>NC_052622.1:46453741-46786025 GCF_016545825.1 Eucalyptus grandis | reverse complement strand
TGTGTTCAACCGTGTGATAAGATGGTGGTAGGCTTGAAGATGTTAATGAAGATGCGTCTCGCAAGAACTTTCCAAGGAAATGGAGAAATTCGAGTGAAATCTCCCGTTCAGTCCGCTTCAAAGAGAAAAGGAAAGGAGGCCATTGGAGCCCCATCGAAAAAGAAGAAAAGATCTCTCATCCTAGAGGATGAAGATGAAGAGGATGAAGATCCTACTATCCAAGCACCGACAAGAACCAGGACGTTCCGTGTCTCAAATGAGAGAATTTCAGAAGAACCAGAGAGAAGAAGAAGAGCAGAGAGAGAAGGAGAACGAAGCCGAAGAAGAGAAAGAAAAGTCTCTGTCAATCTGGAGAGAAGGGAAATCTAGAGCATGATCATCACTCTTCCCCTTCGGATGTCCTAGAGACAGGGGAGTTGGCGAGCAAGAAAAGTCTACACCTCATGCCGCAAATAGTGAAGGTCCAAGACAATCTCCGTAGACCTAGAAGAATTTCAGGCTTCTCAATTGCCTCAAGAAGGTGATACGTCGACACCAAATCTGCAAGACTATACGAAGCACCATCGTCTCCATCTGAAAAAGCTCATGCCGCACACGATGGACAATTCTGCAGATTTTCATCGCATCATGGATATTCTTCTCGGAAATGCGTGGTCAAATATATGCTCGAATGTGAAATTCAAGCCATGAAGAATGCTGGACAAGCATCTTCAGTCGGCCCGGAGGACAAGATGAAAGACCTCGCTCCGCAAATTCAAGCCAATGCCAAAGGAGAAGAGATAGCTCATCTAAGGCAGGACTTCAAGAGGCTAGAAGGCGTAGTCCAGTCAATGGGAGAATTCCAGATCGTGCGCATTCCCAAGCAGACATGACTCCTTTCTCACCCTCTTTTTAATGATGACAAAAAGGGGGAGAACCAATTTGAACAAACAAAACAAACAAACATTATTTTAAATTATTTTAAAACTTTAACTTTTGTGGTTATGTTTATGACTTGAGAACTTGAACTTGAGACTGAATTGGCTGTGGATTTTGATGCTTGACTGTTTGCATTTATATCAAGTATTGTTATATGGTATTACTCATGAAAGACTAACCTATTTGCTGTGGATGCAGAGTCTGGTTGTTTATTAATCTTTATGAGTTACCCATATTGCTTGAGAAATGTTTTTGCAGGTCAAAGTTGTTCAAATCTACAAGAAAGTTTTGTCACCATCAAAAAGGGGGAGATTGTTGGAGAAATCTTTCCTAATATTTTGAAGCCGACAAAACGTTTCTATCGCCTAGTCTGGATATCGATAGTTAAAGTCTCAAGACTTTGTAATCTCAAGACTCAAGACTCAAGACTCAAGACTCAAGATTATTCTCACCGACGCTTTTTAATCCAAAGGACGAAGGATATCCAAAACTGAAGTATATGGTTGAGGATTTGATCCTATCCTCTGGAAAAGATCCCTTGGTTGGATAATCATTTCGGATTCTTTGATTCTTATCTAAGATCAATTGAAGATCCAATGTTCGACGAAACATTCTTGGAATGTTCTATTCTTGGAAACCAAAATCCCGATTGTATGGGCGAACAGATTGATGGGCTATCATCGATTCCTTAAATAGCTCGGATGATCTTCTTAATTGATTCCGTCCAACGGGTAGATTGGAGGAATTCCTTTGGTAAGTGCCAACGGCTATGATGGCATAAAGGAGTATAAAAGGAAGACGTTCTAGTTGTTTTAAGTGTGTGATCGATAGAAAAATTCTAGAGTCTCGAAGAACCTTGATTGTTAGTCGATACGGTTCGAGCGAAATTGTATACACAGAGAGTGTTTATACTTGGTGATACCTTGAGCGAGTGTAGTAGATCATCTACATCGAGAAATCAAGGAAGATCAACACCGTAACATCTCTTTGTTCATAGTGGAATCCAGCCAATCGGCTGTCGGTGCGAAGAGTGGATGTAGGCTTGAATCAAGCCGAACCACTATAAACCTCGTGTTTAATTCTCTCTTTCCCTTACTCGCCTTACGATTGATCTTTTTAATCCTTCATCTGTCTAAGTATTGTGCAATCTTCAAGAAAATTTTTATAAACCTATTCACCCCCCTCTAGGTACTCGTATTAGCATTATCACCAATGATATTTCACATCAACATGTTTCGATCTTGAATGAAACACTGGATTCTTGTTAAGATGGATGGCACTCATGCTATCGCAATATAGAACAAACTTCTCTTGCTTCAAGCCTAACTATTGTAGGAATTTTTGTATCCACAAAAGTTATTTACCTCCTTCAGTAATAGCAATATATTCCACTTCAGTTGTAGACAAAGTAGTACATTTTTGCAATATTGATTGCCATGAAATAGCTCCTCCTGCAAAGATTAGTATATAACTCGGTATGGATTTTCGAGAATCAACATCACCGGCATAGTCCGCATCCGAGTAGCCACTCAACTCAGGCTTCGTATTTCCATAACACAAGCAAAGTGTAGAAGTGCCTCTAAGATATCTTGGTATCCATTTCACAGCAATCCAATGCTCCTTACCTGGATTAGAGAGAAATCTACTCACAACACCAACTACATGAGCAATATCGGGTCTTGTATAAACCATGGCGTACATCAAACTACCCACAGCCGATGCATAAGAAATTTTCATCATCTCAACCTTCTCTTTTTCACTTGAAGGACACTCATTACTACTCAACTTGAAATGGCCTGCAAGTGGAGTGCTCATTGGTTTACATGTACTCATGTTGAATCTTTCAAGCACCTTTTCAATATACTTCTCTTGAGATAACTGCAGTTTCTTATTCTTCCTATCGCGAGTAATTCTTATGCCTAAGATTTGCTTAGTCGGGCCTAGGTTTTTCATTGCAAAAGCTTTACTCAACTCATTTTTCAAGCTCTTGATTTTCTTGGCATCATGCCCAACAATCAACATATCATTCACATAAAGTAGAAAAATAAGAAAATCATTATCTGAAAATCTTTTCATAAAGAAATAAGAATTGGAGTTTGTCTTACCGTATCCTTGTTCTTCCATGAATGATTTAAACTTCATATACCATTGCCTTGGCGCTTGCTTGAGACCATATAAGCTTTTCCTCAATCTACACATAAGGTGCTCATTGCCTTTAACTTCAAAGCCCTCTGGTTGCTTCATATATATCTCTTCTTCTAGGTCTCCATGAAGAAAAGCCGTCTTTACATCAAGTTATTCAATTTCTAAATTCAAACTGACGGCCAACCCGAGAACAACTTGAATAGAAGACATCTTTACAACTTGTGAAAAAATCTCTTCAAAGTCTATGCCATTCTTTTGACGAAAGCCCTTCACAACAAGTCTAGCCTTGTATCGTTGTTGTAAACTATTTTCTTCTGTCTTCAACTTGTACACCCACTTATTTGTGAGTGTTCTCTTACCCTTAGGCAACTTCACCAATTCAAATGTGTGGTTCTCATGCAAGGATTTAAGCTCCTCTTGCATGGCTTCATGCCACTCATTCTTTTGTTCACATGATATAGCATCTTCATAAGTTTCCGGCTCTCCTGCATCAGTGAGTAACACATACTCATATGGCAAATATTTTTGAAAAGGCCTACACTTTTTTTTCAGATCTTCTAACTTGAGGTAGAATAGATTGCTCTTGATCATCTATTTCACCCGTCTCAACTGAAGAATCAACATTATGTAAGGATTCACCATCTTCATGATTTCCTTGCACTTCTCCCCCATGATTTCTATCAATATTAGAAGGACTTGGGCTAAAACTAATTGAATGTTGAGCTATATTCTTTGGTTTCTCTGCCTTGTCAATGTCTTCAATAGTTTGATACTCACAAAACACTACATCTCGGCTTCTAATGACTTTCTTTGCAACTGGATCCCATAACCTGTAACCAAACTCTTCATGTCCATAACCTAAGAAGATACACTGTTTAGACTTGTCATCAAGCTTGGATCTTTCATCTCTTGGCACATGCACAAATGCCTAACAACCAAACACTTTTAGAAGGCTGTAGGAAACATCTTTGCCACTCCAAACTCTTTGCGGAACATCCCTTCAAGAGGAATCGATGGAAAAAGATTTATCAAGTCTACTGCTGTTCTCATCGCTTCACCCCAAAATAACTTAGGCAACTTCGCATGAGAAAGCATACACCGAATCCGATCATTAATTGTCCGATTCATTTTCTCTGCCACTCCATTATGCTGTGGTGTTTTTGGAACAGTCTTTTCAAGCTTGATACCATAATCCCTGCAATAGTGTTCAATGCCTCTATATTCACCACTGTTGTCAGCCCAAACACATTTTAGCTTCTTTCCGGTTTCTCTTTCCACATTGACATGAAATTGCTTGAAAGCCGCAAGTACCTGATCTTTAGATTTCAAAGCAATAGCCCACATTTTTCTAGAACATTCATCAATAAATGTCACAAAGTATAATGCACCTCCAAGAGTTCTAACATCCATGCAACAAACATCAATGTGAACTAAATCAAGTACATTTGATTTCGTGTATGGAGAGGAACTACGAAATGAGAATCTATATTGCTTATCTGTAAGACAATGAGTGCATTCCTTTAGATTTTTCTCCTTCAAAGGTAAAAGGTTCTTTCTAATAAGAGTTTCAAGTCCTTTCTTGCTAAGATGACCCAGTCTCATATCCCATAAATCAACTAAGAAATCCTCCACTGCATTTACCTCTTCTTTAATCAAGTCAGTTTGCATGTTGTAGAAAGAGCCTGTCTTCTTACCTTTTGCCACTATCATAGAACCTTTAGTCAACTTCCATTTGCCATCAAAGAAGGAATTACAATAACCATCATCATCTAAGGCACCCGTAGAGATCAAGTGAAGTCGAATATTTGGAACATGTCTCACATTTTTCAAAAGCAAATTACATCTGACGTCGGTTTCCAAATAGATATCGGTTTCCAAATTAACATTTCCCATACTAATAACCTTGGAAATATCACTATTTCCCATCCTAATACAACCAAAGTTGCCGCCGTGATAAAAAACAAAGTAATCACGCTGTGAGGTGACATGAAAGGAGGCTGCGGAATCAACAACCCACATAGAGTCTTGGCATGTAAAATTCACATATCCGTTGTCACATACGAACACAATAACACCATCGGATGCAACCTTTGTTGTAGCTTGTTTCTTTTCTTTCTTTTGATCTCCATTTCTATCATGGAATCTATCTCTCTTTGGCAACCAACACTTTTTTGCATAATGCCTCATTTTGTCGCAATTATAACACTTGACACTCCTCCTCGGTCTTGATTTCGACCTTCCTCTTGATTTGCCCCGGGTATCATTTCTTTGAAACCTTCTTGATTGACTTCTCGCCCTGTTTTCTATAACAAGAGCATCCGATGTAGAAGCATAATTCAAGCCTTTTTTTCTTGTTTCTTTATTGAACAAACTTTTTTTAACCATGCTCATAGAAAGCATACCAAAAGGAGCCGAGTTGTTTAATGCCACAACCAAGGTGTCCCAACTATCAGGAAGAGTACCAAGTAATAAGCATGCTTGCAATTCATCACCAAAATCAATCTCAAGATTTGTCAATTGATTTACAACATCTTGAAATTCACTCAGGTGTTCCACCATATTACTCCCCTCCTTATATCTTAAATTCACAAGTCGCTTAACTAGAAAAACTTTATTTTGTGGAGTTTTTCTCTCATATAGATCTTGTAATTTCTTCCACAAAGTGTCCGTCTTCATTTCTTGAGTAACATGATGAAACACACTATCATCAATCCATTGTCGGATAAACCTAACCGTTTTTCGATTCTTTCTCTCCGATTCTTTATCTTGCTTATCTCCTTTGGCTTCATCACCCTCAATAGGATCAAATAAGTTTTTGTAATATAACACATCTTCCATCTGAGGCTTCCAAATAGAATAATTGGAGTCATTTAACTTAAACATGATGTTGCTAGTTTCTTCCATTTAACAATACAATTTCAACCTGGCTTTGATACCACTTTGTTGGGGAGAACCCGGGGACACAATTCACCACGGCCAAACGCAATCCAGGATAAATTTCTCTCCCGATACTAAATCAACTTAAAATCTCTTAACTCCCAGCAACAACCACCAATGTATTGCCTCACAATATGCAAATATAACGCTGAAATGATAAGTAGACAAAGCAAATAACGACACCAATGATTTGACGTGGAAAACCCGATGCGGGAAAAACCACGGACCGCCCAAAAAACATCCACTAATCACCAAGAATAGCATGATACATAAAGTATTCTTCTCTAGTCATACACTAGAGACTCAACATTAATATTACAATCATCTTTTTCTCACCACATAGGTAGACAAACAAGTTTGGAGCAAGAAAACCTTAACCGCAATTGGAGAATTTGAAGATGGTTCTTGACGAACAAAAATCATCAACTCGTAGGTCTCGGTCTCACGAACAACATACTGAAATTTGAACCGATTCCGTCAATATTTGGCTTTCGAATCAAAGCTGCAAAGTTGCAGCCCTCTTCCTTTCTTTTCTTCTCCCTTGCTTGCAGTTTTCTGTTTCTCTCTCCTCTCTTTTATTTTTCGACGGACGCACACCTCCACGCATGACACTCCACTTCTTTTTGTTTTGTTTTATTTATTTTTAATGCTGGCTGAGCCCCACATGAAGGTGGACCCAGCCAATAGATACAATCCACAATCTTATGTTGTCTATCTCAATAAGGATCGAAATAAATCGATCATCATATCCAAGTGGTTATGGATATTAATGGAAGGTTATCCATTCCAATTTGAAAATGGGTAAATCAACTACCATATCCAAAGGGTTATGGATAGGATGAAAGATTTTCCGTATCCTGAGCGTGTATCTTGTAGTTAGAGATTGGAAGGTCGTCCAAGTACCTTGTTAAGTTAGGAAAATTTCTTAACTTGAGGGATATCTTAGGATTTTGTGGATATTACATTACTTAAGTAAATATCTAATTGAATATTTTAGGCCCTGTTTGGTAACCATCCAAATAGGGCCAAATTCTGATTCTTTGTTCCCGGAATCAGTTTCGGTCTAGAATCGCGTTTGGTAAAATTTTTGTTTCCGGGAATAAATTTGTTCCCGGGAACAGATTGGGAATAGAATCAAGAACATAAAAAAGTTGATTCTTGTTCCTAGAACGAATTTGAGAATCAAAATCAAGAAACTTTCTTCTTCCCTTCGGCCATCTCGCGACTGCCGTCCACCACCGCCCGCCACCATCCGCCGTTCGCTGCCGCCGGTCCGGCGAGCTCACCGGCGAGCTCGTGGAGGCTCGCCAGACCAGGGCGAGCTCGCCGGAGGCAAGCCCACCCCGGCGAGGCCGGGCGGGCCGGGCAAGCCTCGCGACGCCTGGCCCCATCGGTGGCCGGGCGAGGCTCGCCCAACCCCGATGAGGTCGGCCGGCCACCGGGGGGCTAGGCGAGCCTCGCCTACCGCCGGCGAGGCTCGGCCGATGAGGGCCGGCGACGCTCCGGTGAGGTCGCCGGCCCTCGTTTGGCCGGTCGCCGGTCCGATGACCGGCCGAAGAAGAAGAAGAAGATGAGAAAATAAAAGAAAAAAAAAAAAAAGAAAAGAAAAGAAAAAAAGAAAAGGAAAAAAAAAGAAAAAAAATGAAAAAAAAAAATTAAAGAAAAAAAGGAAAAAAAGTAAAAATTATTTAAAAATTAAAATAAATTGATTTGGAACAAATTAATGAACACGGTACCAAACACAATTATATTCCGTAATCGAAATTTTAGACAATTACCAAACGGCTTAAAATGCTTAGAATCGCTTCCCCCTAACATAATAAAAAGAATCGCCCGATCGAATCTATTTCCAAGAAAATGTAATCGTTACCAAATGCGCCCTAGTATCCAATAGAATATATATCAAGATACACCGAATCATTCAATATACCGAATCATTCAAATAAAACAATAGAATATGTGGAATGTACTAAAGATAGCACATTACCTAACTTGAGAATGTACTTTCCTAATTTCGACCAAACATAATTGGACTGAGATTGCAATTGGCGCCTACACAGTGAACGGCAACGGTAGCCAGGTGGTGGCAACTAGCGGTGGCTAGTGGTGGCGATTTGCTGCAGACGGTGGGCAACTCGCAGCTGGTCGTCGACGGCGATCGTGCCAATGGACCTACAAAAAGGAAACTTTGCGGGGATCACTCGGTTCAAGGCAGGGCACGGCGGCAACTCAAGGACTGTGGAACAATAGGGACGGACCGGCACGGACAGCAGCTCGTCGCGCGCCGCACGGATCAAAGCAGCAAGCGGGTCGTCGGGGGATCAAGGTCAACTCTACGTTGGCATGCATGCGGGAGGACCTGGCGAGACGAGGAAGCGCCACCAAGCAGATCGTTGTGAATCTTTGGCTTTCTTTCCTCCTTTCTTTTTGCTGCGGATCTCTCTAATCGCGAGGCCCCAAGAGAGAGCCAGAAGAGAAGAGAACCCCACGCTCACGGTTTTCAATGAAACCTCCCTCCTTTGTCTTCTTCTGGCCACCCTTCTCTCTTTCTTCCTCGACCTTTCTACGTGCAGATCATGGAAACCCAGCGACAAGACTTCAAGTCAACTTGAGGGCGTGGCCTCGCATATTTTACGAGCGATTACCGCAAAGAAAAATATCGTGAACTCAAGGGTTACCTCTTTCATCTTGTGAACTCCTTTCCTTCTCCTCCTCTCTCTCTATGCATGCGTTGGAATTGTGAATTTTTTGACTCAATATGACCGCGTGCGTCAAATGTGTGGCTTCTCTTTTTTCTGCGTAAAACACAATTTTTTAAAAAATGAAAAATAAAAAAATTACAACCACCGAAAATAAATATCGAGTTTGAAAAGTAAAATAAATGAAAATTAACAAGAGGGGAACGGTTGCAATTGGGTGGGCCAATCCCACAAGGCCCATGGCCCTTGCCGTGAGGGCCGCAGGCCCATGCTGAACCTCCCCTTCCCTTCCCCATAAGGAACCGTTAATAAGAACGTGCCACGTAAGTTTTCAATCTATTCAAAACCGATCGAGTTAATTAAAAGACGGGAGCGTATCCAAAACGACAAGTTGTAGGAGTTAAATGAATGACACAAAAGGTTAAGGACTCAAGTGCATGAATGTTACAAGTTTCCTAACTTGTTCTATGATTATCCCTTTCTGGTATTAAATATATTTGTTGGCTAAAATCACACATTGAGCATTAATGACACTTGTGAACGACGGATTCCTATCCTTGATCGAAAGAAAACAAGGCCCTTTTTTCCGCAACTGAAGTTCCACATGTTTTTCAAAAAAAAAAAAAAAAAAAAAAAAAGTTCCACATGTTTAGGTGTGATTATTTGAATTACTGTATCTCTAGTTCCACATAAGGGAAAATAAGATGGACTCAATGACTCCTTGGTTTCCGCAGCTAGAAGGCTAGGTAGCTGAGGGAGGGTCGATGACCTTCTCTTTTTTCTCAACTTTTTTTCGTTTTTTCTTCTCCAAATTTTAAGATTTTTTTTTTTGTTAGATTCGACATGACTCCCTGATTTGATGCCTTGTGAAAGTCGCATGTCTTCTGGGACAGCAATTTGGCTAGGAAATTGATCGGATTTAGCCCGTGAGGGTATCGATCAAGAAGAATTAAAATAATGATAGTGAGATTTCTTGTTGAAAAAGAAAGAGAAAATAAAGAAAGAAAAATCTCCTATAGTTAAACCATATCACCTATACAAGCACAAGTAAAGAATGTGAAATCAACTTTAATCAAAAGTTTAACTTGTTGTTTCTCGACATAATATTCTTAAAAAAACCCAATTTTAGCTCAATTGCTAATATGACCATAAGCTTTTTGGTCTCTTAAAAACTCTCAAATTTTGGTCCAATTCCAATTTTACTATAAATATTTTTTTTTGTCTTATAAAAGACTACAAACTTTAAGTTCAATCATAATTCTAACCTAATTTTTTTTGTCTCATAAAAAATATCTATTCTTACTTGAGTCTCATATCTGCCCTCATTAACCCTTTGTCCATAATCGTTCTTAATGACGTGGCATTTTCACGTCATTGCTATAAATTTTTTCCCAAATTTCATATTTAAGAAAATGTCTTTTGAAGATGAATTTCCATGCTAGCCCAAACGATATCTTATTAGATTAGAAATTTGAGTAAAAATAGTGCAATTAGGGTTGGCTTTCTTCAATTGCTCTTACTCTTGAGAGAGTCTCCCTTCCATTTTGCTCGGGCATCTTCAATTTTGTGCTTAGTCTTCAGCCTCTCATGCTTAGGAGTTTTTCATCTTTTGCAGTCAGAGAGCTCATGCTCAAGACACTCGGCGCAAAACGCTTAAACAACTCGTTCGAAAGTTCTTAATCTCTTGGCTGCCAACAGAAACTTTGTATGGAGGGTTAATAAGGGTAGATTTGGAACTTAAGTAAAAATTGGTAGTTTTTTTAAGACAAAAAAAAGCTGAGGTTTTTTTTTTTTTTTTAAATGTTTAGGGTAGAATTGGAATTTGACCTAGAGTTTAAGGTTTTCATGGTATAATAGAAATTTAGGGTTAGAATTGATACTTAACCTAAAATTGAAGGTTTTTTAGGGCATTAGACCGTTGGTTCCACCTATCTTTCTTAGCTTATCTTTTGAATTCTATTGGGCTTAATGTGTAATGATTAGATGAAACTCTGTCGGGCCTCGCGTTGGCCTTTCTTTTGCAAAAGAGTGTCAACATCTGCACTTCTTCACATTAACTTATGTAATTCAATTTCGTTCTAATTAATCCCCAACAGTATAGGTTTCGTCATTTCCCAAAATAACGATATATAAATCCTTCAAAGTAACGCAAAAAATGATTAGAGTGTTGTTTCTCACCGTCCAACAATTTAATAGTCATCTTATGGGCAGATATTTTATTTACCAACGTGATTGATGTGTGATATTTCAAATCCTTATCATTAATGGAAAAAAAATGACCTCTCGATCGATTAGATGATCCTTTCAATTGGCTAGAATCCATTACTTCAACAAAACTAGATCTTGTAAAATCATATTGAATATTTGATGATACATTTCGTACCTTGATAAGATTTCACCTCCTTTATGTGCATGATAAGAATAATACATGGAATTAAAAAAAAATTGAAATATTCTCATTATTGACTAAGCAAGACTAGTGTTTTTACAAGAAATCTCTGGCCAACCTTCTTGTAAATAATCTTTTTTAGCGTCAAATGGGTTCCCATCTCCTTAAAGATCTCTCCCTCAAAGTCGAATGAAGTATAGTGAATATGGCGCATTGGAATTTAGCATCATTTGCTCATGACTCACGGTCAGCATGTTTCTAGGTCGGGAAAAGTTGTTGCAAAAGTCATATCTAAGCCTAATTAAATTGAAATTATATTACTAAATAAGGTAGAAAAAAATGTTTATGAACGATAAAGAAACCACTCCTTATTTGATGGCTAATTTTCAGTAAGTGGAGTGATTTTTTGACTAGTTCCACGACGCGAGCTTTGCTTTTGTTAAGCATGAGAAAAGGACATTAAGGGTCCGTTTATTTCGTAAAAAAATGTATACTTTCTAGAAAATATTTTTAGGTCTTTTGGTAATTGGTTGAAACCTGAAAAGATCTCGAAAGTAATTTTTGTCATTTGGTAAAGAAAATTTGATGGGAAAATATTAAAAAATATTAAAAATTTAATTATTTTGATTTTAAGATAATTTTTTAATTTTATATATTGTTTTATTTTTACTTATTCCTTAGCCGGTTGCCGAGTGAGCTCAAGTCTTGCCAGACTGGCGAGCATCTAACTTACCACAAGCCAACGAGACTCGAGGTCCTCACTTTCTTATTCTATATTTCTTGCTCCTTTTTTGATGAGTAAGCTTGAGCCTTGTCGATTGGCAAGCTTTGAGCATGTTGCAAGCCAGTGACACTCAGGCCTTAAGGAAAGAAAAGGAAATGTAAAGAAAAAGAAAAAAGAAAAGAATATATAAAAAGTAAAAAATAATATATAGGCACCAAGGGTTCAAGCCAAGCCCTGATGGATTGGGCATTAGTGGCCTAGGCCTGAGGATTGAGGTCTTGGGAGGCCTTTGGAAACAACATGAGGATTTTCATGTCTAGGTATAAAGTTTTGGGTTCTCATTATATCTTAGAAAATGTTTCTCGATTCCTTAAAGAGGAAAACATTTTCCCTTCTTTAAACGAATCAAATGTTAGAAAATATTTTTTCAAAAACGGATTTTAAAAGTGTCATAATCTTCTTGACTCACCATGAGTGAAAGAGTCTAATCGATTTTTAGGTCCAAAATGAAAAAAGAAAAAAAGAAAAGAAAAGGGAGAACGATGAGTGAAGTCAACATCATCGTCCTCGTGATTTTCCACGTGGCTCGTCGGTCCTGGGCGGCTCCCCCCAAAATTTCAGCGCCTTTAGATCCTGAAGGGGACAGGCGACACGTGGCGCCACTGCGCGCGTGCTTCCCAAAGTCCCGCTTTTAAATGGAGGGCGCAGATTCGAGGCGGTTAACGATCGAAACCCCTCCCCCTCCGCATTCTATAATCTCTCCCCTCCCCCTCTGCATTCTATAATCTCTCGATCGAGAAGCTCCGGAGTCTGTTAGAGATTCGGACGTCGTTGATGCGTTCGACACGCCACGTGGAATCAGATCCGTTGCTTGCCGTCTCCAATCGTCTCTCACGAGTGGCCCCGCCACTATATAAACCAAACCACCCCTGCGTCTCTGCCGACTGCGACCACCAGAATCGGATTACGATTTACTCCCTCCACAAGCCCGAGTGCCACGTACCGACGAGGCTCGGCTCCACCTGTTCTTCCTCCGCCCTCTCCTTCTCTCCCGCTCCCCCTTCCTCCCTGACCTCGCGCAGTAATCTCGACGCGACGCGAGCCGAGCCGAGCCGAGCCGAGCCGAGCCGAGCCGATCCCGACGAGTTCCGGCAAGCGAGCGAGCAGAGTGATGGACGCTCTCGCTGGTCGCGGCTCGAAGATTCTGCTCAGCAAGTTCGGAGACGGAGCCGGCGCGTGCTTGTCGCCGGTCGGCGAGAACGTCGTTGCCAGAGCAGACGTTCGCTTCGCGCGAGTCCAGAAGCTCGCCGACTTCGGATTCCTCCGTTTGGCCGCTGCTCAGCACAGGCTCGTCGGTCGGATTACTTCTCTCTCGTCCAACATCGGGGTCTCTCTCTCTCTCTCTCTCTCTCTCTCTCTCTCTCTCTATTTAGATCATTTACTTATCTGTTTGATTTTGAACATGATTTATGGCGTTTTTCCTTTTCTTCGCATTCAAAGCAGGCAAGGCACTTTTTACTACTCCGCTTAGATTTTAGTGGCAAACACGGTTGAGTTAAGGTCAATGAATGACGAGATACATGATTAAATTATAGCGAAATGGTGTCGCTTGTGCGTTTGTCGTTTATGGAGGCGTCCTATTTAAAACTTGGATCACTTCTCCGGAACCGATAATTCCACCTTAGATATGACAAAACAAAGAAGGGAAAAGTCAATAGAAGAGCGACATGGAAGCAGAGCTCGACAGAATTCTGCTTTGATCCTGTTCATTTCATTACGTATGTTGCTCTTCTGGGAATTGTTACAATATACTAAACGATAACCTTTTTAATCGGGTAAAAACTTCCTATATGCCCATGTCGGCATATATCGGTGCATATCTTTAGTATTGAAATGCAAAAGCTAGTAAATTTAGTGGCTCCTAGAGGTTTGGTAGCGCAAGTTGGATAAACTCAGCAGATATCTTACTTTCGCTTTTAGGATTTCCAACTTACTCTCTAGTTAAGCAGTCGATGGAAAGAGCACGAAATGTTTCTCCAACGGACCCGAGAGGCTCTCTTCCATAATATCTACGTTGATTACTCAAGCTGGTGTTCTTGACATTCTGTAGAATATTGAAGGAACAGTACAAGATAGGATGTGAAAAACAGCCATTTTAGGTCTTAGGAGAAAACAGTGTTGCTACGGTTCTTATGTTTTTGAAATGGTAATGTCTCACAGTTGGAACTTATGTTTGATATTTGCAGCATCCACTACTGCAAGCAGAACTAGAGACAGCAGAAGATGAGACTACAGAGACATGTAGGTTTTCGCATTACTAATCAGATATATTATAAATTCCAGATTTTGTTAATTCTGTCTCCATTTTTTAGATTCTTCGAGGAAAGTGCACGTCAGATTTCAGGTGCAGAGAGAGTGTCAATTTGGAGAACAATTTCTTGTAATAGGGGATGATCCGGCCTTGGGATCATGGGACCCATCAAGTGCAGTACCATTGGACTGGTCAGATGGACACATATGGTCAGTAGAGCTGGTAAGTTTCTATTTTAGACAAACTTGACTTTTCTTTCTTTCAGCTAACAATAGTAGATTGTCAGGGCTTTATTCATATCCACAATGTGTTTGGATAGGACATACCCATTGGGAGAGATATTCAATTCAAGTTCATATTAAGACAAAGAGACGGCGAGATACAGTGGCAACCGGATCCTGATCGGATTTTACAAATCTGGGATACTGATAAAACAATCAGTATCTATGAAGATTGGGAAAATGCTGATTTACAAAAGATTATGGAGGAAGAACTGGCAGACGGCCTCTCTCAGGTTGAGGAGCCTACTCATGGTTCAGAAAGCTTGATAATAGTAGAGAACTCAAATCCATCGAGAGAAAAAGTGATGCTAGAAGCCAGCAATGGATCAGCTTTCGCTGGTATAAATGATGCTCCCAAAGAGAATCCACTGGTGGAAGCACATGATGACTTAAGTTTTTCCAACACTGGTGCTGCGGTAGAAGAGATGCCTGTGGCTCTTTATGCAGATAATATCCTCCAAAAGCAGGAGCAATCTTCAAATGATGCAACTAACAATGTGCACTGCGAAAAGAGAAGTGGTTACCCCGGTGAGGACCTGACCATGTCGCACGAAGTTCTCAGAAACAATAGCAGAGCCACAGTTGATAACTCGACAAACATGAATTTCCATAGTGACCTAGTTACAGTTGATGAAGTTCCTGTACTGGTTCCTGGCTTGACTTCCTTATCAATGGTGCTAACAGAAGAGTCAAATCGATGTGAAGAAGGGCGAAGCAATGCAGGTGATGCCTCTGGTGAACCTGATGAAGCTATAAGTTCAAAATTACCAGAGGTAACTGCTTGATGAGTGTGTGAGCATTCTCTGCTTTATTGCTTCCCACTTTATCAGTTTGCGTTGGGCAGAAAAGTTACCCCATCTCCTGTCAATTGACCGCAACCAGCTAGGGTTTGAAGATTTTACTAGGCATTGGAAGTGTTCTGTGGTTTGCTTGTATTCTCATGAAAAATAAGTTCCATAAGGATGTTTTCTTCCACATGATTGAAAGCAGGGGCAGCTGAATCTAGCACTCATCTCCACTAACTGGAAGAGAAAATGCTTCATAAATGATAAGAACCACTGTTCCCTGCTTAATAATGGGGAGCAAAGCTGAATTTTCGGAATACATGGTCTCTGTATTGGTCAAATTTTAAAATATATTTCAATGGCTTCTATCCTAGTGGAACTGTTAACAGTAATGTTGTACCACTGCGCCGCATAGAAAGCTTATTTTGCCTCTACGAACCAACTGTCCCAACTTATGTAATTGCCACAAGCACTAGTGTTGAATTCTTGAAACATTTGCACGGATGATGAACTGACATATCCAGTATAATAAATGCATCTGTACGTTCAGATCATCTGCCATGTACAAGGCCAGGCCCTAACGGAGAACTTGGGTTGTTGTTATCACACAACATAGACGATATTGTTCATCTATAAATTTGATGTCTATGACACAGATGACATTGCTCATCTATGATTTTGATGTGTGTGACTCTCTCACACGTGTGTGCGCGGGTGCGCACAAGCACACTTGGGTGTGTGAGTTGTGCTTTCTTCTGTGGTGCGTGCATTAATACCTGTGTGCTTCTCTTTTCGGAAGATTCTCTAATGAGGGACTTCATTTGCGTTTAAAGCAAGAGCCTGGATGCAGTCCATCCCAAGAAGAAACGGCACTGACCGTGGCGGAAGGACAGCTTGATAATAAACACAAACAGATTATCCACATAGACAGCAAAGAAGGGAAGACCGACCCTGAGAATTTAAATAATGTATTGAGGAACGATATACGATGGGGCCGTAGGACATTGCAGAAGTTTCTAGCAACTTTGGGGTTGCAATAGCGGGCAGTTGGCATCGAAGAATATACCGGAAATGTGTTGCTGTTCGTTGTGCAGATGGATGAGGCAACTTCACGACGCATGCTATCGTTACCTGTCCTTTGAGTGCGCTTTGGATTTTTGTACTGTAGGTGGAGTAGCGTGCATGTATTTGTACAACTGCGTTGCGGCATAATCGAGAGTGTGCTATATTCTCTAGCAATAGTTTTGTTGTAGTGCCGCAGACAAGAGAACTAGCTGAAATGCTTGTTGTATTACTATATGTATATGGAAGTAGTGGTCCCCTTCATTTTTGGAGTTATGTCGAAATTTTGGATGCTAACCCGTCCTTCAATCATACGATTACAGTTTAACCAACAATCATCTCTGCCCTTATCGTCTTCTGTAAAATAATTGATCCTGGATGCTATAACCAATCCTGCAAATTTCTCCAATACGAAAGGGAATTTGTTAGAAGATGTCTTTCAAATCCTCCCGTAAGGAAAATGTACGGTTTTCTATGCACGAAACCTTCCTTATATGATATTTAGTTAGACACTTCATAAACGAAAACTTCCTCTTATTAATATGCTTAATCAGTGTCATTGGAGTACCCGTCAACGCGACACCTTTCTCTAAACTTTCGCTACGTTTTTCTCTGCAGTAAATGCACTGTGCGAACGCTCATAACGAGCTCTGCACATGCGTCATTTAAAGGATCTTTGTAATCTGTGATACAGGCTCGGATGGGCCGCTGGGTTCGGTTTGCATTGAAGAAGCTTCGTGGAATTTCAAGATTTTGAGGATCAATGTGGATTCTGTGAGCAAGAAGGCATCGTTTTTTTTTTTTCCTTCTTTTTGGGCTAAAAAACAATAGGCATCGTTATTTTGACATAATTAGGGAACAAGAAGTACAACGTTGTACTCGTTACGAGGTGTACCTGGGAACCAGAAGCCTTACCATGAGATAACCTCGATAAGCTTTTTCCTTATGCACATGGCGTACGTCGTGGGGTTTTCAATCGTTTTCTTCCTCGAATCCTTACTTGCACTTAATGTGGCGCTCTTGCTTTTTTTTTTTTTTTTTTTTTCCTAGATGGATTTATAATGTTAATGGTCTGAGAAATCACGCCATTGCATCTTCAGCCAATACTTTATAATCTACGCCCTACAAGGTAAGGGCGATTTTTTTTTTTTTTTTTTTTTTTTTTTGTTTAAGTCGGGTGCCTCTGGGATATAGTTAATCCTACCACGTAAATTTTCCTTCGCTTTGCATAAAATTAGATAACAAAAGTCATCCCTGATCGCAAATGTTTTGGTAATAAACGTTATAAAATAATTGTATATGTGTATATGTATTTGTTTTATTTTGAAGTATCTATGTAAAAGTAAAGCTGATTTAAAAAAAAAAAATAAGGCTTTCCTGCATTTATAATATAAAAAAGAAAACGAAAATTTGAAGTAGAAAAACTAAGTGTTAACGACTCTTTCTTGCATCTAAATTATAGAAAGAAAGGAAAACTAAAAGTAGAAATTAAATGTTTGACAATTTATATTGCGCATATTTTAGAGTATCTCTAGTTCTGCATAAGCAATTATTATGCATATACTGATTGTGTACGTATAGATTCTATTTTGATATTATATGTATATATAGGTTGAATGTTTTGGTAATAAATATTTCAAAATAAATTTTTATTTATATAAAGATTCTATTATGAAATATCTATACATAGGCCAAGGATTAAATTCCACATGATTGCACATATTTCACCAATATATGATGTTAGACGATCATAACAAAAGTTATAACACCCTCTACTTGATAAATAAATGACTTTATTACAAGTCGTTTTAAAAAAAAAAAATTTAATATTAGCAAATAAATATAAATAAATTTTAGCAAATATAAGAATCATAATTACATCATATTTATGGAGTGAAAATATATTCCTAATATGGTACACAATTTCTCACATTTTACAAATAGATATGACTAGATGCATAATTAATGATGAATGTTACGATCAAAATTATTACTATATATAAAGTACGGATTAACAAACACGTAAAACAAAAGTAAGGGCCTGTTGCTTTAAATTTCAAATCATTCGTATATGTTTAAATGAATTACAGCGATTATTCATACCCATTTATAGTTGAAGATGATTTCTATCACCTTATAATTGGTGAGAATAATTTTTGAATCAAACACTTTATTAAGTTTTTGAATGAGCTTTTGAAGGAGCTTCAGGATTATATTGAATCAAACACTATACTAAGTCTTGAAAAGTTTCTAACAAAAAGGTATACTTTAGTCAGCGCAAATTTTATTAGATAAAAGAAGATTATGAAATGATAGAATTGAATTGAAAAATCAACAGAAAATATTGGGTATGATTTCAAAAGAAGTTCCATAGGAAAAAATATTTTAAAGATGTGGCTTCACCAAGAAAGATGAGATAAAGTAATATTGATTAGCATCTAAAGCTGCGTTTGGTAATGCTTTTGGGAACAGATGTTTCTGTTTCTTTGTTTTTGGGAGTAAAAATAGAACAGAAATGTGTTTGGTAAGTTTTTTACTCTCTAGGAACAGATTTGGAACAAAAAAAATAAAAAAAACAAAAAGAAGTTATTTCTTATTCTCGAAATAACTCAAGAAACAAGAATCAAGAATCAAGTTTTTTTTTTTTTTTTTTTTTCTTCCTCCCTTCTTTCCCTAGTCGATTGTCGGTTGGCGATCGGCGATGAGGCCCCCCGCCTCGCCATGGTCGGGCAAGGCGAAGACTAGCCTAGCCACGACAAAGCTCGATCTCGCTGGTGGTTGGGTGAGGTGCCTTGCCTAGTCACGGCAAGGCTTGGGGTGACCTCACCGATGGTCGGCGAGCCTCCCTCGAGGTCGACCTTGCCGGTCCTTGTTTGGCCGATCGTCGGGGGACCGCCGAGGAAGGAGAAGAAGAAGAAAGAAAAAAAAAAAAAAGAAATAAAGAAATAAAGAGATAAAGAAATAAAATTATTAATAAATTAAAAGAAATTTTAAATCGTAAAAATATATGAGATCATACCAAACATTTTTCTCTCCGGGACAAAATTTTTGTGTAATTATTAAATGCATTCAAATGTTCAAAAACTGTTCTCGGAACAAAACAAAGAAAAGTGTTTTTGAAAAAAAAAATTATTCCTCAAGAATAGAAACGTTATCAAACGCACTCTAATCAATCTAAGTACTTTTACTAGTAATAAATTATTTATGATGCATCTAATCATCCTCTAGAACATTGCTACTGATGCATTATTTCAAGTAATACTGCGTTAACCAAAGTTGTTTCACTTGCTTCTTCTGCAATAGATGAGTGAGCCAATCTTTCCTTCTCGTCGTGTTGGAAAGCTGGAGGATCTGAGCCTCTCTCAAGACCACCCGGAAATTCCACAGAATGCAACGAAGCCCAAAAACACAAGTGCTTGGACCTCAAGTTGAATCAAGAAGCATGGGACTTGAAAAAAGAAAGCATAACTCACTTTTTTTCAACAAGATCGACAAAGTCCAATGGCAAAATGAGGTGTTTCGAATACCCTGTGTTCACATAACAGTCCTCTTAGAGCCGTATATATTCAATTCCATGTTGGGTTGTTTTGCCAAACTTTTCTCTGAGCTTGGCTTTTTATCTACTCCTGAATCTATTAATGAAAAGAAAATCAGGAAACTCCTATTATAATTACATGTTAAAGGCACAAGGGGCAGAGAAGGAGGATTGGGCATAAATTTTCCATGTGTTAATCGGGAATTTGAAAATCATGAAAGTGTAAAGGTCTCCACACTTTTGGACAAAACAAGTAGCTGGTCCTTCTATGCCTGACAGTCTGAGCAGTCATACATAACCTTAGGTCACTAAAGGCTGTCAACCAAAGCCTCTTCGTCGGTCAGCAAGGCAAGTACTTTAAGCAGCCAGCTAGAGTTCATCCTTCAGTTAATTGAAGAAGCTTGCTAAACGTCAAGCTCCCTCTCTCCAGCACAGCTTGTGTAAAATGCATCTCTTGACCTTGACAATGTATTCAACTTGGAAAAAACTTACTTGAAAAAAAAAAAATTGGTTAAACTGACCTTGGACCAGTGAGGACGACTACATCACAAGGCTTATAGAGAGTCAATTAATTAATTGAAGTAATTAGGCCAGAACCATATAAGCCTAAATTTAGTCCCCCCTCACTGGTTCAAGAACAATAAGCTCATATCTGCTCATGTACAATGCAGTATTAATCAGTTCACTGCTAGACTTAGTCAGGGGGTGCCGTTGACAGCTGTTGCCATTGGCATAAACAAATCCACTAAGAACTAAATGCAATGAAATAAAACAAGAACATTTTAAACTGCCAGATACTAAAACCTAAGGGAAGGAAGCATTATGCGTTCTAAGAAAATGCAATTGCTTACAACCATTGTTGGTTGGAAGTAATTAGTAGTTACATTTCATAGGTTTTATGTCACCTGTATTAGCACTCTCAAAGTCATGCACAACTCTCCCTCCCCAGAAGCACAGCACACCACCAAGCCGCACCCGACATCCCCCACCCCCCGAGAGAGAGAGTTCTGAATTACTGGCTATATTCACTATTCACTTGACGCTACAGAAGCATACCGTTGAGCTACCACCTCTCTTATCAAATTCAACCGCTTGGTTTGTCAATGTGGCTTCACATATATGCACCAGCCTTAACTGATGAAGATTTCCAGCAGCATGTCAAACAAGTGACAAGTGCAACAGCAATAACACTTGATTTCTAACAAATAAAGTACCTGGTTATGATCTTCCTCTTAAAAATCTTCTTCTTAAGATATAAATTGAAAGACGAATCTCTTGTACACAGAATGTACTCCATTAATAAAACGAATTTGCAATTTTTGCCATAGAACAGATTTTAAAGTTGTGCCTCAGGTCTATGTTTAGTCAATTCCAAAATTTACTTTATTAAGCAATGTAGTGGACTTATGTTGGTGGAACATGGTCAACCTGATAAATATTAACTTGCTGTGTGCCACATCATTAAGTACACCAATTTCGTAACTACGTATACAAATTTTGGTGGGTTACTAGTTGTGGACGTCACCCACATGCAAAATTAACTTGAGTAAACGTGGCTGATGTCCACGATTGTAATTCACCAATTAGAAGAGTGATTCGAGGAAGTTTTATTTAAACGGGGGTTGAAGGAAAAAATGGCATTTCTGTTAATGTGCCTAAACATGCTTAGCATTACCCTTATCTAATTAAAAGGTCACTCTCTCCCAACCTTACTATTGGGCAGGCTATAATCTCCATTTGATTGTAATCATCATCCAAGAGGATCAGGCGATATAAAATCTCTGAATTACAATATATTAAGTAAAGAACCATCAAAATGCTTCCTATTATCTATGGAAAAAAAAGTACTTTCACCTATAAAAAAAAAGAGTACTTACTATTGTTAATGATGTCCTATCCTCATCCTATCGTCGTATCAAATAATTCCTAAAACCATAGGAAGAACATACCACCAAATCACGGTTAAGCACCATGTGACTACAAAGAAAGAGTGCACTGCTTGAGATCACCTTCGACAGGTTTCTTCACGACAATGCAAAGCTTCAGCTCACAGGTCCATGACGAAGGCACATAGGAGTTGCAACCTCAATGACACCACCTCTGCATCAACATGTTCCCTCCATCTTCCTAAAAAAGTTCCTCCTGCCAGATGAAGTTGCCAAGACCTCAATCTTTCTATTTTCTCCACGTGCAGCTTGCTTTCATCACTGGTCTTCGTGCCTTCAGGCAAAGGTTCAAGAGCTACAAAGAAGACCTGATGCCTCTGGTTGTTTTTTTGCTCACTCTGTTGATCTAAAGAATTACTTTCCCAAAAACTATTGAGCTAAAAAAATTTGTCAAGTAATGATTTAATGAAGCATTACAACAATTGGACAATCTCGATGTCACTTATTCTTCATTTTTCACAGGATCAGAGGTCACAACAGGGAGGTTCCTTCTTTACTGAGAAGAAGTCAGCCTCCTCTCTAATGGTGTCTTCCTCTTGCTCACCACAAACCTGTTCACTCCTTTCCGCATTGGCATTATTGATGGGAAATCCTCATCTGGTATTTGGCTCAGCTCTGAAATATCCTTAATCTGGGCAACACGTCGGAACCATCTTTCTGCCTTTGCCTCCTCTGACATGTCCAGAGGATCAGGTTCTTTCACTGCTGAACCCTCCAAGCTCCTACCTTTCCACTGCTCTCTCACATTGAAACTTTCTGATGGTTGGCGTGAACTGCTCACCTGATTTGTTGTCTCTTTTGTATTTTTACCATCTTGAAATGATCCAGCACCTCCACTACTCACGCTACTTGTCTGAGGATTACTCAAGTCCTGCAGCATCCCAACATTATGTGTCCCTTTTGTCATGGTTGAACTATTTTGAGTTAAGTTCTCTACAGGAGGTTTCGTATTCCAGTTCCCACTATCAATTCGCCGGTTTTCCCTTGGTTGAACATTGCCATTAGGAGGCATTGAACTTGAATCATTTGTCTCCAGTGGAGACTTTCGGGGAGATGCAAGAGTTGATGTCATTTCCAAAGAGGCTTTAGCAGTAGCATTTTCCCCATCAGGCTGCTGGTTTTCCTTTTTAGCAAAATACCCAGGTGGGAATGGGACAAAGGGAACAAAGTTGGTATTGCTTGCTCGCTCCATTGAGGCACGTCTTTTATATGTCTGAGAAGTCAAAGAACGATCTTTCATCCTTCCAGCTGCAAATTGGTTCTCTCCCTTATGCACGGGCATCGTCTTAGATAAGTCTTGGTCAGAAACTGCAGATGGCAAATCTTGGGCATCATGTAATTCTGCAATTCGCCTAAACCATCTCTCAGATTTTTCTTCTCCTCCTCTTTCTTTATCCTGGCTCTCAATCTCGATAACTGGCCCATGATATGGCGGTATACCAGCTCCTGATTTACCTGTGATGTTGACTTCAGAAGCAGAAGAACCCGAATCTCCAGCATTTGAAGCAAGAGAAGCCGCCCCACCTGTCACCGTGTTGTCTGCCTTAGTTTCAGAAATTCCAGGTTTCTTGGCAAACATATCATCAGGTAAAGGCCTAAAAGCAACATAACCAGAATTGTTTCCTCCAGGCTGTCCTTGCTGTGGAGATGGTGAGTTGGAAAAAGGCGAATCAAGTCTCTTGTTTGCATCTGAAATTTGGTTACCATCAACATTTGGAGTTACCTCAGCAGTCAAGTTAATTCTGTTTTGAGCGTTGGCCAGCCTCCTATCCGGAGGCGTCTTCTTCATGCTCACAACAAATCTATTCACTTCTTTTCTCAGTGGCATAATCTCAGGGAAATCTTCATCTGTCATAGCACTGTTCACAGCTGAAGTGCTATCTAGCTGTGAAACTTTTTTGAACCACCTCTGTGCCTTCTCTTCGTTGGCAGCTAACCTCTTCTCAATGTCGACGTTATTGGCATCATCGACAGTACCATGACCTGAACCAAATCCAGAGGGGACTGTGGATGACATCTGTCCGGGACGCTTGCATTCACATCTCAAGCATACTTGATTCCCCCCATGATTGAAGAAATCACATCTACCACCATTTGAAAAAACAAAACACTACTTTCAGTACTTTGGACTCATACTAATGATATCTATCCACAAAACCTTTCATTAAATACAATAGGCAAATACTCACTGAGGACACTCCCACTCTCTGCCTGTCAAATGCCCCTTTGGTCGTGCCTCTTCACATTCAAGGCACTTCATATTTCTCGCAAAATTCATAAAATTACACCTGCTCATAAATGTCAAAGAGAGAGATTCAATTTGCATGCCATATCATAACGAGAATATACAGATTGGTGAAAGACAAGAATAGAATTCATCAGTGACAAAGAGAAGTAAGCACTTGCCTGGGGCAGATCCAGTCACCTCTTTTCATCTCAATGTTAGGCCCACGAGGCCTACGAACTTGTCCATATCCACCAGAGAACTGGCTCTCAAGAGAACCAGCAAAGTTTGAGGGAGAAGTATGACTTAAATTTGCCATCTCTTGGAGCAGATTCCGTACAGATGCAATTAAAATTTGGTTACTGAAGTAATTTTTTTCTGGTGTGAGGGGACTGCAGGCATAGCTCAATATAAACCTCATCAAATCAATTGTCTGCGCCTTATTGCCATCAGCAGTCTGTGCAACGAAAAACAAGAAAAAGCACGCCAAAAATCAGATGCCAACGTTAACCGCAACAACATAATTACCAAGCATGCAACCAGAATTCGGTACCATAAATTTCAATGTTGTCCGCATATTTAACAACGAAAGAGCAATTAAACTAACGGCACAACAAAATTTCAAGCAAAAGATTGGTGAAAATGAGTTCTTACGCCAACTTCGTCGCCACTCACGAACGCCCTCATTTTCCTGATGGAATCGTCAGCGTTCTTGAACAGGAAAGGAGCACCATTTTCGACCAACACGTCTATATCTCTCTTCGAGAGTGCCCTATACAACCAACTTCAGGCATGAATACAACGCATCGCTAGACAAAACGTAAGTATCAAGAATATGATAATCTTAATACAGACGATACCTCAAAAGATGAGGCCGATCGCGCGCGAAGGCCAAGCCAGCCTCAGCCGCACGGACGAACTCCTCCTGCAAATCCGCGCCCGCCAAGAACTCGGCCTCGCCACCGATCCCCCGCGCCGCCGCTGCAGCGAATCCCTCCTCACCGAAATAGCCACCGGCGGACAAGCTCCTGACGAAACGGAACCACTCCGGCCACGGATGAGCGGAGCCGGAGAAATGATCGTCTCTGACGGCGTTGGTCTGCGCATGAAGATGTCGCGAGGAGGACGTGATTCGCAGTGGAAGGGACTGGTCGGTAGAAGCGTTGAGGATGCGGTGGTGGGGAGAGAGCGAGGCGAGAGGAGACAGGTGGCGGAGATGGCGGCGGTGGTGGTGGAGGCGAGCGAGGCGGAGGAGGGAGGGGCAGCGCGGAGGGATCGGAGTGGCGAGGAGCATCAGGAACCTGGTGGCGCCGCCCATACTTGAAGTCGTCGCCGCCGCCGCCGCCGCCGGCGATGCTTAAACCTTACCGAGGATCGGAACCGGGGTTTGTGTTCGATGGATTGAGCTAAAAACGATAAACCCCGCCCTCAACTTTGTATTTTGTGTCGTGAAAAATATCTTCTTCTTTTTCCCTTCTATACGGTATTCCTATTAGTTATGGAGGTATGTATCCCGTGCCGGATAAATTGTCAGTGGAAATATTTGGCTTTTGCAAAAGAAAAATTGATTGCAACTTTTTTTTCCTTCTTTCTAGTTTGTCGTATCCTATTCTTACTTTTATTTCTTTGTAGAATATGAGAATCCAAACTTACGTTTAAAACTAAATCATCCAGAAAATGAGGATTCGAATCCTTCACATCCTCTTTTCATATTGAAAGTAATTTTTATTTGGTTGATATTTGGAAGCAACTTAATAGTTAACAAATTTCACCTTTAGGAAATTATGGAAAACCTCTCCCTACACTTTGATCGTAGTGCGTATTCACTTAGAAATTTAGGCAATTCTGCATTCATTTAATTTTCTATTAATTTTCTATTTTGTTATCATCGCCAAGAAACAAAATCAAATTTCCTAGAAAAGTAATGATGTAACTATAGGGTTTGTTGTAGCTTTAGATCTTGATCAAGGGCTCTCTCTCAAGTACTTCATCAAATTGATTCAAGCTTAAAGACTTTTGATCTGCCTCGATTATGGGTCTATCAAGGTCAGCCGCAATTTGAGGCAGCTTGTTGCAGTCCTAGGCCATTTGTTCTATAACTGATTCATAATTTGAAAATTCCCTAGTCTTTTGCTAACCATAGCTAAATTTTGAGAAATTAAAAATGCCAATATAGAATAACAATTGATATTATTAAAATTGCCCAAGGGGATCAATTTCGTAAGAAATTATATCAATAAATGGGTCATCATTGACTCTAAGCAAAGTCAAGCGATTGGCATGCCAGAGATAGCAGGATCAAGTGGCACCCATAGGCTAAGGCATGCAAGCAGTGCAATGTGAGATAGAAGGGAGAGAGAGTGGTGAGTGTCGCTAGGATTTCTTTTTCCTAGTTTGAGAAAATCACTACATGGCACAAATGAAATGGTTCTGAAATAGGTATTTGTGCCAATTATATATAGCTCACAAAATTGTGCATTTCGTTGTTTAAATATTAGGAATTCATTTATATTTATCCGAATTCATTTATCTTTATCGAACTTTCTTCGTATTTCGTTATTTAAATATTAGGAATTCATTTATCTTTATCTGAATTCATTTATCTTTTTCTAACTTTCTTCGTAGAATCCGACCTTGTCATATTTTGAGCAAAAATCATTAGATATCCTGACTTTTATCCTGACTATCAAATGTAATTTTAAGGTAGACCTGAGAGTTCATGTACTTCGATTAGAGTGGTCCATCAACAAATACAGATAGGAGACTCTAATTAACTCAAAGCCTTCTCCCAAATTCGTTACGGTGGCTAAAACATACACAAGCCCTGTCGCAATGGCCAGCTTGGAAGAAGATGAGCAGGAAGAAGTTTGACCCCTAAAAACAAAGATCACGGGTGGTATCACCGCTAAACTAGTTTACCGAACTTGTTTGGGGTCCGCTTTTGCTGAAAAGGAAAGCAGGAAAGCGTGAATCCATAAGAGGCCAGTTCAGCAAGCGCTGTAAAGCTCCTCACTGCTTGCCGCGAGTCACTTGCTATCATGGTAGGATCTCTACTAAGACCACGACCAAGAACTCCGGTTCGATCATGCGCTTAAAATGTCTCAGGAGTAGTGTCAAGAGAGAAAATAACCAGCGGAACATGAATTCTCGATAAATGCGACACCACAATCAGTTGGACCAGCGAGAAGTCCGCGTAGCAGATAAAACAGAGATGGAAATATCTAGACAGCATATTGAAGAACTTGAAAATTGTATTCTATCTATATACATCAAAGTGACAAAATAAAGGAATATAGAACCACCTTTCCTAAGACCGTAATACAAAAAGAATTTGCCCACTACAATTGAGTTACTGCCGTTTTCCTCACTTAAACCGAGAATCAAGATATTGCAGGATACAGATTCCACAAGGATCCACAATTGGATGGCGACCTTATCCAATTTTGCAAGGCTTCTGAAAGATCCAGGCTGCTGCGACAAGTAGACATGTCAAGTATTAGGCTTTGCACCCAGCATCAGTTCCGCCTCTCCCGATCACATTGTGATATGCTATTATTGCATCTGTTGCCACAAGGGGGATAGCTTTGCCCCACTCGGGAGCTCCCAGTCCTTGGGTATATGCTTGGTGTTGGAAGGAATCATGCAGCCTGGACAAGATCAAGAAAACTGAAGCAAATCAGATTTATCAACAAAAAGGTCTATGTTGTCCAATAAAGTGAAGGAAGGCATTTCAAAACATTTTCCTGAAAATGATTACATGTATGGCTTAAAGAAATTAGTCACTGGAAATAGTTTTCATTCTTAATAACTTATAAAACATTTTTGTTAGTAAAAATATTTTCCATCAATTCGTTTGAGCCCTCAATTTAAGGAGAATATCTTCCCAAATGGTTGAGTTTCAGTGAAAGGAGCAACAAGGAGAATCATGATGGACCATGCCTAAGCAGAGTAGAAAGGAGCAACAATGAGCACAAATCAATCTGCGGAAAACTAGTCAACATGATTCTCATGACTGGAGAAAAAAAACATTCAATTGGTTGTCAACGTGAACCATGACAACTCACCCATAGTACACCCCTTTGTAAAACCGCAACATGCACCTTACAGAGATGGGAATATTTGCAGGAGAATGAATGAGGTCCTGCTCTTCAAAGTTCTCATACCTGCTTTGATAGTTAGGACTGGCAATAGTTCGGCAACCTTTCACATTACAGATCCTGTCTGAAATTGCCAGTCCTAGCCACCAGAACAGTTTTATAAGTGGAGAAAATGCACAGCCATTTTTCTACTTCAGCATGGAAATCAGACACAGCATGCCCGGATAACAGGATAGCAGCATTAAACGGATCATTAAAAGTAGAGACTAGTGTCTAGAGACAGAACACGGACTTACCACAGAACCAGCAGTAAACATAGCCAGGTCAACATTGGGAGGCATGAAGCCAGCTTGCTTTCTTTCAGATCTTAGCTCCATAATCAGGAAAAGACGAACACTGATCCTCAGGTTAAAATTTCTCAGTTTCCTGCCCAGGTAACCTTATCTAATTACAAGCATCACCAACTCCTTTTAAGGAGAGAGAGCAATTAACATTTCTAAGCATCAAGATGATCGTGCTTCAGTATCGCCCTCTTTAGCAAACTCGTCTTCTCTTGGTGGTTCATGCGACCCAGGACTGACGACATCCCACAGAAAACCATTTTCTTTCCCTTGAGAGATCTTATTGAGATTTTTGTCAACTTCTTGTGAATGGCCCCTGGCATAAGTGACATACTTCTCTGCAATTTGATCAAGTATTATAGACAATCTAGTTACAACATAGTCAGTTTAAACTTACACAGCATTAGTAAGATAGTCCCATAGCCCCAGAAACCTTCTACATAGACAACAAAAACACACCAAAGTAGTAATGTATAGCAGCGAGTCTCTCATTTCAAATTCATCCTCCAAGGCAACAATATCCATACTCCTATTGCCCTAAGAAAAACAATAGAATTATCTACTAATCATATATTGAAGGCCCAATAAAGAAGCTAGCTACCTGCCAAGCTGTGAAGAGCATTTAGGGCAGCTTGTTGTTGAGCATCCTTCCTCGTTTTACCCATTCCAACACCTATCTTCTCACCAGTAAATAAGACCTGTGAGAAAGAAGCGACATAGACAACTGCAATGAGTTTGTCAAGCTCTAGAACTACATTAAAACAATGGGGGCAATGTCACAGGAAAATACATATCTGTCCAAGCACACAAGAGAGCATATATTTCAAGTGCTTGCCATATAAACATCCAAATGCTGATTCTTTTTGCTAAAATAAGGTAAGAGAGATCCATAGAATGCATCACACAAATGTGGGAGCAAATAAATAATGCATATAGTAAAGGATATTGTTCCGAGAAAAAGATAGGATTATAAAATCACTGACCTCAACAGAAAACTGCAAATCCTTACTGGTGCTCAAGATCGTCCTGAACTCTACCTGAAGGGGAAACTATGTTGAAATCCCAAAAAAAGAGGAGGATTGAGTTCAAATATCAAGGAAGATGGATACAAATTAAGCTCACCTTTGAACTGCATCTCCGTCCAATCTCTTGTAGCACTGCAATAGACAATGACAATTGTAGCAAGTTCTCTTTTCCAGAATCAGCATGAATATCTCTGTCATTAGGACCACTCCGATTTTGAGGTAAACCAATCTCTGCACCAGATATCACCCAGTCAATAATACTG
Source organism: Eucalyptus grandis (assembly GCF_016545825.1). Taxonomy (NCBI): domain Eukaryota; kingdom Viridiplantae; phylum Streptophyta; class Magnoliopsida; order Myrtales; family Myrtaceae; genus Eucalyptus; species Eucalyptus grandis. The sequence continues at coordinate 46,756,343 of NC_052622.1, read as the reverse complement.
CTTGGAAATGAGAAAACAGAAATATCACCCTTGGTAGCCTTTCAAAGTTTCATCCCAATCCATCAGTGACAATAATAATGGTCTAAATTAACAAAACTTTAAGAAATGCACTAACATATGTTTAAACCATGACACACCTTACAGCATTTCTGCCTAAATCATGAGTGACATGAAGGGATGCTGGAAAGGCTAACTTAAACATAACATCTAGACCAATGGTCAAAAAAGAAACATCTAGACCTCTTTATAGATACAAAATACAGTTACGTGGCAAATTAGACAACTTGATATAAAATAAAAGGAGACTCAACAGAAAAACTAGCATATTACTATTAACCAGAAAGGAAGTTGGAAAAAGTTCTATACCAGATTGCTGACTTCCAGAAGACAATTTTAGCTTTTTCTGATCAGATCCAGACCACCCCTGGTGAAATGGGAACTAAGGTCAAGACTAGAAGCAACTTGTGATCTTAAACTCTAGACATAAGTTACAAACAAACCTCTTCTGCCTTCACTTGAGATGTGTTAGAGAGCACACCAGAGGTACTAACACTTGAAAGATTGTGACCAAGCTGATTTTGATGAGCTCTCTGCTTGTCGAACTTCAGTGAATCAGATTCTTGAGAAAAGCCAGAACCTCTACAGTTTATAAGTCCTTTGCTTGAGTCTTCTTCCACAGGCAATCCTCCATGTGGTTGGATATTGGTAGTAGGTAACTGCATTGGTGGTCTAGTTAGGAGGGGGGGCTCACCTGAGCCCTGACTCTTCAAGTCTGGACCAAGCTTCATAGTAAGAATTCTCCTTTTCAAGTCATGTTCCCGATCCGGAAGGCTGAAATCTTGTCTAGCAGGATTACCAAGCAAACCAGGTTCTACAAAAAAAAAAAAAAATGGTAACATAAAAATCCGTATCATCAAGGAAGATTGCATGCTTGTACACACATATCATGTACAGACTCCTGGGTACACATATATTCCTAACAGTGGAAGATCATACTCTGAGATGGCATGAGTGATCTTGAAGCATTGGGACCAACGGTGTTTGGAATTATAGTAATTGTTGGCTGGGATGTTTCAGATTTAACATCAGGAATCTCTTTTACAGGGATGCCACCCACATCAACAGCATGCTTTTCACCCTAAAATAAACAAATTATAAAGGTAAGTCGGCCTTGTTCATAATAAAATCAGTACGGCAAAATTCCAGAATCGGCTGAATGAATAAGCAGAAAAGTTGAACAGAGCATATATCACGAGTTACCGGAGGATTAAGTCTTTTATCAATTTCTGCCCCATGCATTCCATCAGCAAATGGAGCGTTTGCAGCGCCATTAGGTACAAATCCAGAGTCCTAACATTAAGGACAGATGATCACGATTGATGAGAACTTTAAACAGACCTTCAGGTTTCTCCAATAGTCCATACTGAAAACGTCAGTTTTAAATACCTCTGACATCAAGTAATTGCTCACATCAGGGGCATGGGGTAAAGTGACCACCTCATCTTCATAAAATACTTCAGAGATTTTCCTTAATAGGTTTTCATCAAACTCCCTAGACAAGAAATATCATATCTCAATCAGACACAAGATCAGAATGCAACTTAAATCTAATCTTTTGCTATGAACGGCTTTATACAGTTTGACTGAAATCTAGAAACTTACTTGAAAAAGTAACCCCTGACATTGCACGCTACATTTCTCGCCACACAAAGGACTGGGACAGCATGTGCAGTCTGATAAAAACCCAAAAAGAAATGTGTATTCATACTTTCATCAATGTTATTCATAGGGAACACTATTTCATAAATGAAACCTCAACAATATGCCCAAAAAAGCCAATAAATTGAAATTTTTGGAACAATCTATATAACTAAAGCCACTGGCCTTTATCATCGTTCATACATCACTTCAGACTCCTTTCATTAATACGAATGAAGCAATTGAAATAAGATAAAAGGAATCGGAATGAATCATACAAATCAAAATGGTAAATAATTTGAATATCACTGCATTTGGCAACACTTACATATTTGAATATATCTTTTTACAGTACATATTAGTGTAAACATATAAGCAAGTTACCCTTCCAAATTTTCTCCATGAAAATGTTGCCAAATGCGAGCCCTATTTAATGGTCTATTTATGACATTACTTTTTTTCCCTCCTGTTATTAAAACATAATACATAGAAATTTTCCTTTCAAGTTTTGATTTCCGTCCACCTCATTCAAATTGACCAGATGTGCCAAGAAAGGAAATGGCAATTTGATTCCCATTTTATTGGTGAGATTCCCGGTAGCAAAGAAGGTCTGGACGTCATATAAAATAACAACCATTAATTGATTGACTGTCTTCCCATTACTCATGCAAATCAGTCTGACTGACGTAATGACATTTAGACACCAAAAGAAGTTCAGTAGAATTTTACTTTACTAATATTTTACTAAAATAACGAATGACTATCCAGAAGAGAATAATGAATTGATGATGTAATACCTCAGCCTGAGGAGCAAAATATGGGGTAAATGGAGGAACTACATGCACTCGTGGTTGATCCCTGTCTTCCCAGACCTTTAAGCGGTCATCAATCACCATTGCCATCTTGGGATGGCAGTTACCATCCTGAAACACATTTAGCAATGATTTCCTTGAACCTGCCATTCATAACATATTAAGCATGATTAGGATACTGCTGGGAAAAGAAGAAGGTGGAGTAGAAACGTAAAAATGAGGGACAGTACTTCATTAGAATTTGCCTGAGTAATAGAACTAACAATGTAGTAGTTAGAAGTGATATGCAATCAAAATGTGGCACTTGAAACATTAACCAAGATTTATCTATGCAACTTCATGAAACAAGAACAAAAGACCTAACAAAAAGGTTGCAAAGCCAGGCGGCCTAAAGTTAAGTGGGACCGTGGGAGGTGATATCATAAACCCCATAAATATCCGAAACAGGTGTTATTAAGTCTGACTATATGTACACATCCATTGACTGGCACGAACACCATTAGATGAATTTCATTGAATCTAAAGCCATGCTTTAATTAGTTAGATATCCACGCGCTACAAAATCCATGACAATAAAAAAGTTCTCGTTGTACATACTCTGTAATTAGGAATACAGGTATTCAATATAATTATCTCATCTCATGTGTACTATATAGATTGGCCCACATTTTCAGCAAAAGCTGCTGAATAATTACATAAAACTTTCACATGTGAGGACATTGCTCCTATAAAGCTGGTATATACTAATCCTATTCGCACAATACTTTCTCTCCTAATTTCTTAATTAGTTTTTGAACACAGGAACAGAAGGCTGAGGCATGCATTAATCACTGATTCCAGTTATGACCTCTCTGGGTAAAATAGACAAGGTTATTCCATTAAACTTTAAATTATTGTAAAGAACCTGAGCATACCTTCACATGGGCTAGGTAAGGGGAAAAAAAGAAAGCTAAGTCACCCCGCATGGGGTGTGGAGGCGAGTAGCACAAGCAATTTATATGATGCAATGGATCAAACCTCTTTCTACTAGCTATGAAGTCAATCGAGGCTTTTTTTAAGACGGCAATCCAACGAAAATGCATTCATCAGGTGAGCCATAAAGCAAAAATTGGCTTAGAAGATACAACCACAAATGTTAGGAGTCAATAACCTTTAATGTTAGCATGAAAATGAAAGGCAATAAATCTCCAAGCATTTCGAATCAGTTGGCCACTGTTCAAATCTTTAAGAAGTGTGCAGAAAAGAGGCATGCTAGGAAACAGCGTGGTGTTCAAGCTTTGAAAAGGAAAAAAAAAAAAAGGAAAGCAACTACACCTCATTGGTCATTAAATGATTTCATATGACATAGCTATATCGTTTGTAGTAGGATAAAAACAAAATGGAATGTCTATGGTTGTATGACAAATTCATTAGGTATCTACCTTTCAAAGTAAGTCACTGGCATTTGCACCAATTCAATCTCCTTAAGCATTTGGCAACGGCTCAATTATACGAATCATGGCATGATACATCAACATTTCATTTTGGGTAATATTAGTTAATAACAACAAAGATGTTGGATCTTCACCTTTCTTGCCTTCTTACGCCAACATTTAAGCATATGCATAAACCCATACATACAAACACAACTCATAAGAAAGAGCACCCATGTTCCTCAGACATTAATTTGGACCATAATGCGGAACTTAAATGACCTGCTTTAGTCCTTTTCACACAGTTCTTCCATTAGTACCCACACGGACACCAGATGCAAAGCAGTAAATTGTTCCCCCAACACCCCCCCTGCCCCAAAAAAAAAAAAAACCCTAACCGAGAAACTTAGTTCATTCATTCTCCTGTTGATTACTCCACATATAACCAGATAAAAGCATGTGAATTCCTAATGAAACGAGGACGAACCATCAAACTATTAATTAATTAGAGAGTAATCAACTTGCAAAATCCTCAATTACATCTTCTGCAAGCATCTTATTTTGTACATAAGCAGACGACTTGCCTGATTTGACACAAACAACACGGTTCAAGAGTTGTTTTGAATTAATTAAGTGTGCTTCGGGGTCCAGAAGCCTCCACATCTCTAAAGCATAGTCTCTTTCAGCCATTGTGCACACATAAACTTCAAACCTCTTACGTCCTTTAGCTGTTAAGTAACTCCTCAAGTCATCCCATGCAGGTCGTAATCTCACCAGCACACTGGTGTCACGGATCTGCATAAGGAGAAAATAAAGATGCTGACAAAAAAGAACACACACATGGCTTTCTATTTCTTGAAATGTATAATTCAGAATTAACCTTAAAAAAACATCATTCGACATTATCTGGTGATATCATTTTTCTTAATTGCGTGAACAAGGCATTGCTAATAGGAACAAGAAGTGGAACCTCTTCAATCAAAACCTGTCTGCAATAACAAAATAGTGAATCATGGACAGAAGAATTGATTTTGATGACAAGAAAAGCTAGCCCACCATCAAACCCATCACTTTCTCAATGTGCAAAAACATTTGATCAGCAACTTCTGTTAAACGCCATAACCTAGATTGTAGTTTACACATGAATATAAAACATGCCTTGCTCATCTCCATTTGAACTTAGTCTGTCTTTCCATGAGAATCCCAGCTTTTGTCAGATGACAACAATTTTAAGGAAAAAAACATTATTGCACGAGCCATATTTTAAGATGAATTAAATAACATGAGCCAGCGTTCTTCCTAAGGGTAAATGAGTTGATGGTCAACGTTTTCCTGCTTCAAACCCCTTGATCAATTCTAGATATGTTCTCCTTGACACAAGAGAAAAGGTCCCGATTCAGATTTGCCAAAAAAAAAAAAAAAATATGACTATGGTGCATGACTATATCAATTGAAAGAGTTATTATCCCCCGTAAAGCCATTGTACCATCATTAGAGACAACTTATGTTATAACACAAAAAGGAAAAACGAATTAAAAAACTAAACAAGCATAGCAGCAAAAGCATCTTCTAACCTCAGGATTGATGCGAGTGAGGACAGTATTTCTTTCCTGCAATCTAATTACTGGTCTAACAATTTTCTCATGGCTATCTGAAAGCTGAGGGACCTCCTCCATCTGAACCTTGTACATCTTTCCATTATCCATGACACAATCATTGTCTGCATACTGCTTCAGTAGCGCTCTGTCATCTGTATACCGCTTCATTTCAGTAGACATTCCTGCCATCCTCACCAAATCAGTCTCCCGAGCAATCCAGCTTCGAAGAGCCTCGATTCTGTCCTCGAAAGACTTCATTGTGTTGGCAACGATGAGCGTCTCGTCGAGATCAAACACAATCGAGAGGCACCGTAGATTAAGCAATCCCAGCGAGGATTCGTAGAGACCTAAAGGAACGGAGAAGCACCAAAAGCACGGGAACTTCTTCTGCTTACTAGGCATTGCCACCAAGTGTATTTCCTCTTCGCCTAGCAACACTACAGCAGTCTGCCGAAACAGATTCATTTCATCAGAGCTCTCACTCACACAACACTCTTAACACCAACAGAAACACTACACGCAGCAGAGACAATGCAAGACATGATCATAACCAAGCACTCTCGACAGCATGAAAGACGCACGAAAGCATTCTTATCAGCAATTAAGACTTAAAAGGAAAACAGAGTGGCTTCTCGAGCACATATAAAAACGGAGCGATTCGTCGCCCCCCAACAGAGACCTTGAATTCGTAGAAGCACGAGGCGTGCAGGTTGATCAAATTCGCCTGCTCGACCGGGGAGGACGACTCGAGCTTGCATCGGACCGAGAACGAGGACACCGTCTGGAGGATCGACAGCGGGGGGCACCTCTCGCTGATCGGCGAGATGCGGTGGATCCGAATCTCATTGTTGGGGAACTGGAAGCTGTGGCCGTTGGCCGGGACCGCGTCCAGCTCCCCCAGCCGCACATCGCCGTGGTACACCACGGACTTGAACGCCAAACGGCTCATAGGACCTCCTCCCCCGCTCGCTCCGACTGAAATCGCGGCGAGCGCCGGGCTGAGAGGAGAACAGCACAATCGCAAATGCGCGTCGGAGAAATCGAGGTCGCGCAACTGAGGTCGCGACGGATTGCGGTGGTCCCTCCGCCGTCGGCCGTCTTCGTCGTCGCCGCCGCCGCCGCCGTCGTCGCTCTCTCTCTCCTTCTCTCTCTCTCTCTCTCTCTCTCTCTCTAAGCTCCCTCTCCAACTGCGGGATTCAAATGATGGGACGCATGAAGTGGGTTTTCTCCCAACTCCGAAACGGAATTTATAGGGGATTGGGGGAGAAAGCGTGCATAATGGGGCGTGGAGTAGGCGCATTTAACGAGAATGCCATCGTCTGTACGGACAATCTTTTCGTTTTGCCCGACTACTAATGTATTTAGGGATACAATTCCAAAACTCTTCCTCAAGATTTGCCTAGAAGTGAGTCGCACAAAACTATAAATTATAAGTGATTGATAACTTTTTTTTGCAAGAAGTATGTATAGCTTCTTAGCAGGATTTATACATGTTCATTCAATACCATGAGTCTTATATATAAAAAAAAAGGCCAACTTTCCCATATTAATGAATAAAATCACAACTTTTTATTTTTATTTTTGTTTTTATGTTGTTCTTCCTTTTAATTATTTCTTAATCGTTAGCGAGTCTCGTATTATACATTTGCTAGTGATATAAATAAAAAATTCATTTTTTAAAATTTATTGAAAATGAAGATCTACGTGAAATCCCACCACGCATGGCTGCGCTGATTGAGACTTACTTGAGACCATCTGAGATCAAAAAGTTCAAACTCTCAGAGCAATTTCATGACTTAAGCAGGGGGTCCTAGTTGTGGGGCTGTTAGGCCAGTCTCCTCTAAGATACTGACGTCCTTGAGGCCCCGAATAACGTAAGCGAAAAAGAGTCCGGGTGGATCGTCAATCATAAAAAAAAAAAAAAAGATCTACGTGAAGTATAATACAATTTGACGGATAATTGATTGAAGTACAGTAATTCAGTGTTACAGATGAAAAGATTGACGCCTCTTATATCGTGACAACGACATATCTAATGCAGAGAATCAGAGTCCGGCGACTTTGGACGACGTGGCTTTTACGAAATACGGGGCTTTGTTGGACCGGTGGTCCTGAAGGCCTTTCGGACGTTTACTTATAAGACGGACATGGGCCGAACTTATCCACATCATGGCTCATTTGTAGTCGAAAGCCTTTATTTATCTTTTTTAGGCCCATTACGGCCCACATGCGGGGCTCGGGCAAGGTTGGCCCGAGTCCGATTACTTCAAATTTTCTTTTAAATAATTGTTTTCCAAAAAAGTATAAAAGGATTGAATCTTTTTTCCAAATATAAACAAATAATAGAGAAATTAATAAAGAAAACTCATTCAATTAAATCAAATTGCAATACGTAGACGTCTCAAAATAAATTTGGAACAAAAGTTACGTTTTGGTGGCGTCCTAATAGTAATTACATAAAAATGATGGTATCCGATTATATGGTGTCATCACTACCTTTATGTTTGTATTGGACACGTTCACTTAAAGTCAATTCTTGCAAAAACCAATCACGTCGTGCAACAAACATTTCTAAATTTTTCGCAAGTAAGTTGACATTATTAATTTTTATGATGCATTGGCTAGTCTGAACATGGATTCCGAATATCTGACATCTGTGGGATGAGTAAGTCACAAGCAATGGTGGAGAAAATGGGAAAAGCGTTTGCTTGCCGCTCCCACCATTTCAGATCAATGTAGCATTGACCTACCCTATCGATGCGTTTGGATTAGTTTTTTCCCAAATACGTCTCCAGCTCATTGGTCTAAAGACTTAGCGGAAGGCAATGGGTTGCTTTTCTCCTAACGAAGAAAAGATTGCAAGTTTCTAGACACTACCCGATGGAGGCATGTTCTTCATCCAAGGTGCGGAACTCATCATATCGAATTGACCGGCATATGCAGCATATGTGTTTTGGAGCCGACTTGTCATCATCGCCATTTTCCGTTGCACTTGGACCGCATCATCTAGTCTCAAGTTTCAAGCCCTCCAACTCGTCACGAGCCTCTCGGGATGGTTGACCATATTACTAAATGGGCGCAAATAAGATACTCACGAGTCCAGGGACTCATGAATCTGCCCGATCCGATCCTACGACAATGGAAATTGAACGACAGCGTCTAAAACAAAATCTATCGTCTCTTTCTTAATCAATCCAGGGTAAACCTGTGTTGCCAGTCCTCTTGACCTTTGAGCATAAGGCTTTGAATGACTTAAGTCTTCTTCTTCTCAGCATGTGCTAAATCATCGTGGGACGGAGTAATGTCGATATTGAATTTGTATTGCGATAGGAAAGACGTCAGATAGCTGCTCCCACATCTCCACTGTACTTGCTTTGACCATGACGAGCCTCTGAAGCGTGGGTCTGAAACGTTAGCAGCACCTTTTCAACTTAACATATCATCTTTATCAAGTAATACTGCATGTGGATATTAGGGCAGGCGGTGTTATCATACTTATCAAACTGAGGCACTTAGAATTTATCATGTACCTTGAGCTTAGCATAGTGCGAAAGATCCAAGGGAACCTCATACTGAAATCCGTGCAACAGCCTAAGCTTTTCTTCAAGCTTAGCAATCCACTTGCTTCCTTCTTTCTTCTCTGTGGTGTTTATATCTGAATTTCGCCAATAAGTCAAACATGCATTAATAAAAATCACCTAACGTTCAAGATCCCTAATCATGATGGAATCCGATCCTCAACCCAAAATAGTTAGTTTATATCTGCATTCAGTACATCCCACTTACATATAGAGACCAGGTTCATGACATTTTACCCAGATGTAGGTAGCATTTCACACATAAATTGGAAATTGACTTTTTAGTCAAATTGAGAAAGTCAACCTTTTTTTCATAAATGAAGATATCATAGCACTGTATACAGATGTCTCTGCCCTTGGGTCATATTTTCATGCATTGGTCAGACTGACTTTTTCGGTCAAACCAAGAAATATCATTCTTTCATTGTCGTGTCATTATTTTTTCCATTTAATTTCTCTACACATATGATCTAGGAACAATAAGGTTTGGGGACCTCAGGCTCAATTATGAAAATTTGGACCGATGGAGTTGATCATCGGTGATGAGGATTTGGCATCAATTAGGTGTTATTTTGACTATCCATGTATATATTCTTATAGGAGGAAGTCCTAAGACGAAATTCATGTCAATTAAGGAAGGAATCATGCATTGGCTGAACTTCCATCTTGCTGGAACTGAAATTAAGTATGCTGACAGTACTTGATCAGTTGATCGTGTCTAACTTGATGTTTTTGACTTACTCCGCATTTATGAAATTTAGTCATATTAAAAGGCATTGATCAAATGATAGATTGTTCTGATGATTACGTGGATTTTGAATACTATAGTGTCGTTGCCAGGCTAGATATTGCTGGAAATAGTTGAAGGAATAGGGCTGACTGAGCTTGACTTGGAATCACTATGGTTGGATTAAGGCTTTAGAGCATCTAGTGTTAGATGAAATGCTTGTTGGAAAATTTTCGAGGGTAAAATTAAGGAAAACCTTGAACTAAGGAATTGAAGAGGACTTAAAATGCTTTAATTTAATAGGTCGTGGACCTAAATTGTACCTCATTAGGTCAGGCAAGGTCCCCTGTAATTCAGGTCATAATCAATAACTGGGTTCATAAACTGCAGTGACCCATCGCGGTAAATTCATAACCTAGCAAGTTAAAGAGGATTAATGGGCTTCAATTCAAGGTGGCTCGTAAATTTTGAAGATCATTTGGCGGATCAAATTGAGCTTCTATTCACCAGTTTCTAGATAGGGCCTACATCAGAGTTTTAAGTGACTGGTTAGGCTAAAATTGCAATTTATGGGCCATATAGAAAAAGTCAACGGCTCATGAAATAAAAGTAGACTCTTAAGCTGCGTTTAAAGTTCATATTTGAATTTGAATAAGATAACAAAATATCATATTCAGTGTCCGGCGATGCCCTTTGCACTAAATAAACTAGCACATGCCTAAATAAAATAAAAAAATTGGGATTAGAGGGTGGAATAAACTTGGATTAAATATATTTTTCAAAAATATATTAAATGGAGTGACGCATTTGGCTTTCCGGCCATCACGTAAGGACTCCCTCCACGTAACCAATCATCATCACTTTTGACCACCATGCAATCAGCTGCAGATCGTCATTGCCGTCTAGCCAATCATGCTCCAATGACTTAGGGTGAAAGGCATAAGTTATATGTTCCATGCCAAGCGCTATTGAAAAACTCAAGTCCTGTCACGAATGCAATTGAAGGACCTCAGCATCCACAACATAGGTTTGTCCGCTCTCATTACTTGTTGCCCCAGCGCCATCCAATAGTGATTTTTGTCCGCCTCCTCTCCACCCTCGCTAACCCAAATTGCCGGCTTCGACGTTAAGTGGCACCCGAGCTTCGCGCGCAGTGTCGACCACCACATCGCCGGCCTTCAACTCTTCATTGGCCTTTGCCTACCTCGTCTACTAGATCGTTGCAATCTCTACCTCCCCAGTGGCTTCACAAGGCTCTTTACGACTCAAGACTCATCTTCACCCGTGTCTGAATCGTCTGGAGGTGGAGATTGCAGTGGATCTAGTGAAATTAAAAGTGAAGGAGAAGAATCGGAGGGAGCTAGAGAGAGCGTATTTGAGATGCTAGTGAGCAAGTTCAAGTAGTGAGATCTGGATATTGTGAGAGATTATGCTAGGCAAGCGAGATTTTCAATTTTTTTTATATTATCTTGAATTGCAGAAAATATGTGATTAGATTTTTTTACAATTTATTGGATCTTTGAAGGATTTCTAATCCAACTTTATTCTATCCTATCTTAATTCAAATTCGGATGATGAAGCGTAACCTTATAGCTTTCTAATAATGATTGAATCATTAAAAAATTTTGTCCGACGTTATGCTAAGATTGGCAAACATAACCATCAGTCTAGGTGAATGGGGGCAGGCCCGATTTTTCGCAAGGGTGTTGAGGAGTCGAATTTATCTCTACTCTTGCCGAAATTTGCTTGATTTGCACCTTTTGATGCTTATTGATGACAAGGCGAACCTTGAATGGCTGGTTTGATATAACCTTGGGGATCTTGGGCCAATTTAGGGAGTAGTTCATTAGTCTTTAGACTCACTTAGGCATAGATTCCGTTTCATGCTTTTGTGAGGTTCCTTCGAATATCCGGTAATCTCACTTTAAAAAAATGGATATGTTAAAGGTTAAGTGTAGGATCTCTTTCATGTTATCTCAATATGATTTAGAATAGTTTCTCTAGAGTAACTGGTAGGTTCATATGCCAGGAATATCCTTGGTTAGTCTAAAAGTCAGGTAATAAAAAGAGAGACAGAGATTTGGTACTCTCGGGATACCCTCGGGTCTCTTGTCAAAATGGGGCCCCGGTTAATTTGGATTTCATAATCGATTCACGGCGGTTCTAGTTTTGGCGGATAAACGGGGAAATCTATCACAAGGTCCCACATATCCCGATAGCCGTGAGAGTCTCTTAGAAGATTAGTAGGAATCATATCCCGGGGCTCAAATAGCAAAAACATGTTCTTTACCAGGCTTGTATCGAGTTTACTTTCTCGCATCTCTCTTATCATACTTTATTATCGTTTGCTATGTCATTTTGATGTGTTGATTTCCTTATATCATTTGATGCATTGATTTGTCTATCATGATTTGTATGCCTTTGAATTATTACCAATTTGGCAAACAATCATGCATGAACACAGAGTGGAGTGTACATAGGGACTTAAAAATTTACATGATTGTTTGAATTACGTTGTCGTTAATGAAATGCCGAAATGACTCTAATTAGACGATAGCGCGATCAAAGGCACGATCTTAGGTTGTTGGTTTGTAGGAAGTGGAACGCAAACCCTAATTAGCCCCAGCTAGGCTGGTGACAACTCCATATAGGTTGGAATCTTTTTGTCTAATCATATCAAAACTTTCAACCTTGCGTACGGTAACGCCGAATAAGCGCCAACACCTTAATATAGAGAAATCGCCCATTTCTGTTCGACATACCACTAAACCCGCCCCCCTCAAGGCGAGCCCCGCGAGGGAGGGTCGTGACATGCAGCTAGCAGTGTGAACTCCGCATATCATTAGCACTGGTGGAGTCATTGATCAGGATTGCCTTACCTTTCGAATTAGCATCGACAGGTTGCCGTGATGCTGATGCCACAACATCGGGTTGAGGGGGCAGAGGTGTTCTGTCCTAATCGAAGCGGCGAACGAATCGTGCCAATTGATGGTCGATCTCGTCCATTAAACTTCCAAGGTTGGCGATTCGGTTAGTCTGTTCTTCAGAGTTCGTCTGTGTCCACTCTTGAACAAGTGCGGATTGGAGATCTTCAAGCAGCCGTGATGATCAAGTCTTACCTTCGAAAATGAACCCGATAGAAATAATCACATGAATAAAGAATGTACTGTCATTGACGTCCTCTCTTATTACAAAAGCAAAGAAACGGTACCATTCCCCCACATACTTGTGTAGGAGAAATTAATCCTTTGCCAAGATTTCGTCATAAGAGAAGGCATCGTTGAAAGAATAATTGCATAAATCAATCCAACACTCATATGAATCATCAAAGATGACCATCTTCATTGATTTCAACATACTTTGTACAACGAAATGTAATTAGACACAATGAGGCCATTGATCGGTCTATCGCAATCGCTTATTCTGCATGGCCAAATTAAAGGCAGTAGATTCTGCCTCTTCCCCCTCCCACTTGAGCTGTTCAATTTGTGCTTGGAGAAAAGCCTGGGTAGGCTTCACTGGTATCTCCAGTATGGAGAGCGTGCACTCGGGATCCACTGGACGGTTGATGTACTCTAGGGACGCGTGGTGTTCCTTCATTTATCCTTGCAACTCTTCGACATATGTAATCTCCTGCAGACAACAATCATGCCAAGCACTTTCGATGTAGTTCACTTTCTTTTGGTTGATGCTTGACAGAGGAACATTAAGAACTATCTGGGGCAGTTCTAATTGGAAAAGGTCCGACCTCAGAGGAGGGATTCCCTGGAGAGCACCGTACACCCCGTGAATCCCATTAAGGGGATTGGATTATCCAATTGGTGAGTTAGACGGGCAACACGAAATTGGGTCCACCTAACATGCCAAAGGATTTCTTCAGGAGCAATGTTCTTGAGAAAGTTCATCCATTCGGAATAAGACCTATTTGGAATGCATTTCGACTCTTCCAAAAACTTTTTGATTGGGTAAATGTGGTCATTAATCTCATGTACGTCCATGTTGAGACCAAATTCTTTGATGTGGGAAAGAAACCATATCTGCAAAAGTGCAACTGGTGCATGCAAACTTCCTCTTTTGTTTTTCTTAAAACGGGTGACAGATAGGAAAGTTTCAGCCAAAATCATATTTGTGAAATTCATTCCACTACATACTTGCCTAACTAGATGTTCAACTGATGGATTCATGGCTTTCTTATTATGAGAAAAAACTACAAAACCAGAAATAGCTAGAAGAAACACTCTAGAGGACTGACGCTTGGATTGCTTGGTTGGATATGCATAATGTTCAACTAAAAATGTGAGTGGACAACTATGGCCATTAGATTTCAAAAGCTTCTTTATCTCGTTGGCTTTGATATTAAAAAATGAAGCCAAGACACTTCGGGCTTTAAACCGATGGAAGGTCTAATGAAGTTAGTGATCAGGGTAACTCCTATGGCAACATTATATTCCTCAATAGTCGGGACCAATTCATGTCTACCGAATGCGAATGTAGACGTCGACATCGGATTCCAAAAGCGAGCCAATGCCTGGATTATACTGAAGTGGGTCTCGACATGAAGGAAGGATACATGTTTTCCAAATTTTGTATTGATGTAATGGTGACCACTTTAATCTAGTTTGTTCCACCATTCCAAGAGTATGCTACTGGGAGCGAGGATGATCTTGATGTCGAACCTCCTCTTTTTATCTAAATCATGAAGGGCATTTGATTGATCATAACATATTATTTGAAATAGAAATTTAATTAATGAGAAAAGTAAACAAATACTAAGAGATATAGGGGCCCGTGGACAGATGTGTTGGTTGAGAGTCTCTCCTTCATCATCGAGATCGATGGTTCAAAACCCGCAGTTGCTAGTAATTTAAATGGGGGGCCCTGGCAGTGGGATATTGGGCTAGTCTCCCCCGAGGTATAGGGACCCGGCCCTTCGATGCCGTCCGGGCACGGGGGGACCGTGGTGGAGTCCTCCGTTACCAAAAAAAAAAAAAAAGAATAACGAAAACTCAGAGAACAGAGATTAGCGAAAGCATAGAGACATGCGCATGTCTTCTGAGATTTAACGCCTACTGGTTGGGATAGACTAGCAGGCTTGAGGCCCATATCCTAACGGAAAAATGAGATCCCATGAGATAACAGGGTTGAGCTTTCTCACTACTGCCTATGACTTACAAACGGGCTCGGCCTTCTCAATACAATCCTAGTTGGCTTCCTCATGTGCAACTCAGGATTTTAGATCGCGGGATGTGTGCACAAATGTCTAGTTCTAAATCGTATAAAACATGCATGACATTGTATATCATCCATAAACTGCCTCAGAAATTTTTTCCTCTTAAAGCATTCATCCATGCACTTCCCTGCAAAATAAGGGTTAGCAAACACTCCTCTCCTTAGAACTCATACCTGTAAAAACATCTCAACAACAGTTAGGGGCATACATGAGATTCCATGTGCAATGATAAGATCACACAAAAACATTTTAAAAAAGAAAAAACCAAACCTAAGTCCTTTATATCTTTAACTAGTCCCTAGTGGAGTTGCGAAACTATCGTGACCCTCCCGAGGTGGTCAGATGAATTACTAAGCGAGCGCAAATGATCCCTCTTGCAAAAGATAGAAAAAGAATGTTTCGTACCAGATTGCTGACTTCCAGAGCTAGGACTTCTGGAATTTACATGTCCTATGTTTGAGCCTTCTTCCACAGGCCTTCCTCACTGCGGTTGGATGTTGGCAGAAGGTAACTGCACTGTTGGTCTGGATAGCACAAGGTACTCGCCAGAGCCCTGATTATTCAAATCTGGACCATGAGTAGTAAGAATTCTCCTATCCATGTCATGTTCCTGATCTGATAAGCTGAAGTCTTGTCTAGCAAGATTACCAAGCAAACCAGTTTCTACAAAAAGGAAAGAAAAAAAAGAAAGAAAAAAGAAAGAAAGTCTGTAACATAACAGAAATTTGCATGCCTGCGCACCCCGTATCAACTACAAACTCTTAGAGATACGTTTGTTCCTATCAGTGGAAAATCATACTCTGAGACGGCATGAGTGTTCTTGAAGCATTGGGACCAACAATGTTTGGAATTATTCCAATGGTTGGCTGGGATGTTTCCAATTTTACATCAGAAGTTTCTTTTACTGGGATGCTAGCCACATCAACAGCATGCTTTTCACCCTACAAAGAAAACAAATGAAGAAAAGTAATTTGGACCCATTCATGATAGAATCAGGACCCTAAAAATCCTGATTTAAATAAATTACAAGTAAAAAAGTGGCCAGAGCCAATATCAAAGGTTACCGGAGGATTAAGTATTTCATCGGTTTCAGAACCATGTATTCCATCAGCAAATGGAGCGTTTGCAGCACCATTTGTTACTCAACCAGAGTCCTGACATCAAGGACAAATGATAACAATAGATGAGAACTTTAAACAGACCTTCAAATTTCTCAAATTTGACCATATTGAAAAAGTCAGTTTCAAATACCTCTGACGTCAAGTAATTGCTCACATCAGGGGCATGGGGCAAAGTAACCACCTCATCTTCATAAAATACTTCAGAGATTTTCCTTAATAGGTTTTTATCAAAATCACTGGATGAGAAATATCATATCTCAATCAGACACTACAGACATCAAAATGCAACTCAAATCCAATCTTCCGATGAAGATTGCTTTAAATACATTGACTGAAATTTAGATACTTACTTGAAAAAGTAACCCCTGACCTTGCACGCTACATTTCTTGCCATATAAAGGACTGGAACAGCATTTGCAGTCTGATAAATACACAAAAAGAAATATGTGTGTTCATACTTTAATTTCTATTATTCATAGTGAAACCTCAACATGACCAAAAAAGTTAAAAAATTCAAAAAATCTAAATAATGAATATGGCTAAGGTCATTTGGACAAGTGGCCTTTATCCTCGTCCATATATGACTTAGGATCCATTTCATTAATAAGAATGAAGCAATTGAAATAATATAAAAGGAGTTGAGATGAATTATATAGCGAATCAAAAACGTAAAATCTGAATATTACTGCATTTGGCAAAACTTACATATTTGAACATACCTTCTTACAGTTTGAATTATACGGTTTCAAACTATTATAAGCATATAAGCAGATACTGTTCCAAATATTCTCCAGGCAGAAGTCACCCAATGCAGCCCTATTTAATGGTCTACCTATGACATTACCTCTTTTCTCCCCTGTTGATGAAACATAATATCAAAGAATTTTTCCTTCCAAGTTTTGATTTTCATCCACCTCATTCAAATTGACCTAAGGCGCCAAGAAAGGCAATGGCAATTTGTTCCCATTTTTCAGCTAGTTTTCCAGTACCAAAAAAGGTCTAGAAGTTATTATAAAATAACAATCCTTAATTGTTTGTGTGACCGTCTTCCCATTTTTCTTGCAAATCAGTATAGAACGACTGACATAATGACATTTAGACACCAAAAAATTTCAATGGAATTTTCTTTTACTAAAATAATGAAAGACTATCCGGAACAACATAATGAATTAATAATCTAATACCTCTGCCTGAGGAGCATAATATGGAGCAAATGGAGGAACTACATGCACTCGTGGTTGATCCCTCTCTTCCCAGACCTTTGAGCGGTCATCAATCACCATTGCCATCTTAGGATGGCAGTTACCATCCTGAAACACATTTAGCAATGATTTCCTTGAACCTGGCATTCATAACAACATACTGCTGAGAAAGAAGAAGGTTGAGTAGCAATGTGAAAATGAGGAACAATTGCTCACTATAATTTGCCTAAGTAAAAGAACTATCCTAGTAGTTAGAAGAGATAGAAATCAAAAGGTGGTATACTTGAATCATTAATGAAGATGTGACTATGTAATTAATGAAACAAGAAAGAAAATCTAATGGAAAGGTTGCAAAGACAGGTGGACTGAAGTTAGTGGGATTGCCAGAGGTGGTATCATAAAATCCAATAAATATCCAAAACAAATGTCAGTAAGTCTGTACTCAGGTAACACATCCCATTAACTAACGCCAATGCCATTTGATGAACTCCACTGAATCTAAAGCGACTCTCTGATCGGTCAAATAAACTTTCCACAAGCAACATAATTCATGCAATAAGAAAGTTCACATCACTTAAAGTCAGTACTAAGGAACACATGCATTCAATATCTCATTCCATGTGCACTACATAGATTGTCCCACCTCTTCAGAGAAAACTGTTGAATAATCACATAAAACTTTCACAAGTGAGCACATTGCTCATATAAGGGCAGGATATGCTAATCACATAAAAATTTCACAGTACTTTCTCTTCACGTGTGTAAGTTTTTCTTTTTCTTTTTTTTTTTTTTTTTTTTTTTTGGGGGGTGTGTTTTGTACAAGCAAGTTATATGATGCAATGGATCAAACCTGTTCTATTAGCTATGTTGTCAATCTATCCTAGTGGACTTTGAAGATAGTAGCCCCATAAAAATGCATTCGTCAAGTGAGCAATAATGCAAGAATTGACTTAAAAGTACACACATGAGGTTAGGAGTGGATAAACTTTGATGTTATAATAAAAATGAAAAGCAATAAATTGGCCAAGCATGTCGCATTAGTACGCCAGTGTTCATATCTTTAAGGAGCATGCCAAAAAGAGGCATGCTGGACAACAACAATAGTATTCAAGGTTGGAATCGAGACTAAAAGGAAAGCAACTATACCTTACTGGTCGTTTAGACGATTTCTATTAAGATAACTATATTGTTTGCATTAGAATAAAAAGAAAATGGAACGTCTATTGTGGTACGACTGATTCAATAGCTATCCAGCTTTTGAAGTAATTCACTAGAAATTTCACCAATTTGATCTCCTTAAGAATTTGACAATGGCTCAATTATATGAATCATGGCATGATACATCGATGCGGTGTAGTGAGCACTAAGAGTTAAGAACGACAAAAATGCCAAATCATCAATTTGCTTGCCTTCTTACACCAGCGCTTAAGCATATGTATAGGCCCATATGTACAAACACACAACTTGTAAGAAAGAGCACCCATCTCCCCCAGACATGAATCTGTACTAAAGAGAAACTACCACGTTAGGTCTGGAGAGAGATGGGATAATGTGCAACTAAATGAAAGGCTTTAGTCCATTTCACACAGTTCTTCCATAAAAACCGAAGTGGACACTATATGCAAATTGGTAAATCACACCCCTCCCCCCAACTTAGCATATCCATTCTCCTGTTGGTTACTGCACATATAACCAGATCAGCATGTGAGCTTCTAATGAAATAAGTAATTACTGCACAGGGAAAAACCATCAAACTATTAACAAATAAGATAGCAATCAACTTGCAAAGTCCGTACATCCCATCTCCTGCAAGCATCATATTTTGTACATAGGCAGACAACTTGCCTGATTTGACATAAACAACCCGGTTCAAGAGTTGTTTTTTATTAATGAGGCATTCTTCTGGGTCAAGAAGCCTCCACATCTCCAAAGCATAGTCTTTTTCAGCCATTGTGCACACATAAACTTCAAACCTTTTACGTCCGTTAGCTATTAAGTAACTCCTTAATTTGTCCCATGCAGGTCGTAGTCTCACAAGCACACTGGTTTCGCGGATCTGCATAAAGGGAATAAGATGCTGACAGAAGATATACACAAGGCTTTCTATATCTTGAAGCGTATAATTCAGCATTAACCTTAAAAATACCATCATTCAACATTATCTGGTAAGTATGACTTTTTCTTAATTGGGTGAACAAGGCATTGCTAATAGAAACAAGAGGTGGAACCTCTCTAATCGAAAACCAGCCTGCAATAACACAATAGTGAAAAATGGACAAAGGAAATTGATCTTGAGGACAAGAAAAGTTAGCGCACCATCATGCACATCACTTTCTCAATCTACAAAAACATTTTATCAGTGTCTTCTGTTGAAAGCCATAACTTAGATTGTAGCTTACACTTTAATATAAAACATGCCTTGCTCATTTCCCATGACAACTCCCAGCTTTTGTCAGATGCCAGCAAATTAAAAAAAAATAATAACAATAATAATTATGGCACAAGCCACAACTTTAGATAAATGAATTAAATAATGGAAGCCAACATTCTTTCTGGAGGCAAACGAGTCAATAGTCATCTATTTCCTGCTTCGAACCCCTTGCTAATTTTTAATATGTTCTCCCAGATGAGAGAAAAAAATCCTAGTTCTGATTTGCCAAAAAACACATGCCTATGGTGCATGAAAACATCAATTTAGATTGTGATTATTTCCCACAGAGCCAGTGCTCCATCCGTTAGAGACAGCTTATGCTATGACACATAAAAAAACTAAACAATAAGTGAAAAAACTAAACAATAATAGCAGCAAAAGTATCTTCTAACCTCAGGATTGATGCGAGTGAGGATGATATTCTTTTCTTGCAATCTAATTACTGGTCTAACAACTCTCTCACAGCTATCTGAAAGCTGACGAACTTCCTCAAACTGAACCTTGTACGTCTTTCCATTATACACGACACAATTACTGCCTGCATACTGCTTCAATAGCGCTCCATCATCTGTGTACCGCTTCAGTTCAGCTGACATTCCTGACATCCTCACCGAATCAGTCTCCCAAGCAATCCGGCCTCGGAGAGCCTCAATTCTGTCCTCAAACGACTTCAATGTGTTGGCAACAATGAGCGTCTCATCAAGATCAAACACAATCGCGAGGCACCGTAGATTGAGCAATCCCAGAGAGGATTCATAAAGACCTAAAGGAACCGAGAAGCACCAAAAGCACGGGGACTTCTTCTGCTTACTAGGCATTGCCACCAAATGTATTTCTTCTTCGCCAAGCAACACTACAGCAGTCTGCCAAAACAGATTCATCCATCAGAGCTCTCACTCACGCACTCTAACACCAACAGAAGCACTATGCGCAGCGGAGACAATGCAAGACCTGATCATAACCAAGCACTCCGTACAACACAAGAGACGTTCAACAGCATTAAAGGCTAAAAGGAAACAGAGTGACTTCCGAGCATTCGAAATCGGACGATCCGTCGTGAACAGAGACCTTGAGTTCGTACAAGCAAGAGGCGTGCAGGCTGATCAGATTCGCCTGCTCGACCGGAGAGGACGACTCGAGCTTGCACCGGACCGAGGCAGAGGACACCGTGTGGAGGATCGAGAGAGGAGGACACCTCCCGCTGACCGGGGAGATGTGGTGGATCCGAATCTCATTGTCGGGGAACCGGAAGCCGTGGCCGTACGCCGGGACCACGTCTAGCTCCCCCAGCCGCAAGAAGCCGTGATACACCACGGCCTTGAACGCCAAACGGCTCATGGAAGCTCTCTCGCTCGATCGCGCCGACCGAAATCGCCGGCGAGCGTCGGACGGAGAGAAGAATCGCCAATGTGCGTCGGAGAAATCGAGCTCGCGTCGCTGGGGTTTCGACGGATTGCGGTGGTTTCCCTCTGGTTCGTCGACCTCCTCGGCGCGCGCGCTTTCTCTCTCTCTCTCTCTCTAACTGCGGGGATTCGCTCCGAAATCGGAAAGGAATTTACGTTGGAGGGCTCGTGTTTCAACTGATTTTACGAAAATGCCTTTGTCAGTACGGACGATTTGCCTCTTGGGCGGCGAATGCGTATAATGACAATTTTTTCCTAAAAGGCTTCCTTACAAAAGAATGATTAATTTATGATCCGTTCATTTTTCGGAAAATAATTTTCGGAAAAATTTTTTTAATTTTTTGATATTTATTTTACGAAAAATGAATTCCTTGAGAAAAATATTTTTCATGAAAGGAAAAAAGTTTTCTACATTGGGGGAAAATATTTTCCATTTAAAAAAAAAAAAAATATTTTCCTCACTTGATATTTCTTATCTCACATCTATACAAATCCCCATTCCTTCGTTCCATTTCTTCTTGTTCTTTTCTTTTTTTTTATTTGAATTATTTTTTAATTTTATTTTTCTTTTTAATTCGAATTAATTTTAATTTCCTTTTTCTTTTCTTTGTTTCAATTTTTCTTCTTTCTTGGCTAGTCGTCGAACATTGCCAAGCGAAGCTCAAGCTCGTCGATCTCAAGCTCGCGCTCGTCAATCCGACGAGCCTCGAGCTTGACACTTGCGCTCACCAAAACGATGAGCCTTAGCTCGTCAACAAGCTCGAGGCCCACCGATGGCCGGTCTCGAGCCATCGCCGTGGCCAATGACCATCCAAGAAAGAAGGAGATAGAAAACAAAGAAAAAAAGAAAAGAAAATAAAATAAAAATAATTAATTAGATTTTAAAAATTAAAAATAATTAAAAATCAATTTTTAAAAATATGAAAAATCCATTTTAAAAAATAAAATAAATGAAAAAGACCACTAAAAATGACTAAATTTATCCTATTTATACTAAAAGGAAAAAAAAAAAACCACCAAAAATCTCAAATTTTACTTAGAATAACAAATTTATTTCAATTTTTTTGTGACATAAAAAACCCTAAATTATAGAACATTTTTGTCTTTTCCTTTTTATCTTTTACTTTTTCTTTCTCTTTTGCCTTCGCTATGGCCGATGGAGGGAAGCCGGACTTAGACAATGGTTGCCCTTGTCAGCATCGGGCGAGGGTTGCCTTGCTTGGGTGGGCAAGGGCGACCCTTGCCAAATTCAAGAAGGGCAACTCTCTCACAACGCCAGATGAGGGAGGCCCTCGGTCCTCACCTCACTTAGGCAAGATTCGACATTGGGCAAGGGTTGCCCTCGTCGACTGGAACTTAGGCAAGGGTGGCCCTTCCCTCCGCCATGGTTGACGGAGGGAAGAAAGAAGAATAGAAAAAGGAAAAAAAAAAAAAAAGAGACAAAAGTGCCATTGGCCATAGAGTTTGAGGTAAATGTGTTACGATTGGCAAAGTTTTTGGTTTTTTATTTCACAAAAAAAATTGGGATAAATTTATCACTTTTGACAAAGTTTGGGATTTTTGGTGACATTTTCTCATACTAAAAAGATAAGTCTTGCCTTATCATCATTCAATTGCAATTCAAAATAATGGTCTCATTCCCCATACTCCTTTTATTTTTTCTATTTCCAATTAGGATCAAGTTGCCATAACTAAACATTCCCCATATTTTTTTAGTATATTAAAGAACTTTTTAATACATTCTTAGATATCCCTACAATGCTTTACATGCTTCGTGTAAAAGTATCTTGTCAATAATGACAAAGAAGATACATTCTTTATGATAGTAAAATAAAGAGAGTTGATTCTAACCATTATACACGCTACTTACATTCCTATCTATATTGCCAATGCCATCACACGAAAAAAGAACATGAACACAATAGATAAGTGAGGAGTCCAATAACAATCAACAATAGTCATGACATTATCATAGTTGCATTATAAAAAAATCACAGTATCTTAAATGCATAAGTAAAATCTATAGCATATTTCCCAACATCTACTTAAAGAAATTTAAGAAATCCAAGTCTCCTTTTAGATAGAGATATAATGAAAGCCAATCTTCTGGTAACAATAAGGATGTTTGATCTCACGATTCAACTTCAAGTCAAGCATGCCATTAGGACAACAATCACTACTCCTATGTAGTTGGGGTCCACAAGTGATGGGGCATGTGAGGTGATGGAGCCACTTGTTGATTAATTGGTTTTGAATTTAATCATTTTTTGAATGACTTTGCAAGTGTTACTAACATCAAATCTGCTACTCTTTTTTCTCTTTTTGGAATTTGGAGTTCTATCCATCTTGTACTTCTCAAGAATTAGGGTAGCAACCACGTTAGGCGTAAAGATTCCCGCATTAATATGGAACATTCATTGTGTTCCTCCCTATCACCTATCGCATCATCTCCATCCAACATCACCAAGTCTTTTACATTTCTTGTTACATATTGCCTTAGCATATATATCACCAACCAAAATACACATATTAGTATACTAAGGAAACCCATTCAACCTAAATTTAGCCCATTCCTCATTATCCTACAATTTTCACAATAATAACATACATCAGCAACATAAGCAAAGCTTATCTCCACAAAAAAAAACAAAATGATCCAAATAAAGTGATACATTGATGTGAGACTTCCATATACTTGGATCCTGCATAACAATTGTTTTGTTTACATTATCCCATTTAAATTCAGATTGTGAAAGAAATTTCTTAAAAGTATCATACTATCTTTTCAGTTTGTTTACCATGCTCTTTAATTGAATTAAATTGAAACTTTTTTTTGAATCCACATGTATGTTGTTCCACCCTACTTTGTTGTAGGTATGGGTGGTGTGATTTTCCTTTTTTTACCTCTTATACCAACAAGTTTACAAATAGATTGGTCAAAGGCTTGATCCACTCTATCATAAATACCTCTATGTGGGATGCCATTTAACTTTAATTAGTTGAGTATCAAATGAGCTAACTCATCAACTGGAATTGCAATAACATCAAAGGCAATTAAAATGATTACAAAGTATCACCAAGGTATATTGAATTCATCTGTAATTAACAATGGTCAACCTCCATTACAATAAATATAGGCACGAATAACCCACTCTTGATCATATAAATCATAGACCAACATGTTGAAACGAATAGAAAAATTGTCATCAATTAGCACAATTAAAAGTACACCTGGCACTAAAGATCTAGAGATGGTGCACCAATTCAAATGTAGAAACTTTGATGTCAAGATCACATTAATATAATATTCTATGACTATTTATAAAAGAAAATAAGTGAAGAAAATTAAAAGAGAACAATCCCAATCAGATTGTATAAGCTGCTGAAGACAACAACTGGTAGTAAAAATCTCAAAAAGAGGAATACTAATGTTTTTAGAGTTAATCAATATCAAATTTGAAAAAAGAGGAAAAATGCCCAAAGATCCAAGATTGCAAACAATATATTAGGTTGGGGGAGAGTTACATAAACTCCATGATAGGGGTAAATATATAAACCATCACTAAAAGCAGAAGCAACTTGGTGGATGATTCGATCCTTTTCATTTCAAGTGAACGGAGAATAGTGGCCCTATTATCATGTGAAGTTGTAGTAAATCAAAATGTAACCGCAAGCATATATCATATTCAAGGATTGAGGTTCGCAAGTGTTTGTTTCGCGAAGGCCATAGCTTCGAGTTCTAAATAGTACCCATGTATGCATTGAAACAAATAAACATCGAGACAAAATAAACTAAATTCAACCCAATTCAAGCAATACGTGAAAAATGCCAATGAACACTAGGGTTGCGAATGAGCAAGGGTTGGCTCCAAAAATCATGGTTTGCAAGCACATAAAAGAGGATTGACTCCAAAAACAAAAAAATACAGAAATTGGTTGCAAATCGGACAACAAAGAGAGAGGCGGTGCTAGATCATGACAACAAAGAGGGAGAGAGACTCACGTTGTTGCAATGGAGGCTAGGGTTGCGATAAAGTCAAAGCTGCGATGAGAGGCAAAGCTACGATTGCAGTGACAGACGTTTAACAGTGGTGGTGAGAAGTTCGGCCGAGTTTGTGCACGAGAGAGACAGGGATACAAGAAAAAGGGAGAACGCACATGAGATCGAGGGAGTGAGCAATAAGAAGAATTTTTATTTTTATTTTTATTCTAGAATTAAAGAAGTAGAATCTACTTCTCATTTCTATTACAAATTGATTTCTAGGCTAAAATTTATCCTGGAAATAGAAAATGAAATTGGGTTACTAAATGGAGTTTTGTTCCATTCTTATTCTTGGGGAGAGAAAACTAGAGAAACAGAATGTTTATTATTTGCACCCTTGGTGACTAGTCGGTTTTCAGAAGCATAAGCAGAAGCTGGGAGAAAGGCCCAGGAAGTGGCGTATACCGTCATGTCCTCAAGTGTTTCTATTGGCTAAAGAAAGGCCGTCCCTTGGTTCGTCGTGGGGCGAAACATGGAAGCTAGTGGTGCCATGCACTTTCAATGTAATCCACTTTCTTTCGAGAGACGCATGGCTAAGATTCACTTAGATCCTTTTGGGTGAGGTCCAATCGAATAGATCCGACCTTAGAGGAGGTGGAATTTTCTGAAGAGCGCCGTACTGTCGATAACCCAGAGGGGATAGTAGAATGTTCACCCCGTGAATCCCATCAAGGGGATCGGATTATCTGATTGGTGGGTAAGACATGTAATATGCAATTGAGCCCACCTCACATGCCATAGGAATTCTCCAGGGGAGATTTTTTCAAAAAAATTATCCATTTGGATAAAGTTCTTTCTGGAACGACTTTCACATTTGCCAAAAAATTTCGATTGGAAAAGTGTGGTCGCTAATCTCATGTAGATCTGTGTTGACAATAAACTTTTTGATGTGGGAAAGAAACAATATTTCCAAAGCAACCGGTGCATGGAAGCTTCCTCCTTTATTTTTCTTAAATCGTGTGAGAGATAAGAAAGTTTCTGCCAAAATCATGTTGGTGAAATTTATTCCACTACAAACTTGCCTAACTAGATGTGCAACCGACGGATTCATGGCATCCCTAGCATGAGGAAAAGCTACCAAACCAAAGAATGCTAAAAGAAACACCCTAGAAGGCTGAGACATAGGTTGCTTTGTCGGATATGCATGATGTTCGACGAAAAAGATGAGTGGACAACTATTGCTATAAGGTTTCAAAAACTTCTTTATCTCATTGATTTTACCTTCCAAAATTTCAGCTAAGACGACTGCAGGCTCTAAACCGATGAGAGGCTTAGGCCTGTTTGGTAAATTTTATTTTTGTTCCCAGAACAAAATTTTCGGCTCTTTTCGTTTCCGAAACAAAAAAGGACAGAAAACATGTTTGATAAAACTTTTGTTTTGGGAACAAATTTGGAACATAAACAATAAATAGAAAAAAATTGTTTCTTGTTCTCTGAACAATTTTGAGAAACAATTTTTTTTTCTCTTTGTTTTTCTCTTTCTTTTCTTGTTCTTCTTTCTTCTTTTTCTTCCTTTTGGCTCTGGTCATTGGCCTTGGCCATGGCCTGCGCCGACCACCGGCCAGTAACCTCGTCGGAGCATTGCCGACCCCCGAAGACGCCGAGCCATGGCGAGGCTTGTTGGCCCGAGCCTCGCCGTGGCTAGGTGAGGCTCATCGGCCCGAGCCTCGCCATGGCCGGGTGAGGTCAACCTCGCCAGCCTAGGTGAGGCCGAGCCTCGCCCGACACTAGCGAGGCTCGACCTCACCTAGATCTAGCAAGGCCGAGCCTTGCGGTGGTTTGGCGAGACTCCTGAGCTCGCCGACCCTCACGGTGGCTTGATGAGGCTTCGGCAAGCTCGCCAGAGCTCGCCCACTGGTTGCCGGCCGTTGTCGTGGCCAAAGAACTAGCCACAAAGAGAAAGAAGGAAAAAAAAGAAAAATATAATAAAAATATTGAAAAATTAAAAGAAATAAGAAAATTATACAAGTTTACCAAATGTATTTTTATTCCCGAAATAGAAATTTTTACAATTACCAAGCGTGTTTTTATACTCCGAAATTGTTCCCAGTGAATAAAAACAAAAAAAAAAAAACTATTTCTATTTAAAAATTGTTCATTGAAACAAACGTTACTAAACGCGCCCTTAATAAGTTTAGCGATCGGGGTAACTCCTATGGCAACATTATACTCTATGTTCGGGACCAATTCATGTTCACCAAACATGAACATAAATGTCACGGGATTCCAAAAGTGAGCCAACGCTTGGACTAGATTGATGTGGGTCACGAGGTGAAGCAAGGACACAAGTTTTCCAATTTTTGAGTTAGTGTAATTGCGACCACTCTGATCTAGTCTCTTCCGCCATTTCAAGAGTAAGCTACTGGGAGTGGGAATAATCCGTATGTTGCACCTCTGCTTTGTACCTAAATCACGAAGGATGTTTGGTTGATTATCGCAAATTATTTGAAGTAGGAACAAATTTAAACAAAAAGAGATAAAAACTGATGAAAAATCACGAAGAGGATAAAGGTTAGCGAAAATATAGACATGGCATAACTTGTGAGGTCCGACGTCTACCAGGTGAGATACATTGGGCTACTTGAGACTCCCATTCGAACAAAAAATGAGTCCAGGGGATGAGTGAGGCTGAGCCGGTTCACTTCCACCTACTACTTGCAACCGGGCTCTGCCTTCTCAACATCATCCTATCTAGGGGTAAAGATCTCACAAATATAATAATTTATGTCCGATGTTCACTTAAGTGTCATTCAATTTTTTTTTTCAATCACTTGGTTGCCATGACTTTTAAAAAAAAAAGTTCATTTGAATGTCATAACTTCCAAAAAAAAAAAAAAAAAAAAAAATCATCCAAGTGTTAGAAATCTAACATGTCACGACACTTATGGTAAACATTTTAAAAATCAATGATATTCAAGTGATTGATAAAAAAATTATATGAACTAAGCAATTAAAAAACAAATTATGGCAATTAAATGAGCGTTGTACAAAAGTTATATTACTTGTGCAATTCTTTTTGCCTCATATTTGGCTTCTTAGAGGGTAACTCGAGGTTTTGGATCATTGAAGGTGTGTAAAAATGTAGTGCTATAACATATGGAACTTGCACAACAAGATATGATATGCATACACCGCTTATAATAACTTTTCAGAATTAAAGCATTCATCCTCATACCTCCCTATAAAACAAAGGTTAGCAAACCCTCATTCACTTATAAATCCAACCAGTAAAAATATCTAAAGGCAATTGGGGGCATACCTGGTACTTCACGGGCAATGATGCCATATCACACAAAAATGCTTCAAAAAGATAAACTCAGACCTAAGTTTTTTTATAGATTTTAACCGGTCCCCAATGGAGTCGTGAAACTGTGGTACCCTTCTAAGGTGGACGTTTGCTCGTCTGAATTTTTAACATGAATATGATAAAGTATGAAATTTAGGAAATTTGTTCCCGTGGACAATTTCTAAGCATTTAAAGGCGTTTAGTAACTGCCTAAAATTTTTATTCCGAAATAGAAATACGTTTTGTGGGATTCTTAATTTTTTTTTAAATTTTCTAATATTTTTATTATATTTTTCTCTTCTTTTTTTTTTTTTTCTTTTCCTTTTCTTTTCTTTCTCCTTTTTTGTGGTCCGTTATTGGCCACGATAGTGGCAAGTCACGCAAGGTCGGCCTCACCCTAGCATGAGGCCAAGCCTCCCCAATGGCTGGGCGAGGTGGACCTTGCGCCACATGGGCCATGTCAAGCCTAGCCAAAATCCGCAAGGCCGAGGCTCGTGATGGCCAAGCGAGGCTCCAACGAGCTCGCCGAACCTCACCCAATCGCCGCCGCCTATCGCGGTGCCGGTGGCGGTGACCAACTATGGTTAGTGACAAATAAAAAAAGAAGAAAAAAAAGAAAAAAAGAAAAATAAGTTAGGCTTGATTCTTGAATTATTCCCAGAACAAATAAGTAACTTATTTTTACTTTTTTGATTCCGTTCTAAATCTATTCTCAGAACAAAATTATTATCAAACAGATTTTCCGAATAATACTATTTGTTTAAATGGGTCATAAATGAATTACTTAAATCTTAAAGAGTCTACTTTCATGGGTTTAAAAATTGAAATCCTAAAATAAATGGGTCTAAATGGGTTGGACTTAGAACCCAAGCTCACACATTCTTCCCCTCTTTAGCCTTATAATTTTTTTTATATAAAAATCGAAATTATAATTACTTTTATATTTCTTTTTCTTCCCTTTTTTTTAAATCTTCCATCTTTCTCAGCCAGTGGCCTACATAGTGATCGACCAAGCAAGGGACAAGCTCATCTGAGGTCAATAAGCTTGAGATCACCAACTACTAGTTCGAGCCTCACCAATCGAAAGGCTCAACCCTCACTAACATTTGGTGAGGCTCAAGCCTCCCTGGTCTCGAGTGAGTTCCACCTTACCGAATCTAGCGAAGCCAGAGCCAAGCCTTACCTAAGGCTAGCGAGGCTAATTAGGCGAGCCTGGGCCGGCTATGGTCTTTCTTCACTAGTCATTATCGTGACGACAACCGGCCAACGAAGAAAAAAAGAAAATTATATTTTAAAAAAGAAAAATAATTAAAATAAATAGATTTTTTAAAACAAAAATAACTATAATTATAAATATATTTAAAAATAAAAACAAAAAACATTAAAAGGAGTGCACATAGAAAAATTAATCATATTTTTCATACTAAATGGCAAAAAAATTCTCTAATTTATTTTCAAATAATTCCCTAATTTATTTTCAAATTTCAGGCAAAAACAAGAAAATATTTTAATTTTCTGAAAAAAAAAATACTTACTAAAAATATTTTCCTACAAACAAACGAATGCTTATTTTTTTTATAAAATATTATAAAGATTATCCACTAGATTTTTATTGCGTGAAAGTATTTTAGTAATACCATTTAAAAAAAAATCAAAAAACAAGTTTTCTTAGATTTAGTTAAATTGGTTAGGTCAAGTATGAGTAAAAAATTTGCATTACAACGGATGGGTCGATGGGTTAAATGAGTCAATTTGAACCAAACCATTTATGACCCGACCCAAATCCAACTTGGCCTACCCATTTGACAATCCTAAATTGCACTAATAAAGTCATATATATCCCCATTATATTATGTATATTTTTTAATATAAATGACATCAGCATATATAAACCAAAACTTTTACAAAGGAAATGATAAAAATCTCTTACAACACTCCTACCTATTTTATGTTTATTTACTTTTTTTTTATTTTATTTTCCTCTTTTTCAATTAATTATTTTTTTCTTCCCTATCCATCATTCTCTAATGAAATTTTATTAAATAGTAAACTATACTAATATATCTAAAATACTAAAATAGCTAAAATATGCAGTATACATAAACATATATTTATATTTATATATTGAATTTATATTATAAAATTAAATTAAATTCGTATATATAAATAAAAATTAAATTAAATTAAAATTATTATATTGAAATATAATTTTAATTTTGTTAATTTAATAAGTTTGTTATTTGAGAAAAATAACTTTACTATTATTGATGTTAAAAATCATATCTACCTTTATCTCATCTCCTCCATACGATAATTTTATCGCTCTATTTCCCTTATATCCGACTTTATTTTACCTCGAGCAAATACCAAACACGGGATAAAAAAAATTTATCCTATCATGAATTTTATCCTAACTATCAAACGCAAGCCAAGGTGATCCTAAGATAGTTAGACTTATTACCAAGTGAAAAGGAAGAGGAAAAATGTATACCATATTGCTGGCTCCCAAAAGAAAATTCTGCTTCTTTTTTATCATGTCCAGACCACACCTGGTGAAAAGGAAACCTAGGGTCAAAAATAGAAGTAACTTGAAAACTAAACATTATACATAAGTTAAAAGCAAACCTCTTCTACCTTCACCTGAGATGATTTAGGGAGGAAACAAGAGGTACTAAAATTTCAAAGTTTTTGACCGATCTGATTTTGATGAGCCCTCCTTTTCTAAGTTCAGTGAATCAGCTTCTTGAGAAAAGCCAAAACTTCCAGAGTTTATATGGCCTTCGTTTGAGTCTTCTTCAAGACATCCTCCATGTGGTTGCATATTGGCAGTAGTTAACTGCATTGGTGGTCTAGACAGGAGAGCGGCCTCACTAGAGCCGTGATTCTTATTGTCAAGACCATGCTTCATAGTGGGAATCCTCCCTTTCAAGTCATGTTCGTGATTCGAAAAGCTGAAATCTTGTCTGGCAGGATTACCAAACAAACCAGCTTCTACAAAAAAATAAAATAAAATAAAATAAAATAAATTTATCCAAAGATTGCCCGCTTATAAACCCCATATTAGGTACAAACTCTAGGAGACATGCATGTTCATAACGGTGGAGAATCATACTCTGAGATGGCATGAGTGTCCTTGAAGCATGGGGACCAATGGTGTATGGAACTATTGTAATGGTTGGCTGGGATGTTCCAGATTTTCCGTCAGAAGTTTCTCTTACAGGGATATCAGACACATCAACAGCATGCTTTTCACCCTTAAAAGGAAAACAAAGGAAAAAAAGTAATTTGGACTCGTTCATGGTAAAATCAGGACCCCAGAACTCCCAATTCAAATGACTGTATAAGTAGAAAAGTGACCAGAGCCTATATCAAAGGTTACCGGAAAATTAAGTCTTTTATCAAATTCTGCACCACTCGCTCCATTGGCAAGTAGAGCATTTGGAGCACCATTTGGAACAAAACCAGAGTCCTGACATTAAGGATAGATGACAACAATAGATGAGCACTTTAACAAACCTTCAGATTTCTCTAATGACTCCATGTTGAAAACATCAGTTTCAAATACCTCTGACATTAAGTAATTGCTCACATCAGGGGCAGGGGGTAATGCAACCACCTCATCTTCATAAAATAGTTCAAAGGTTTTGCGTAATAAGTTTTCATCAAACTCCCTGGATAAGAAATATCACAACTCAATCATACACCATAGAGATCAGAATGCAACTCAAATCCAATCTTTCGTTGTAGATGGCTTTATAAACTTTAAGTGAAATCTAGATACTCACTTGAAAAAGGAACCCCTGACATTGCATATTACATTTCTTGCCACACAAAGGACCAGAATGGCATTTGCAGTCTGACAAATCCCCAAAAGAAAATATGTGTTCAAACTTTCATCTATATTATTCATAAGCATAAATGAAACCTCAACAACATGCCCAAAAAAAACCAAAAATAAACAATAAAAAAACATGAACAATGAATATAGAAGTGGCCTTTATCCTCGTTCATATATCACTTAGGACCCCTTTTCAATAATAAGAACAAGGCTATCAAAATTAGATAAAAGGAATTGGAAAATGGTAAATAATGTTCGTAAAAAATGGTAAATGATGCAGATAATTTGCATTTTGCGATAGTTACGTACATGGGTATAACTTCTTGCAGTTTGAATTTTATGGTTTCAAACTATTGCAAATATATAAGCAAATTACTGTTCTATTGGCAAATGTGAGCCCTACTTAATGGTCTTTCTATGATGTTACCTTTATGGCAATGTCAACTTCATTCCCATTTCTTAGCTAGAATCACAGTACCAAACAAGGTGTAGAAATTATAAAATAATGACCCTTAATTGTTTGAGTGACTGTCTTCTCATTTCTCACGCGTATCAGCCCAACTGACATAATGACATTTTGGCACAAAAAGAGGCTCGGTGGAATTTTCTTTCACAAAACGATAAAAGGACTACCTGGAACAGACATAATGAATTCATGATCTAATACCTCCGCTTTAGGAGCATGATATGGAGCAAAAGGAGGAACTACATGCACTCGTGGTTGATCCCTATCTTCCCAAACCTTTGAGTGGTCATCAATCACCATTGCCATCTTGGAATGGCAATTACCATCCTGAAACACATCTAGCAATGATTTCCTTGAACCTGCCATTCATAACATATTAGGCATAGACACTACTGGGAACGAAGACAGCTAAGCTGTAATGTGAAAATGAGGAACATATAGTTAGAGGAGATAGGCAATCAAAAGCTCGCATATGTGAATCATCACTCAAGAATTTTATATATGGAATTTCACAAAACAAGAAAAAAAAAATTCTAATAATAGGGTTGCAAAGCCAGGGAGACTAAAGTTAGTGGGACTATGGGAGGTAGTATCATAAATCCCAATAAATGTCTGGGACAAGTGTCAGTAAGTCTGTGTACAGGTAACACATCCCATTGACTCACACTATTGCCATTAGCATATTTGTTCTCCTGTTGGTAACTCCACATATAACCAGATTAGCATGTGAGGTTCTACTGGCACGAACCATCAAATTTTTTATTCATAATAGAGTAATCAACTCGCAAACTCTGCAAAACCATCTCCTACAAGCATCTTAGTTTGTACATTAGCAGACAACTTGCCTGATTTGACACAAACAACACGGTTTGAGACTTGCTCTCTATCAATTAGGCGTGCTTCAGGGTCAAGAAGCCTCCACATCTCCAAAGCATAGTCTCTTTCAGCCATCGTGCACACATAAACTTCAAACCTCTTACGTCCTTTAGCTGTTAAGTAACTCTTCAAGTGGTCCCATGCAGGTCGTAATCTCACTAGCACACTGGTGTCACGGATCTGCATAAAGGAAATAAAGATGCTGACAAGAAACATACACATGGCTTTCTATATCTTGAAACGTATAATTCAGCTAAAAATATCATCAGTGGACATTATCTGGTGAGCACGATTTTTCTTAGTTGGGTGAACAAGACATTGCAAATAGAAACAAGAAGTGGAACCTCTACAATCAAAACCTGCCTACTATAACATAATACTGAATAATGGACAGACGAATTGAATTTGATGACAGAAGAAGTTAGCCCACTATTATGTACATCACGTTCTCAATGTGCAAAAACATTTAATCAGCAACTTCTGTTGAAAGCCATAACCTAGATTGTAGCATACACTTGAATATAAAACATGCCTTGCTCATAACCATTTGAACTCAGTATGTCTTTGCTCACTAGAAAGGCCCACGAGAACTCCCAACTTTTGTCAGATGCCAGCAAATCAAAAAAGAAAACATCATGGCAAGAGCCACTACTGTAGATAAATGAACTAAACAAGGGGAGCCAACATTCTTTCTATGAGTAAATGAGTCAGCAGTCAATTTTTTCCTACTTCAAACCCTTTGACCCATTCAAAACAGTTATCCTTGATGCAAGAGAAAAGTCCTAGTTCTGATTTGCCACAATACACACGCCTATGGTGCATGAGGACATCGATTGAAAGAGTAACTATCCCCCACAGAGCCAGTGTTCCATCCGTTAGAGACAGCTTATGCTATGACACATAAAAAGATGAAACAACGCGTAAAAAACCTAAACAAGAATAGCAGCAAAAGTATCTTCTAACCTTAGGATTGATGCGAGTGAGGATGATATTCTTTTCCTGCAATCTAATTACAGGTCTAACAACTTTCTCATGGCTATCTGAAAGCTGAGGGACCTCCTCAACCTGAGCCTTGTACAGCGTTCCATTGTCCACCACGCAATTGCTGTCTGCATACTGCTTCAATAGCACTCTATCATCTACATACCGCTTTAGTTCAGCTGACATTCCTGACATCCTCACCGAATCAGTCTCCCTCGCAATCCGGCCTCGGAGAGCCTCAATTCTATCCTCAAACGACTTCAATGTGTTGGCAACAATGAGTGTCTCATCAAGATCAAACACAATCGCAAGGCACCGTAGATTGAGCAATCCCAGAGAGGATTCGTAGAGACCTGAAGGAACTGAGAAGCACCAAAAGCACAGGGACTTCTTCTGCCTACTACACATTGCCACCAAGTGCATTTCTTCTTCACCAAGCAACACTACAGCAGTCTGCCAAAACAGATTCATCCATCAGAGCTCTCACTCACGCAATCCAACATCAACAGAAACACAACACGCAGCAGAGACAATGCAAGACCTGACCATAACCAAGCCCTCTCTACAACACAAAAGACCTAGAACAGTATTCTTATCATCAATCAAGACTAAGAGGAAGCAGCGTGGTTTTTGAGCATCTAAAATCGGACGATTCGACGCGAACAGAGACCTTGAGTTCGTGCAAGCAAGAGGCGTGCAGGCGGTTCAAATTCGCCTGCTCGACCGGAGAGGACGACTCGAGCTTGCACCGGACCGAGGAAGAGGACACCGTGTGGAGGATCGCGAGAGGGGGACACCTCTCGCTGACCGGGGAGATGTGGTGGATCCGAATCTCATTGTCGGGGAACCGGAAGCCGTGGCCGTTCGCCGGGACCACGTCCAGCTCCCCCAGCCGGAGAAAGCCGTGGTACACCACGGCCTTGGACGCGAAACGGCTCATAGAAGCTCTCTCGCTCGCTCCGACCGAAATCGCCGCCGAGCGGTGAGGGGAATCGCGGAATTTCAAGCGCGCGCCGGAGAAATCGAGCCCACGTAGCTAGGGTTTCGACGGATTGCGGCGGTTTCTCTCTTGGCTCGCCGCCGTAGTCGTCGTCTCCTCTCTCTCCCTCCCTCTGGTCCATAGAGAGAGTGGGGTTTTCTCCGAATTATGAAAGGAATTTAACGGGGAGAGGGACAGGAGGATTTTTCAGTTGGGGCGTGAGTTCCATCTGTTAACGACATTGCCACCGTCGGTCCGTCGGTACGGACAATTTGCCCTTTCGGAAACTAACGTCATGTTGCCAAACGCATTCTATTTTTATTTTTTTTGGAATAAAAAATAGAAATCGATTTTATAATTTTTTTTTATTTTCAGAAATAAATTTCTTTCAGGAATAATTTTTTTGTCGAATTTCAGGAATAAATTTGAAAGCAAAAAAAACAATCTTTCTTTTTTTCACAAGAACAATTTCAAAATCAAGTTCATTTTCTTCTTTTCTTCTTCACCTTTTTCCTCTAGCTAGCGATCTTGTCAGAGCATTGTTAATTCTCCTTCTTCCTCTGGCCAGAGATCTTGTCAAAGTATTGCCAACCCTTGGTTAGGTCACGGGCCAAAGAAAGAAGGAAGAGAAGAAAAGAAAAAAATGAAAAAAATATTATAAGATTATTAAAAAAAGTAAAAGAAGTTCTAAACAAAAGAATTTGAGGTTATATCAAACGCATTTCTATCTTGAAAATAGAAATTTTGGATATTTATCAAATGCTTTCAAAGGCTCAAAACTCGTCTAGGGAATAGAATAAAAATAAATATGAATATAAATTGTTTCCAAAATAAAAAAAAAAAAAAAAAAGTTACCAAACAAGCCTTAAATTTATAAGGATGCCAATGGGTTAAATCCCAATACCCAACCCGAAATGAAAGTGCTCTTGATACCTGAACCATATTTATCTCAAATCAGTACATCGGATTGGGCTAGGTTTCAATTTTTTTTTTCTCCTTTGCATTTTTTTTTCCAAAAATTAGAGGAAAATGATCTTTAATTTTCCCCACATGATTTATCCCACTTTAATGCTTTTACTTTTTGTTCAATTTCTTGTGAGGACTTTATTCTTTCACTTCAAGCCTTTGAAAGACCAAATCTAATAAGAAAAGAATTTTGCTTTCAATGCACAAATAGCAAGCACTTTCAAAGTACTACTTAAAAAAATCCGAGAGATATCAATTGATATATCACATTGATCAGAACAAACCTAAACTCAATAGCTTCACCATCTCATAACGAATGTTCATGTTAATATATATATATTTGTGATCGAGGATTCGTCGTAGCCTGCCCTTGTCGGCTTATGCCGATTTAGGATCTCACGGGCCTCTGCGGTGGAGGCCCAACATTGACTATACCTCGAGAGAAATTGGCCCAGTAATCTACTGCTAGGGCCCCACTTTAATTGCTAACAACTCAGGTTTTTCTAATATCCGTGGTTACCTCTTCTCTCATTTTTGTCAGACCAATAGAAAGGCACCACTAGTCAAAAACACAACCGAAGACAAAATAATCAAAATACCGTGGCTCATAACCGATGTGGCCAGTCGCGACTCTTACGTGGTAGGGCTAGTCTGTAAACCTACAGCATATGCACCAACTTGGCCTTTTACTCTTCGTAAAATAATTTTGTAGTTTCTGGTGTTTTGTTCCAAACGGGCTTGAATTGATATTGTAGAGCTGCCTGCACATAGTGGATGAAGCGGAAGGGTTGATTGGCAACAATAACATAATATGCAAGCTTCCATTGATTCCTTGCCTCGTCTTAATTGAACGGACTTCCGATATGTGTCGTTGTTGAAAAGCTCCCGTCGGCACTAGACATCTATTTCTCATGTCTGCATCGGTGCCTCAAATGGCCTGTCCCACTTGCCGATTCGCCGACTAAATACTCGCAATATGCGAGGTAAATGGCCTTCCCGTTATCATCGGTATCGACCTCAAGTCTGAATGTCCTTCAAACACTGGACCTTTTTCTTTGCGAAGTCGGCGCCCCTATTGCTTGGGGCTATTTGGAGGTAGGGGTGTCATCCAGGAAAACGTCTTGGCGGAGACTACCTTCTGATGTTCGCCCCTGCGATTCTTCCCAATTGTCGATCGCTGTGGCTTACTGTAAAGAATTTGGCTTATTGCCGGGATTGGAGCTGGCATGTATACGTTGTTGTCTTTGTACTCATGAAGCAAAACCCACGATAATTGCAAGGTAAAGTCGAAATTGTGTTGGGATAATTGAACATGGTTGTTGTTGTTGTCCTTCATTGTAGAACTGTGAATGTGATTAAATCTTTGTAAAGAAAAGGTAAAAAATGAGAAATGCATCAAAAGGTTATTGAGAAAAAAAGCTTTCAGAAGTGATATGTGAGTGAATATTAAGAAATGTTAAAAAGAGAGGAAGGGGATGAATCTATAAAAATTGGGAATTCTTTGCTCTGGTCTTAAAAGCTAGCCGCCTATAAGAAAATATTGGGTACACTAGTGATGACTCGACATTTTTACACAAGTCCATTGAGTAAGCAACACGGGTCATATTTGGCCCCATCCATCAAAGACTTTGAAATGCCTCAACATGTATGCCTCCTTCTCTCTCTTCATCCAATGTGCATGAGAAGGTCTCACATGCACTGCAAAGAACGTAGCACTCTTTCTCTCTCTCTTCTTTCCTATACAATATTTTCTCCAAGGGATGAGAGAGCGACAGAGAGCGAGAACTTGGTCATGGTGGAAACCATGGAGGCCCCCCAGGGAAAAACCCTAAAGCTAGTTGATAATCGAGGACACAACAAAACTACGAATCAAAATCGTGTGGCGGGAATAGGAGATGGAGACCTCGAGCAAATGCAAGGACTTGAGGAAAATGAAAACCTAACCGGACTGAGACAATAGCTAGAGATAGACAGGTCATTGGAGAAGAGAGATAACGGAGGATGAAATTACAAGAAAACCATCTTGAGGGAATTTTGCTTAGTGGTTTTAGGATTGAAGTCGAAGCAGCATGGACGAAAGAGAGAGACAGAGAGAGAGTGTGTTTTTTGCAGTGCGGGTGGGACTTTCTCATGGCACATTGAGAGAGAGAGAGAGAGAAAGAGAGAGAGAGAGAGGGAGAGGAGGCAGACATTAAAGTATTTCAAAGTCTAACAAATGAGGCTAAATACGACACATGTCACTAAAGTGAACCTGGGCAGGAGCTAAGCATGGCCAGCAACCTAATGCGGGCCACCGACCAAAAAAAAAAACCTAATGCGGGCCCGCATGGCCCGTTGCCCAGTCTTAGGGCCTAAAAGGATTGATTTCCTGTCAATTTTGGCATATATATGTTGACGGATGGTAATCTCCGTTCAACATAATGGGTAATTGAAATAGCTAAGTAGCATCACTCAATGTAGATATTTCAGCATTCTAGGAAAAATATACAATAATTAATTTAATGAATCAAAGAGAATTATTGAAAAGTAAAAAGAGAACAACGATGGGAGAGCCCCCGCGCGGGTTGGGGGTGGGGGGTGATTAAGGCTCCCACGATTATAAATTGGCCATGTTAATCGTTAATAACTCTTTGGATCCTCCGGTAGTTGAATTTGAGAAAGTCATTTGGTCCGAGAGGGACTCACACTACCGATTTAACCGCATGTCTCGAAATTTGACTCGAGTGATCACTTCTATTCCCTCCCTCACTTCCGCGAGTTTGTTGCAATGATTTTCTGATAGATAAACAAAAATAATGAAGTCATTTTCACTCAATAGATTCTCGCAATACCGTCGCGCAAGTGGCGTTTAGCTAGCGAGGGCTGTTCTTCAATTTAGCAGCCAACATATTCTTTGATCAGGGCCAGTGACGCTCCCAGCATAGGAGGAGTCAATAGAAATTGATGCTGCACCGCCCAGTGAATCATGGATAGGATCGGATTAGTTAAGAGATCTTCCGGTTTGGCTTCCAAATAATTAGCTATTTAACATCGCATTCTACTTAACAGGGTAAAGGGTGATGAAACTCATTTTCTTTTTACAGGGTTAAAGACCATAGCATTAAACATTTCATCTTCAAATCGCTGACAGATTCTGGACAAGTTGAAGCTCGGACTCTAGGAGGTGAAGGTGTCGATGATGGTCGTGTGGAGGGGGTCGCTCAAGTGGGTGGCCCAGTTGTTGAGGGGCCCCTTCCCGGTGGCGGCGGCCTGGACGGCGAAGCCAAGGAACGCGACCATGGCGAGGCGGGCGTGCTTGATCTCCGCCAGCTGGAGGGTGGCCTTCTTCTCGGGGTCGGCTGCCAGGCCGAGCGGGTCGAAGAACTTGCCTCCCGGATAGAGCCGCTTCTCGGGGTCGAGCTCGCCGTTCCTCTGGAACTCGATGTACCCGATCACCACGACCTCGATCCAGATCAGCGCAGTGATGGAGAATGGAAGAGGTTGCCCGAGGTAAGACGACCCTTCAACAAGCTCTACCTGATACAAAAAGGCCACAGATAATGAGCTTCTACAGATTTCTCACCGGGCAACAAAATGCAGAGCTGGAGTCTTATAATAAAGCTCACGAACACGAGGTTATGCTGACACGAATTGGTTAACAGAGGTCTTTACACAGATAAAAATGCCAGATCTAAGCATCTACACGATCTTCTATCGTTTTCCTTTTTACATCATCTAATTCCAGAAGGAACGAAGAAAAGGAAAAGGAATTTGACCTTGCCAGCGTCTTGCCAGGTGACGCCGGTGAGCCACTCGACGGTGAGGGCGCCGAGGGTGGCGAGCATGGCCCACCTGCCGTGGATAAGCTCGCACTCGCGGAACCTCTGGAGCCCGAACACCTCGGTGTACGGCTGGAAGGGGGTCGACTTCACGTCGGAGTTCTCGAAGCGGGTGCCGATGATGTCGCCGGCCTCGTTCTTGGCCAGGTTCTGGTCCAGCGAGTCCAGGTCGAACTGCAGGTACTCCGCCGGCTTCCCCAGCCCGAACGGGTCGAACCCGTAGTCGCCTACCAGGCTCCCATCAAGCCACTCCGGCGCCGTCGCCCCCGGGTACCACAGCGGCCTGTCCGAGGTCCGCTTCGCCGCCTTCTTGGGCGCGGCCTTCTTGGCTCCAAACCCAAACCGGGCCTGGACCCGGCCCGAGCTCGGGACCTCCGGCAGGCGGGTCCCGATGAATGAGGACGCGGCGGCGGCGGTCGTCACGGCGGCCATCGGCGGTTGTAGGGAAGAAGAAGGAGAAGAGGAGGAGGAGACCCAGAGGCTCAGGATGTGGCGGTGTGATCATCGCAGTGCGTTTTTTCGGTGGTTTTATTTGGGATTCGAAGAAGAATTCTGATAATCTACGGTGGAGGTTATGGGACGTCGGATGGGAGTGCATATCCATCTGACGGCGAAGGGAGTTTCGGGCTTATCTTTCCTTATCTGCATGTGGGCCCCGGCAATACTATAGAGCAAAGAGACCTTAAATTATTCTCTCTCTCTGCTGAAAAATGGTGATCCATGTGGCTGAGGTCGAGGGTGGGAGAAAATCTTTTGTAGCTTTCGCCCAGCTTTGATCAAGCGATGGGCCCCACAGGTCTAATGGGAATGGATGAGATATTGGGAGTGAATTGTCACGAGACGACTAGAATACTCGCCGCGTTCATGCGACAAATTTTTTATGTAGCATACTTTTCGCTTAACATATTATTTCGATATCATTATCTTTTTCTATTAACTAGGATATGATCATTTCTATCAAAAGTTGATTGGATGCAATCAAAATTACGTAAAAAGAAGTGCGAGATAAATTAAGATACATGACATCTTATGTTTGTTGGAAAGGAAAGGAAATCTATTGATGTTTAATTAATGATTCTTCTTTTGTCCATCCATAGATGAAAATGAAGAGCCTTCTTTTTATTTCATTTTTGAATGAGGGGATAAGAATATTATACTTTCATTGTCAACATACATATGATTGATTTGATGCAACGATCATAAAATTAATTTGGAAAATAGAACTAACCTTGGCCATTTTTCTATCGAAAGGGCCTGGGGCCATGAATTTGTGAGGGAAGAACACCCAGCCCAGCTTTTGGCCGGAGCCATAATGTCAAGCACAAATGCAACGGAGGCAAAGGTGAAATCGAGCAACAAGGAACTACATTCGTTGTATCGAGAAACACTTTAACTAAGCACATGATGCCCAAATTTCCTAGTCCCTCACTATGAAGAAACGCAGCTAATATGGACTTATGAGATCTAAAGGGCGAAATTTGATCAGTGCAATTACCATAGCAACCTACCATCAATCGTAAGAAAAAAGGAATTTTAAGACAAAGAATCCATGAAGAATTCACAAAGCTTATTGTCTTGCTCCGATTGAGCAAGTCATAACGAATTCAAGTCGTATGAAATCCATGCAACCAAAGATCATTTCCCATGTCGAAAAATCTTTATATGGAAATAGCATATATTTTTACTTCCTATGATATGTCCAATTTCATTCGGAGAGCTTTTAGACATGGCGGTCCTTTCATGTCACTAGTGTTGTATCTTTATCATTTTTCCTTGCCACACGATGTAAAGCTAAATTAATGGAAAGAGAAACATAATTTAATTAATAAACAAATCCAAGGCCATCAATAAAATACATTATTATGCAAGTAAAAAACTAACGCAATCCATTGTTCAAACGATTACATGTAATCATTGGAAACAGATGGAAAGGCCAGATAATGACCTCCGCAACGAAACCGAAACAAAGAGCAACTCATGGCAAATTTAAAAGTCGATC
Source organism: Eucalyptus grandis (assembly GCF_016545825.1). Taxonomy (NCBI): domain Eukaryota; kingdom Viridiplantae; phylum Streptophyta; class Magnoliopsida; order Myrtales; family Myrtaceae; genus Eucalyptus; species Eucalyptus grandis. Next base: position 46,713,880 of record NC_052622.1, on the reverse strand, counting down.
AGTGTTCTCTAGGAACAAAGACACGACTCAGACCCATGCGGGATCTTCAGACATTCAGCTTCTTTCGAAGCTTGCCCCATCCTGATCATCAGACATTGATCTTCTTTCGAAGCTTGTCCCATCCTTTCTTACAAGCGCCCACCGCCTTCCGGCCATGGTTGATCAAGTGCTTCTTCAGGTCCTTGGCCTTCTCCTTCAAGTCCTTGGCCTTCTCCTTCATTTGCTTCTTTAACTCCGCCATTCTTCTCTTAGCCTTTGCTGTGTCGAAGAGAGAATGATATCAAATGGCCCTTCGACGAGAGGCCCATCTATATATGGGGGTCGAGCGGCAAGCCCTTCTGTCGATTCTGTTTCATTTCCAATCTGTCGTCTGGTAAATTACAGCTTTGCGGAAACCCATAAAGCATGCGGGAAGCGCAAAACCTTAATTTAGTCGCATCATGTCGGAACACAACCGGAGATGACCTGTTTTTTGTGGACGCCGTGGGTTTTGTTCAGGTGGCATACTGACCTGAAACAACTTTGCAACTTTTTAAGATACTTTCAACTAACAAAAGCATAGGTTGCCCGTAATTGACAACTTATAGACACACACACATCGAAAAACAAGATTTTCGAGCTTTAAATGCATTTGTGAGAGAAATCTTTTCCAATCAAAATCAAAGTCTTGATGAAAAAGTTTAGAGAAAATTATTTCGCGCTACTTATCACATGCCCTATTCACCCTCCCGCTTACTCCGTCCTCCAACCGCTGAGCTAATTCATAGGGCTGTAATTTTTATTCATACTTAGTGGTATTTATTGTGATATTTATGCAAAATTGAATGTGTGAGAATAGAAAAGAATTTTCTTTAATTAAAGAAGATTTTAAGAATTTTTCTAACGATAATCAGCGCGAAGCATGTGTGAGAGTACTAGAAGATGTTGTAAAAGTTGTTAGTTTTTAGTTAAATTGAATCCACTAAGCTTTTTTTACAACACTTATGGATTGAAACCATAATCTAGCGCGAGTTAAATTAAGATGGTATAACTCTTTGAATAAGCTATAAAAACTATATTATAGTGTTGTATGATGGGTTCTCAAAAGACAAGAATAATATATTTTTGAAACCGAGACTAAAGTACAACTATCATGTTGACGAAAGAAAGTAACGCTCTGAGACTCTTTGTTTTATTTTATTAAGTGTGATTTTCCCAGCAAATAAAAGCAAAACCTTAAAGAATTTCATTCTCATATTTCCGCTTGGTATTTTCATTAACATGCATATATCACATTTGTTTGAGGAATAGACATAGTTTAATGGAGATTTCAATCATATACAAAAACGTACTTGGGAAGATGACCACGGCAGAAACGAATCAATAAAAATTAAATGATAAAAGGGGGTATTTAATTTATTAATAGAACTTCATAGCTTCTTGAGAAATATATTTAAAAAAATGTAACATGAGTAACATAGAAAACGCTATAGTATTAAAATGTCCATATTGACTAAAATTTATTCGCTACTTTACATCTGTTTGCATTAAGACTTTAAGTTTTCAAAGTTTTTTTGACAAGATGTTTGTCTACAAAAAAAGAAAAAAAAAAGAAAAAAAGAAAAAGCTATAGAATATAACTTGAATGAATGACTCAAAATAATCACTTGCCGTGACTTTATTAGATGAAAATGAGGAGACTACAAACCGTTATAGACAATATTACACATGCCTAAATCCACGTGCACATAAGAAGCAAATGGGAAAGCAATTAGATAGAAGAAATAAAAGAAAAGAAAAGAAAAGATATACGGTGGATTATATACTATATCTGAGACACAAATTAGAAGTATTCTCCCTAAAGTGAGATGTGGCGGCACTCTAGAATTTTAAATAAGATTGGACTTTTCAATATTAAATTATCCAAAAGTTTCGTTTACTTTGTGAAAAATTAATGATTTGAAAAACATTTATATTAAAATAATTATTTATATTGCTTAAAAGAATCAATTAATGAAAAGTGTTTTCGTTATCAATTTTTATTTTATAGTCTAAATAATTTTGTGGAGGATGAATATAGTGATATTTGTAGTAAAAACATTATAATATTTAAAGCAAAAAAAGTCCGATCGTCTTTGTATTGAAAAGCTTGAGACTTGATCTTTAAAATGGAATTAATAAATCGAGTTAAATCACAAAATTCTTGACCCCTCGTGATTGCATGGCCTTGGTTGAAAATAACGGTAATTTTATACCTAACCATCCAATCTGAGGAGATTGGGTAAAGCTCTTGAGAAGCACGACCAAATTATATCCTTTAGTGAAATTTTTAATGATGTCTTATTTCCATTTCACTTTGATAAAACCTTTAATGGGGTGTCTACATCAACCATCACGACCACCATGATCATTGTAGCTATCATAATCAACATGAACATTTCTCCAACCAAAATCCTATCGATATCCATATGAATTGTGTTCCTCTAGGTAGTTAAGCTGGATGTGAATTACTTCACCGTCAAAACAAGTTTACAAAATGATTGACCATGGGTGCGATCGATGGCGCCACTTTGTTACCCTAATCCCGCGATCTTTGTTAGTGAGATGATTGTCCTCAAAGTAGGCAGCGTCAAGCTTTGCCTTCCTACGACTAAACTCTTCTCAAACGCCGCCTAATGTCATGGAAACGGGGAAGGGGGAATTTAACTTACAATAGAATCACAAATCATAGTTGCAATCGCATCAAAGCACAACTTAGAAAATTCTCTTAGTTCGTTAATCGGTCAAAGAGGTAAGCTGGTTGACAAGAAGAACAAAGTACCAACATAGCATCCTAAAAATCCTAAAGAAACCTAGCTCAGACCCATTCGGAAACTATTCAAAAAGTACGGCAAATCTCACAAAACATTGTGTAAAATCTAAACAAATAGTTAATAAAATTACCCAAATCCTTAAGACGGTAATCTCGAAGATTATTGCGTCTCGCGTCACTACAATGATCTTCCCGACCTTCTTCTAGAAATAGGGAGAAAAATGCATTGCTCTTTAAAGATAGAAACTAGTCAAGCCTGTTATTTATCATCGCGTGCACCCAATAATGTCAGGGAAGCTTTCATGGTTTCTTTAATGCAGCGATGAACGGAGCTCGGATGCACAGAAGATGGAAGAAGCACATGGAACCCGTGACGCTTACGGCAATTGTCAGAACCAACAACCTAAATGGTTACCTATAGAGAAAAAAAAAAAGGAAACACCAGTAAAGGAAAACAAAAAAGTGGTTAGGTGATTTGTGCTGATTTTTACGCGTCGGTCGGTCCATGCGGAAGACCGTTGTATGTTATCCTTTGGACTGGGCGGCGAAGAAAACATACTGACCACAATATAAGAATCATAAAAATAATGACACTTTCAACTCTAAAAATTTGAGCAAAAAAATATTAAATTAATCCAAATCATGTACTTCCTCATTTCTCCACCTAGTTCCACCTTTTCCTTTTCATACTCATTTCCGAAATTATGCAAAATTATCTACCTCCTAGTTAACAACCGAAAAAATCACTGTCAAAATATTAAATAATAAATAAAGTCTTCATTTTATAATTTAAAATTTTAAAATACTTAAACAAAATCTCTATTTATGACGGTTTTTTTTTTTTTTTTTAAAAATTTTGGGGCGAAAATTCCGTCCGCTCTTTCATTGTCGTGAAATTTGAAAGAGCTCTTCAGCTCGTTGGAACCGAATTAGGAAAGTCAAAGACGCTCCCAGTCTCATAACCATCCACGTCACCTAACTAACCCACAGCTTTCCCTTAATCCCTCCAACCATCCCCTGCCACGCCAGCACAGGGGGCTCTCAGATTTACCGATCCGCCACTGGGGCTGGGGCGAGCGGGAACATCTCGTTCACTTCCCATTGGTCAGAGACTCAGAGCCCGACGCCTCCTATAACAGCCCCTCTTCCTCAACTACCAGTCCCCCGCGAAGAAGAGACGACCGATTGGTGGCGGTTGCCCACATTCCCCCGCCCACCTGCATTTTCCGATGGCCTCTTCTCGACGCGGACATTCAGCCGCAGCAGGTGCGTCGCTTTTAATCCCCCAAATCCGTTCTCGCTGTCAGGATTAGGTTCCGATCGATTCCGGAGGAACCGATTCTCCGATCCTCTGTTTCAGCTCGCGTTCTTTTTCTCCTTATAGAATGGAAGATCAGGGACAGAGCTCGAACCCGACTTCTTCTTCTCCTTCTTCTTCTTCTTCGTCCGCTCCTTCCACGTCCAGTAGGGAAGCCTCGGGCGCTGCTTCGTCCTCGACGGTGCCGGTCCGCGAAGAGGACGACGAGCATGAGCGAATCGACGAGCACCCGTTCCAGATCCCTGAGGTGGAGCAGCAGCAACACATCGGGATTACGTACCGGGGGAATTTCGCCTTATTCGACGATGGGGCCGCGGCGATCCGGGACGATACCTGGTCCTGCATCATCGTGGTCCTCACCTTCTGGTTCTTCGGTGCGTATCGGCTCCTGTAATCGGTTCGCATTTGGGATTGCGCGACTGGCCATTCAAATGCTTCGCCATTTTTATTTTTTATTTTTGGTTTGATTTCTACTGTCGTTTGCATTTACCTCCCTTGGTGAATGATCATACTTCGAATTATTGCAGTGTCTATGACTCTGATATTGGGAGTTTATGGTTCCGTGAGCATGAGGCTCGGTCCAAACACCTCGATTATCGTACAGCCAAATCCCATTTTTGTGCAGTCCCTGAAGGTAATGGACTGTTTCTCTCGTTGCAGCGTCGAATTGTTGACTTTTCGTGCTGCCCTTCATATAGCTTGTTTCCATTTAGGTGGAGGAGTTGGATGATACCAAGCCTGGGCCACTTCTATATGGGTTTTTGAAAGCTCCTCCTCTGGATGTTACTGCCACTTGGTCCAAAACTCAAAATGCTTCTGTTCCAGCTGACTCGAGCAAGGCAGGGCTTTTTCACATTCCAAAATGGATGTCACTTAGATTGTTCATTTCTTGCTTCAGGACATCAATTTCCTATGTCTTCTTTTTCAGGAGTGGGTATATTACTTGAATAAAGGGTCTCAAATTAATGTTACCTACAACGTGAGCTCTGCAGGTTCCTCGGTATTCTTTGTGATTGCTCAAGGTAAACTTGAAGGAATTCGCCCACCTTGCAATGTCGTTGCCCTAACTTTTGTCGTCATTCATCTGCAATTTGATAACTTAGATTAATCATGGAAGCTCTGCTCACAATCAAGTGAAATTTTCAGTATGGTGATTGTCAGTGTCAGTGACAAGATGTTACAGAGAAAGAGTGAATTAGAACTTCACATTGATGAACGGATTTATTTGCATCGTGTTAATATTCTTATTGTTTCCTGTGATGGTTTGTTAGATTGATATGTACCTGCCTACTTTCATCATTGCATAGCATAAGGAGCCAATACAAGGTGAAATTAGAGTCTATGAGAAAATATTCCAATCGATTCCCTAAATTTTGAGCCTTAAACAGAAACTACTTAAATTGCAAGTTGTCGTGCTTTCATAAGGGGAAGCTTTGTGTCAACTAGCCACTACTCATTAGATGTAGGTGAATGCTACCAGAATGTGCTTAAATAGATCCCTGAACACAAGCAAGTGTGAATGAAATGCTCGTTGGAGTTTTTTTTCCCCAAAACATGAATCAGGTATCCATGTGTTGTGAGTTCTGATAGTTATTTGTGTCCAATGCGAGGACAAAATTATTAGTAAATTCGGAGTATCAACATATCCCGTTGTTAGCTTCCAAAAATTAACACTTGCAAGCATTGTTACCTATGTCATCGTGCTTTCTTTTCTTCTTCTTCTTTCTTTTTTTTGGCCTTTTAGAATTCGCTGCCTTCCTTGTGCCAACACAATTTTTTTACATTCTCCTAATTATTAATTGTTGCGTCAGTCAGAGGATTCTTTTCCTTCAAAATTCTCATACATCTCATATAACAGTAAACCATCATTTGTCTGCCACATACACTGACTTCCTTATCTCTTTTTGTGAACTCCATTGACAATAACACTATTAATCTTTCAACTGCAGGCGAAGAAGGCCTTGCCCAATGGCGTGAGGACCCAACATATCCTAACACCACTTTATCGTGGAATGTTATTCACGGTTAGAAAGGTTTTGAGAGTTTGTTAAATTTTGCTTCGTCTACTGCATACTAAATGTCTTCTATAAACTTTTCTCAGGGGTTGGCATGATACAGCAAAACATATATCAATCCTCCAGTTACTATATTGCAGTTGGCAACTTGAACACGGAAGCAGTGGAGGTAATTGTGGAATGATTCTTGAAATTCTACGTTCCCAGCTGTGGGTTTGTCAAGCATAGATAACCTTGAGGTGGAAAATGTTTAGTTTACCCATGAATGAATGCTTGCTATATTGTGTTGTTTATGAGACTGATTTGCATTGACTTTGTTCAGACTTCACACTTCCTTAAGACTTAACTGCCAGACTGGACAGAAAACCTTTTGCTTCATAAGATATTTAGCTGGAAGTGGCCTGGAGCAACCATAAACCTTGTTTTAACTAATTGATTAGTACTGCTGATGTCTGTTGCTTCTGTATCTTGTCGTACCTTCACATTAGTACACTTGCCTATCAGGTAATGAAGTACATTTTTATCTGGATGCTCACGATTCAATCAGATTATGTAGTTATTTTGCTTAAGCCTGTACAGACATAAATCGGTTGTTATTGTACATTTAGGCCATCGTCTCTTCTGAAGGTGCTGGTATTAGAGTTCCACTTAATAATAAAAACAGTTCCTCCATATATGGACCACCTACTTAATGGAGATGTTACATAATTGGGGAGGTGGACAGCTTTTGTGCTAAGTTCACTGCGAGTTACATAGTTCATTCCTTAGCTAAATTCTAGTTTTTCTTCCAAAGCTGAACATTCTCCAACTGGAGATTATTTGTTCCCTGAATATTATATATCTCTATTCTTCTAGATCTAACACTCTAAAACAGATCCACTCGTTTGATGAGAGGAACATAACCCTCAACTTTTGCTATTCAGTTGATAACTATTGTATGATGTGATGCTCGGAAATCTATGCTAGTTGCACTTTTCTAGAGCAGCTGAGTTCAACTAATCCCGTGCAGCTATCAGGCTTGCTCTCTCTTTAGTTTTGCCTTCCAAGCATAATCTAGTATTACATCATCACTCTTTTCGCATTCTCCAAAAGATGATTAAGTTCAGAATATCACAGTTCAGATCAAGTACAGTTTTAATGTGACTTTTTTATCTTTTGTTTTCTTCTTTTTAAAAGCTTCGGCAAATGAACTCTGAATAACATAATGAAATCCATATATCTGATCTTTTCACTACTTCCTCACGTCTCCAGCTTCTGGTGGTGCATGTTGTGTGATCACTTTAAACAGAACAGGCCCATGATTCCCTTTAATTTTTGAAAAAGCGGATAGTTGTAATTGTCAAATTGTCACCATTTCCTATTAAATGAGACTAAAGGAAATTCATTATGAGGAAAATGGTGATAGTTGTATGTGTCTAGTGATACGCATAGTATAATCTCCATGTCTTGGGATATGGACAGTCGGTTCTGAAGTTGGAGATGGTAGAAATTTCTCTCATTAATGATGATTTGATTGAACTCTGAGCTGTATAAATATTGGCGAAGCATAATAAGTGAAAGAGATCCTTTACTTATTTCTACTGATTGGCAGATGAGGTTATTGTCTGCCATTCATATATCCCCACTGGTCAACTTTCTTCTGAAAGAGATTGAAATTAAGGATACAATTCGATCTCAGCAACATCTAAACACTTGCAGAAAGAGGTTGAAGTGAGATATAGCCTCTAAACCATAACTGTGCAAAAAAAACGAACTAGACTTTCAATTAATTATAATGTAACTGTCATTCTTTTGCACAGAATATGTTCATTACTATATAATTGACTACAGCAAGACAAGTTCCTGACTCAATTGGATTTGCATACAGATACAATGACACTGCTCTTGATCTGTCATGTGTCGGTCTCTGCTGAGTTTATGATTACAATAGCTGCAGAATGCAACTTTATTTTCTTAGAAAGGATAAATACCACCGTATTAAGTTTTCATCATGAAGTTCACAGAAAACTAATGAAGCTAAATAAAAGAGAGACATGTGATTTTGCTTGGTTAATTTAGCACATCACATTCATGCATTTACGAAGGAAGTTCTCTTCTGTTTATGGGTAGTGAAGTAAGACCTAGTCATGAGTTTATCATCCTAGGTCAGAACAAGTCGATAGAATCCCCATTTAGACATCCCAATGCCCCTCCCACGTGGTGACATGGGGGCAGCTCTCCTCTATATATTTGTGCATTGTGATGTTAAGTTTAATAATGATATCGACCAAGGAGAAAAGGATGAGAAAATTGAATGGACTAGGAGATGGCACAATCTAGTCCTTGGGACAACTTACCACCTATGTGGAAGTGAGTACTGCAGAGTAATGGCTTAACCATTCAAACTTCCCGGTTCAAAATTAGTTTAAGTCTGGTGGGAGAAAATACCATTATTGGGCACAGTTTAGAATTCAAGCTCATGGCAGTAATAACAATAGATAGATGAGTGCAGTAAAAAGGACCTAACTAAATCATAGATATTTGTACCCTTCACATGTGATGTTTGCTAGGATACTTGAATTTTTCATATTTTTTTGTTCCAATTTATCCTTGTCGCTCACTTTTCATCTTCTGCTATGTTCAACAGGTTCAATTGAACCTTGGAGTGAAGGCTTACCTCTATAACACGACCTCAGCCTATTACAAGTGTACATTCTCCCACGGTGAATGTAGTATAAGTGTTCTTTTCCCCGAAGGAAATGCTGCTGTCATAGCTACTCCTGGTCTAGGACAGGTAAGAACTTACTAAATCTTGACTAGTATCGTTTTGTATTCTTTTAACTTATTGTATAGATCATTTTGAAAGGGGTTGCCCATACGGAGGCCCTGCTAGGTTTTTGTTACATGAGGATCTTGAATTACTTGATTGTCTCTCACACCCTATATATCAAGATCTATAATTAGCTGTCTTTTTCTGCAGGGAACACCCAGCGATGACTGGTATGTAAGACTGTCCTATGGGCCGCGATGGATTACATATGTTGTTGGAATTGGTACGAGTGATTTTCACTTTCTATCCTTTCCTATCATCATCGCCTTTAAACTTTGCTGACACTTCTCTGGGAAATTGATTTTTGTAGGTGGAATGACGGTGCTCATGCTACTAGCCTTCAATTTCTTGAACAAATTTCGGTGGAGTCGTGAAGAGGCAACTGGAGCAACATATGGGCAAATGGAAGCTCAGAGAGCACCTCTTCTATCATACAAAGATGATGATCTCTCTAGTTGGGGGTCATCCTATGATTCCAATTCACATGATGAGGAGGATATAGAAGAACTTTTGGCAGCAGGAGCTCCTGAAGGAAAGCTATCGCGAGATGGTGAAAATGGTAATAATACACGGCGCTTGTGTGGAATTTGCTTCGATGCTCCCAGGGACTGCTTCTTTCTTCCTTGTGGACACTGTGTGGCTTGTTTTGAATGTGGACAAAGGTAACTGCACTCTAAACTGATCTTATTTTTGAAGTTCCAAAAAGTTTCCCATTTACACTAGCAACCTATTTGGTTTAGTAGATAAAAGGAAATCAAGGTTGTCAATAGGGCTTTACGAACTCCATGAAGATCTAAGTTCTGCTGTGCATAAAAGAAACACAAGGAGTAAAAGATGAATGAGAGGAGAGGGATGCATATTTTCAACTGTTTTCCATCCTCCTTCTGTTATTTGAATTTGCTGGAGTGTCACATCTTGTTCAAGATGGGTGGAAGAAATGGCTTAAGCTTCTCTTCAGTAGATGTTGAAACGTTTGGGTATCGGCCAATTGGGAGTATATGAATATAATAAGCTGTTTACACTGGATTTTTTTTTTTTTTTTTGGGTCAGAAGCTGTTTACACTGGATAATAGGCTTAAACGCTTAGCATATCACCTTCCTCAAGTTCTGAATAAATTAGTTGGAAAACGCTGTTCAGTTGGTCTTTTCTTACTCCTCTAGATTTAGTTGACGTTATGGCAATGCAATTGTAGTAAAATATAAGGACCTTAACACATGAATTTAAACTAATTGCAACAGGATAGCTGAGGCAGCTGGTACATGCCCTATCTGTCGGAGGAACATGAAGAAGGTGAGGAAAATTTTTACAGTTTGAGAACATTGAGGAAGATCCAGTTTTTTCGATGGATTACCAAAGCCTTGGCCAAATCACCGGCAAGCAGATCCTTGGTGCTGCCTCCAGTGATTTCTTTCTGGTGAATGGCACTGATCAATTAATTGTTGTTGAGCGATTCTTGACAATAGATGTGACCATGTCCCCATTTGTTCCAGTGGCTTTATTGACTTGTAAAGCCGTTTCTTGTTATATAGCAATGTGAAGATATCATAATGTAGGTTCTGTAACCTCGGAAAGATTTTGTTACCGAATACATATTTTTTGTTTTTTTGAAACAAAGTTGGCACCTTCTCTCCTGTGCATAGCAAGCATTATGCTACAGGGCGGGCCTAATCCTGTATTGGAAAACAGTCATCAACAAGAGCCATGGCAATTGCTATGAGGTTAGTTTCATCATACTTGTTGCACTTTTGAGCTTATCCAGTCGACTGAGCCGAAGCCCCTTCTGCACATGCTTCCTTTGAGATGACTCTGAGATGTAGCGTTGAATCTTGCAGCCATTGTTATGATCACCGCAAAGCTTGTCTGAGTTAGCTGCTGCATCATTCTCACTACTCTTATAAAGCAGTGCCAAATGTTTTTCCCTTGGTTCTTGGCTTGGGAAAGGAGAACCACCTTTGAAATATGGACGGCTCAAGTAGGCTATCCATAGGCAGGAACATATTAGTCCCCTGGTTTGATTCTTAGACGGCTAAACTGATTACATTAAGCAGAAATCAGACAAACGTAATGTTTTGATTTGATCTTCAAATTGGAATAGAACTTATAAACACCCCATCTTTTGAACCAAAATGGATCCTAACCTCATGAGCCGGGACTTAATCCACATGCAAAATCCCAAGCTACGGATGATATTCTGATACCGACACACATAGGCCCCATTTGGTTGGACTTTCCCAAGGGGCTTGGGGAAAATTTTTGTGTTTGGCAAAACTTTCGAATGCTCCTTGGTGGAATGTGAGCATTCCACAAGCTGAAAGCCCAATGCTGGGTAGGGCTGCTTTCAGCTTTGCCATTTTCAGAATGCCTAAGTCACTGTTCATTCTTCTTCCCCACCATCTTCTTCCCCGTTCGGTTCTTCTTCCCCCGCCTGAGAGTTGGCCGAGTTTTGCAGTTGACGGCGCTCAGCCGCAAGTAGGCTGCCGGGATGCCTCGCCTGAGGTCGCGCAACCTCAGGCGAGGTGGCCTGAGGTCGGGCGACCTCGGGCATCGCCTGGGTCGAGCGACCCGGGCGCCGTCCCGGGTCGAGCGCCCAGCGCGAGGTCGAGCGACCCAGCGACTCCGCCCGAGGCCGCGCGACCTCGGGCGGCGTCGCTGGGTCGCTCGACCTCGGGCGACCCCGCTGGGTCGCTCGACCTCGGGCGATGCCCCGGGTCGCTCGACCTCAGGCGGCGTCGCCTGAGGTCGGCGCCACCCAAGGCGTCGCTGAGGCGACCTCAGGCGAGCTGCTCCCCGCCACCGCCACTGCCTCCCCGCCACCACCAGCGCCACCGCCACCAGCCGCACCCTCACGATCACCAGCTGCATCTCCTCCTCCCTTTTCTTTTTTTCATTTTTCTTTTTACTTTGAAATAGCTTTGCAAAACAAACACATAAAATTAGTTTCCAAACACACTTCCCTCCCCAAAATGCTTATTCTCTCAAGGATCCTTGGGGAAATGCAAAGCCATTTCCCCAAAGTTGAACCAAACGGGGCCATAGCTCAACATGTATAGATGAGCTTACTCTAATTACGGGAGTATCATTGATTTGCTGTCATCTTAAAAAGAATACTTACATTTGACCATTGTGCAATTGACGTGTGTACATAAAAGTAGCCTTCATATGAATAATCTAAGGGCAAATATGTAAACAACTTGTTACATTGGAGTGAATCTTGTGAAGAATGGGGAAGAGCCCCATCATTTTGCAAGAGGGGCATAAGGGGTCACTCTCCCAGGAGGGTTGTCAGCTCTCTTTTCCTATAGGTCTTTTAAGGACCGATCTAGGTCCAAGGAAGTGCATCTCTATAAGTATGCAATAATAAATGTAAAAAATGAAATGATCAATGTGTTCATGCTCATTTGATAGCTTACATCTTAATATGATTTGGGTGAACATGAATCCACAAACGTGGAAATGAATAATCAAATTTTTTTTTTGTCCCTAGATATAAGAATTGTGAATCAACTTTTCCACTGAGGGAGAAGTTTAGCACTCCTTCTGGAAAAATGCTAGGAGGGTCAGGATTAAACACTCCTTTTGAGAAGATGCTAGGAAGGACACCCAACTAGAATACAAAGATGATTAAACACTCCTTTGGGAAGATGCTAGGAAGGACACCCAACTAGATAAGGCATTACAATGGTGGGTGATGACAAATGAATGTAATAATTAAGGGAAAGCATGAGTTTAGGGTATAATTAGAAATCGGACCGAACCGATCCAATATCAAGTTCTCTCGGTTATCAACTTCAAAAAAGAAGTAGAATTAGTATTGTGTGATTTAATTCTTGGTTCTTGATGAAAAATGAATCGAGAATTAAAGAATTGAACTGAAACTAATAAATCACGGTAGCGTAGTTTGATCTTTTTAATATTTATTTTATTTTGCATGTTCATTTCTTATGAATTGGCAAAATAAAGGGTTTTGTTGTTTTCTTTACTTTCATATTACTTAAATAAAAAATGAAAAAAATGTAAGAGAAAAAAGGAAAATAAATTGCTCCGCTCTCAAATGAGACCCGAATTCGATTAACAGTATAACTTTTAGGTTATAACAATTAGAAAATCGATTCCGGTGGGACAGATTTTGCTCGGTATTAGTAATAATCGCAATTATGGAGTTCCTTGGGAAGCACGGTCACGGCTCACGAAAAGTGGGAGAAAGAGACTTTAAATTCAGTAAGAAAAGAAGCAGACTTTGACCAAAAAAGTAAAGAAGGGGACAAACCTCGGACCGTCAAAGGTAATGCCCACTTTTTACATTAAAAAAATGAAAAAGAGGTGGGAGAAATGAATGTAGCAAAAGAAGACAAGTTGAACACTTCTTCTCCATTTTCTATGGATGCCATGCGAAGGGCCGAAAATGGTTTGTCCTGAAAAGATAAATAAACAAGCGGTTCCCTGTCCTGACCGCACTGGTGCCTCTTAAAATCATAATTTTTCCTTTTTCTTCGTCGCTATTGGACGTGCTTTGTTTCGATTCCACGCCAGACAATTACAGAGCCACGAAAAGTGCGTCCTTCCATGAAGTAAAATTAAACAAATAATAATAATAATTAAAAAACACCCACCTTCGTTTTCTTAGCCCCAATTTCGCAAAATCATGTAAGCCCTGACATCATGTTTCTCATGTTTTCTTACATGACAAGAAAATATCGATTCGTTTTCTTTTTTTGACTTTTAACATCGAGCTAACCCTCTATTTCGAGTGAATTGAAACGGTATGAAATTATTATCATTTATTATCCAACCAAATTCAGATACCCATTGAGTCTATTTTGTGGCTTTTCTTGCATATACTCATTTTTCGGCATTGTTCATAATAGAAAAGAATCAGTTAAACCAGTTAAAAATGTAATATTTCAAACAAAATCAATAATCAAATACTTTGATATGGTATAAGGCCAGAACATTTCATGATTGAGCTTTTGGTTCAAATGATCAAACAATGGATACATAAACTTTAAGTTTCCCTTGACTAAGAGATAAGTAGATTTATATTTGTGATATAAAAAGAAAAAAGAAAAAAAAAAGATAAATCAAATAAACAGTGAATCCAATACCTCGTTGATATATATAAGCGGAAGAGATTAAATTACAAATGCGATGAATTGGAAGTTGATGGAAAAAAGAAATCCAGAAGGTTTTCTTTTTATGAAATGAGTATTAGAACTTCTATATATTTGGTTGTGACACGTAATAAGGTCACAATTGAAAATTATATATATAGCAACAGATATACCCCTAAAGAAAAATATGAGATAAAACATTAAAAGTACTCTTAGAAAGAATCATCATATGAAGAGGTCTTTCTAACTTCTCAAGTGTTGCTTGACCCAAAAAAAAAAAAAAAGTCTCTGAGTGTTGGTGGGACTGTAACAATGGGCTTGCCATGTCTCTACAAGTTCATTAGGGTGGTCTTCGACAGACATGATTTGCTCAAAATCATAAAGCAACATTAATACGAAACTTGTCGTAAAATGACGCAGAAATTAATGGATTTTGCAATTCAAATCTAATGTAAGAAAAAATTATAGAGAAATTATTTGAGGAATGATAAGCACCACAAAATTAATGATGATTTCATTATTGAAGCATGTTAAGTGTAACCACGTTAAAATTAACTCATAAAATCGATGTACTCGTAACGATGCGATGACTTACCAATCAAAATTTGAATAAATGCATCATGTTTCCAATTGAATCCACCTAGATCTTCAGCATAATCTATATACAAGTATCAGACGTGCACAACCATTATGTATATAAAAATTGATATTTAAAAGATAAAGAATATTAGTTTATGAAATATTTTATTCATGAAATAATGAAATGATTTATCGATAAAATTGCACAATTTTAAGAAATTGCATAGGGAAAATATATTTTATGATTTTTTTCTATTGTGTAAAGTAAATAATTGAAGAGGGAAAAAAGATTGAGTTTCATTAGAAGTACATAATATTTTTATAAGTAGATTATGTAGTTTGTTTTTGTAAGGATTAATATGATGAAAATCATAAAATGGTATATTTCGTGACAAATTTACTTAGAATTAATAATTAATCATTCGTTAGTTTTCTTTAAATTTTACTGTTAAATTACTGAATTAAATGATATGTGATAATTGATGTGTATATTAATTATGAGTTTTACTTTCAACTGTCATATATCCATCAATTTGTGGTTTTTTGTTTAATCCAATTTAACAAATTAATGGAGGATAAATTTGCTATAAATATATATGTTTGGGCCTTTTGATGATAAAAAAAATTAGTTTGGGGTACATACATTATAACTTCACTTGATTGAAGTTTTTGGTAGTCAAAAATTTAATTCAAAAGCATATATTTAAGATATTTCGTGATATTAATTTTTTTATTATAAAATAATGCGTAAGCCGCCACGGCCACATCGGAACCGCCAAGTGGATCCACTTTCCCCTATTTTCCTAGTCAGCCCCAAATGCCATTATGCCACCCCTTTAAATACTCGAAGCCGCTCGGCAGATCCAACCGCGCTCCGCTCCCTCGCTCGCTCGTCAGTGCCGTCACCACCGTCCGATCACATTTCAGCGGCCGCTCCATATCAGCCAACCATCATCGTCCCGCACCCATCCCACCATTTCCCCCAAATCTGACGGCTCTCGTCGCACCACGCACCTCGAAGCGACACCACCCTCCTTCCTCTCCTCGAACCATTCAAAAGCCGCCCCTCCCACCTCAATCCCTCGCCACCTTCTCCATAGCCATTAGCCATTAGCCATCTTCTCCATCCTCTCTCTCCCTCTCTCTCTTAACTCTTTCTCTCTCTAGACGCCTGCGGCGAGCGAAATGGCCGGGACCGGAGTGGTGGCGGTGTACGGGAACGGGGCCCTGACGGAGGCGAAGAAGTCGACCTTCTCCGTCAAGGTGGGGCTCGCCCAGATGCTGCGCGGCGGCGTCATCATGGACGTGGTCAACGCCGACCAGGCCCGCGTCGCCGAGGAGGCCGGCGCGTGCGCCGTCATGGCCCTCGAGCGCGTGCCCGCCGACATCCGCGCCCAGGGCGGCGTCGCCCGCATGAGCGACCCCCAGCTCATCAAGGAGATCAAGCAGGCCGTGACCATCCCCGTCATGGCCAAGGCCCGGATTGGCCACTTCGTGGAGGCCCAGATCCTCGAGGCCATCGGCGTCGACTACGTGGACGAGAGCGAGGTCCTCACCCTCGCCGACGAGGACAACCACATCAACAAGCACAACTTCCGCGTCCCCTTCGTCTGCGGCTGCCGCAACCTCGGCGAGGCCCTCCGCCGCGTCCGCGAGGGCGCCGCCATGATCCGCACCAAGGGCGAGGCCGGCACCGGCAACGTCGTCGAGGCCGTGCGCCACGTGCGCTCCGTGTTGGGCGACATCCGGGTGCTCCGCAACATGGACGACGACGAGGTGTTCACCTTCGCCAAGAAGATCGCTGCCCCCTACGACCTTGTCATGCAGACCAAGCAGCTCGGCAGGCTGCCCGTGGTGCAGTTCGCCGCCGGAGGGGTGGCGACCCCGGCCGACGCCGCGCTGATGATGCAGCTGGGCTGCGACGGCGTGTTCGTCGGCTCGGGGGTGTTCAAGAGCGGCGACCCGGCCAAGAGAGCGCGGGCAATTGTGCAGGCGGTGACGCACTACAGCGACCCGGAGATGTTGGCGGAGGTGAGCTGCGGATTAGGGGAGGCCATGGTGGGGTTAAATTTGACGGATTCCAAGGTGGAAAGGTTCGCCAGCCGGTCGGATTGATGGGAGGATTGGTCAGGGACGTGTAAGGCGTTTAGCTCAGAGCTACTCTGTTCTTTGGGAATAACAAGGTTAAATGTTGGGAGGATTTGTCATGGGAGTGATTATACTTGGTGAATCAACGGGGGTTCCTTGGGATTGTTTATTGGGTTTGCGTGGTTGTCATTTTCTGTCTGGGTCTGGACATGTTGTACCACAGTGATAATATGTTCTTTTTAGGCCAAGAACGTTAATTGCTGCTCAAGTTCTCTGTTTTAAGCTGTGCTTTGCTTAGGAAATTGAAGTATGTATGAAACTGTTGCATTGCATCGATCTGGTGTATTGTTTTGACTTGTCTGCTCTCTGCCGTTGCTCTTTATGTGGGATTTGACATGTGCATTAATAGGATTATGAGAGTTTAGTGCGGAGGATTATTTAAAGCCTCGTGCTGAAGAATGGATAGTATGAGTTAGAGCAGTGTTTACTTGTCAAGGATGGTCTACGGTCCCCTGACCATCCGATTCTCTTGGCTGATTCACGTAGATCCATTGTTTTGATCAGCCCAACTGGTCTAAGCATTACGTAAACGAGTAGGTTCTCGTGCTTGCCACACCAACCCACCTAGCTCGGCAGATTTAGATGGGTCAAAAAACAGTTCCTTGTTTTGATCAGCCCAACTGGTCTAAGCATTACGTGGATGAGTAGGTTCGTGCTTGCCACACCAACCTGCCTAGCTCGGCAGATTTAGATGGGTCAAAAAACAGTTCCTTGTTTCTGTGGGGATTGGGATTGGGCCGGCTGCTGATTTTGATACCGTGGATAGATTGTTGTTGATATGCTGGAATAAGGTGCGTGTCTCACAGTGGATGGAATTGAAGGACTTCAACTGAAAGCTGGTCCTTTGGAGCTATTGAAAGTTTCAAGATCTGCCTCTTCTTCTTCTTCCTCCTTTTTATGCCGAGTTCTGATTAAAATAGCATATTTGCTAAGATGTTCAACGGTAGTTATGGTGCTATTGAAAGGCTTCAACATCTGTGCTGTTGGTGCTGCTTCACTTTTAACAGCCGGCATTTTGAATACTAGTGGTTCGTGCATTCCTAAGCCGGCATGTGATTTTTTTGGTAGTGCTAGATTTTGTTATGCAGTCTCTGCATGTGTATATGGTCAAATATTGTGTGGATTGATTGACTTTCGGTACCAATTCATTTTTATGAATCGCGTCAATTCACATTTTTTTTTCGTTTTTTTACTAGGACAGCAGTGGCTCGATTTGTTTATGTTCTTTGTTCCAGTTCTCTTGTCCTGTCTAAGTAAAGAAGGTATTTTCTTTTTTCCTGTTCGAGTTGTTGTTGACTGTCCCTCTCCCTCTTTCTTGCTTCCCATCCGTCTTGTAAGATACATTTGGGAGGACTTCTGCAATAAAATACCGGAGACAGCAAGAGGTTTGCATCTGCACTGTGGCCTGAACTCATATTCTATGAAAAAATCATGTCATTTGAAAGTGGGCTCCGATTGTGCCTTGGCTAGATAATATTCTCATTTAGCAAATGATAAACATAAGTCCACTGTCCCTCTCCCTCGCTTCCCTTCCGTCTTGTAAGATGCATTTGGAGGACTTCTGCAATAAAATATCGGAGACGGCAAGAAGTTTGCATCATCTTCACCGTGGCCTGAACTCATAGTCTTTGAAGAAATCGTGTCATCTGAAAGTGTTCTCCGGCTAGATAATATTCCATCTAGCAAATAATAGACATACCATAAGCCCTGCCAAATGCTTCTGTTGTATCTTTTACTTTGAGTTGGTAACTCTACATCTAATAACCGAGCAATAGTCTTTCCATGTACTCGAAACAGTGAAGGCCGGAGGGCTTCTCATTATGTGGCGTTTGTGTTTGCGAGTAACTGCTGATGAGTTCATGATGCAGTTTGTGAACATCGTTCATCTTCGACATTTGTAACAGCATATAGAGGCTTGTAGTTCATTTTGGCAGCAGATCCCTTTGCCAATGATAGAATAATCAAAGAGCGATACACGAATTTGTGGGTTCCTCCATTTCATTTTCCGAATGTTCACCGAAAGTAACAGAGACATGTGGTTCGAGAACAACCACAAAAGAGTTTATCTTCAGTAGCTATTCTTTCCCAACAGCTTGCAAGAGAATAAGCAATTGAAGAAAGAAGTACGACGCGCCCCCGATTGTGGCATACTGCAACTTCTCCGCACCTTCAACATCTGGGAAATCGCTGTCCTTGGAACGATTGAATCCTCCAGCCAACCATCCCAGGTTCCGGTAGCCATGATCGTAGAGCTTTGACGCCGCCATCATCGATCTGTGGAGCAACAACACAAAAGATGACGTTGCACCAATGATCTACCAGCCCCCCCTACATCCGACGTAGTGTCCTCTTAGGCTCTCTTTCACATAACAGCATCCAAGGATTTGACTTTCATCTAAGAGTACTATCATCGAAATGGCAAGCGAGAGAGTTTACCATTTGAATTCATGTCATAATTAGAGGTGAGCATGGTTCTAGAGTAGAACTTGAAATCTGAGAATCGGACCGATAGGAACCGGTAGGTTTCAAGTTCTAATGTATGCACGATAAGTTCCAAATTTAAAAATGAGGGACCTATTTTGACCGGTAAGTTTTAGGTTCTTGGTCGGAGGAACTTGGAACCTGAAACCTATAATCTATAACTTAGAATCTGAAATAAGTTTTAATGTTTTTCTTGGTTTATATTTTCGCACGATTTTATGATATTTCATATCGTTCGATGATGAGTATATAATCTAAAAACATTAGTTTGAGCTTCTATTTTATGACTGAGAATTTATTTTATTAATGTTCATATTTTTCTATATATCTTTATGATTAGTGAATTGTAATAACAAGGGGTGGTTATAAAGGTTTTAATTCACAGCAATTGTTCAATCAATATAAGTAGAACCTGGATAGACCTTAGAATTGATCCTTTCCAAATTCTAGGATATATAGGGTAGGTTTCGGATTTCAAAAAGTGACAAACTTGTTCTAAGGGATTGGTCTTAGTTTCAGGTGAAACTTGTATGGAACTTGAAATTGCTCATCCCTAGTTATGATAAGACCTATTAAATGGGTGGATCGGGTCAGATTTGGATCAAGTTTATAAAGATTTTAACTCAAATTGATCTGTTAACCCATTTATGACTCATTTATGTATAATGTAAATTTTTTGACTTATATTTGACTCGACTCATATTGTTAAAACACTTTCATATTTAACTCAATTAAAGAAAACTTCTTTTATAGATTATTTATAGATTATATTGTTAAAATACTTCCAAACCTAGAAAAGCTTGTTTCTTATGATTAAAACAAAAAAATGTATTGCTAAAACACTTTAATTTAATACAAATCTAGTGGATAATTTTTATAATTTGTAAAAATTGAGGCTCCATTTTTTTCTCAAAAAATGTTTTTTAGGAAGTTATCATCTTTGGAAAATAACAATATTTTTGTCGTTAACCTAAAATTTGAAAATTAATTAAAAAATATTTTCATCTTTTGGTATGAAAAAATCTTATTTGATATTCCTTTGTGCATTCCTTTAATATTTTTATTTTATTTTAATAATAAATTTTTATTTTTATTCCTTTTTTCTTTATCCTCGTTTGTTGGTCGATGA
This sequence comes from Eucalyptus grandis, assembly GCF_016545825.1. Lineage (NCBI taxonomy): Eukaryota > Viridiplantae > Streptophyta > Magnoliopsida > Myrtales > Myrtaceae > Eucalyptus > Eucalyptus grandis. The sequence goes on along the minus strand of NC_052622.1, from coordinate 46,693,501 downwards.
GCTCGAGCTCATCCGATTCTGACAAGTTGAACCTCGTTGGCCTTGAGCAAGGCTCCAACTCACCAGATGTTGATGAGGTCGAGCTTGCCAAAGGCCGATGAGCAGATCAACGAGGATCGGCTACGTCTCGGCCTCACTAGACATCGGTAAGGTCTCAATCTTGCTAGACATTGGTGAGGTCTTGGCCTTGCTAGATTGACGGGCTCGAGCTTTGTTGGCCTCCCTCGAGCTCGTGCCTCACCTGGTCGGTCGTTGTCGTGGCCACGATGGCCATCGGCCAAAGAAGATGGAAGGAGGAAGAAGAAAGGGAGAAAGAAAAGAAAAGGGAAGAACAAAAGAAAAAGAAAAAGAAAAAAAAAAGAAAAGAAAGAATATATATATATATATATATATATATATATTTTTTTTTATAAGGATGAAGAAGAAGAGACTGTGGATGACCTTAGTGGATTGAAAATGGGTTCTGAACTCAACCCATTTATTTTAGCCTTTAAATTTAAAACCCATATAAGGTAGGCTTTTCAAAATTGAATGATCCATATCTGACTCATTTATGTTTTAAATGGGTCATATATGGTTTAAGACTTATTTTGATTGGTCTAGTTATAATAAGATTTTAACTAAGGGTGAGCGATTTTAGGTTCCGTTCAAGTTCCACTTGAAACTAGAAACCTATCCTTAAAACAAGTTTCCCAATTTTTGGATTATAGAACCTACCCTCTCAGAGGTTCTAGGGTCGATTTTAACGTCTATCTAAATTTTTACTTGTACCTTAATTGAATGATTAAAGTGAATCATTACCCCTAATCATAACTCATATTTAGACATACGAAAATTATGAAATATTAACAAATTAAAAGTTTCAATCATGCATATTGCCAGAAATAGAAGCTTGGATTGGTGGTTTCGAATTACGCACTTAGTATTGGACGCTATGAAATTCTGTACAATCACGCTAAAATATAAAACAAGAAAAACACAAATACTTATTCTGGGTTCCACCTAAAAACTTGTAATCTATCTGTTTGCATAGACTCCCTAATTTTTGAAATCTGTGACTAGTCTACATATCTTAGAATTTAGAATTGAATTGGTGCCTATCAGTCTAATACTCTAATTTTTGATTTTATCTTGAAACCATGCTCACTCCTAATTTTAACTAATAATGCCTCTACTAAGGTTGACTCCAAGTTCAACCATCAACCACATAGGCATCTTCTAATCGTTGTTAGAGTTTTTTAAACTTGAAACAAGGAAAATCGGAGGCAAGCATAGCCACAAAAACAAGTAAGGAAGCGAGACCAGATTGGGCCCATCAGTTGCCTCACCTGAGTCCCTCGCCACATGCTACGAGGATCCTAGCATCCTTATCAGGAACCACCGCCTCCACTTGCTCGACGAAATCGGAGTTCAGGGTCGTGAAGTTCTGGCCCGTCCACAGCCCGATGTAGCCGAAGTGCACCCACTTCTTGAGCAGCGTCAGGGGACCGTTGTCCCTGTCCTCCACGAAGAGCGGCACGTGCAGTGACCCGGCCACGCGCGCCTTCTCCCTCTCCCACTCCGGCCTGATGTCCAGCATCACGTAGTCGCCGTCCACGACGGCGGACGCCGCCTCCCTCGGCGGTATGGGGCGGATGGCCCCGGACTCGATGAGCTGCCGGGCGCTGCTGGATGGGACCGCATTTGGTGTTGGTGGATGATGAGGATTGGGGCGTCTTGGTGGGGCGAGGAAGTGCTGCTGGTGCGATGATTCATGCCGTCCATGAGTCCCAGGAAGCCTGCACGCTGTGGAGAGGTGGTTCCATCGAATAGCCATCTCTCTCTCTCTCTCTCTCTCTTATCCTGAAAGATTTTGTCAAATTGACATTGTTTTGTTACGAAGGTTTCTGAGGCCCCATCCAGGGACAACGTTTTGTTTTTGTTTTTTTTTGGGAGAAATTATGATAGATATTTCCATTAAAAAAATTGCAAAATCGGTATTAATTCGAAGACTGGCTAATTATAATTTTCAAGTGAAGCATGGATAAAGCCGTTCATGTAGACTTCTCCTTTTTGCTTTGCTTTTTTATTTTTTATTTTTATGTCTTTTAAAATTGAATGGTAGTGGCGATAAAACAAGTGTCCCCTTTGGGAGTACTATTTATTTTTTCTAGGACTAAGGCTGTAAGGGAAAAACAAGACCGCTATTAATCAGTCGAGAGATTAAACAGTCTTAAAAAGAAGTCCCAATGAAATCTCGAATTCATCGACAATATAAACTCAGCCATCAAAAATCACACATGACAATTGACCAAAATATTCTGGATGATAACACCAAAAGCCTTAAATGGCTATACTCCCAATATATTTGTTCCGAACTAATTTTTATTTTATGAAAATCTAAACTTGTACATCAGTTTCCATCCAATATACCCGTTAAATTGCTAACATGAAAATGCACATGGCAATTGACTTGTTTGACATAGATCCAACATAGAAATTCAGCATAAATGGGTCTTAGAAATGACATCATTTTAGAATTTTAAATTCACTCGATGGATCCCAATTCTACGAGGAAAAAAAGATTTAGGAAAGAATCACGAAACTTCAGTCACAAGAGTGAGCATTTAGAGAGTTGGCAACATATGTATTGGCAAACATTGCCATAAAAAATATCAATTCTAAAGGATACTGATTCTTAATCAACGAATCTATGAAACCTGACACATTCTCCCTCACTCTCTCTCCATCGAGCACCCTCTTGATGGCCACAGGCAACAGCTCATCACCTTTATTGCCATCTCCATAGCTTCCCTTCTAGACAAGAGCTTCGTCATGTTTTGGAAATTCACGGAAACTCATTTTTTCCTATGTCTCGATTTTAAGTTTTTTTTTTTTGGTTGATTGTGGTTTTGAGTTAAAAGAGTAGTGAACAATGGTAAATGAAGGTGGATAGTGGCTCAGCAAATTGCGAATGAATGAGGTTGGTTGCCTGATAGATGGGCATGGACGATGATGAAGAGCTGGAATAGTATGCTTGATTGATAATAGCGTATGTGTTGGTGTTCTTCTAGCTTAGTAAATTTGTGTGTTTTCAATAACCTAGAGAAGATGATGAACTTGATGAAGAGCACTAATAATCTAGATGAAGAAAACATAGAGATAAGAAAATAAAAGTGGGCTTCGTAATAACAAGATTCAACGTGGACTTAATGAGGGTTCGGTTTGACTATATTAAAATATGGGTTTAGTGTGATTAATGAAATAAAATCTGGGCTAAACATTGATCTTGTCATAGAATGACTTACGTTAGATTTAATAAAAGAAAGCCTAGAATGGTCCTGGTGTAAATGGGCTTGAAAAGGCTAAAAAAGGGTCTGAGCTGAGTTCTTGGAAGTCGGGTTCAAGTTTATTGATGTGAGTTTACTTTTTTTTTTACAGTGGTATGGGCTTACTTTAATAAGCCCATTGATGTCCTTGAGTGATCCAAATATGACCTTTGCATGTGGGCCGAGTTTGCGTTTGACCGTTCACCTAGACTAGGCCCCCATGGTCCGGCCCGAGTCCCTGTTCCAGAAAAAAAAAAAAATGAAGTTCTAAAAAGTAAAAAAAATGGAAAACTGGTTAGAACAAATGGCTTCATTAAGTTGTTAGATTTTAGTACTAGAATTAGCTTAAAATTAGCTCATGGTGTTGTTGTCCTAGGGCTTAATAAAAATGCCACATTACATTTTTTTGCCCGATTTGTATCCGGTTATTTTTACTACACTTCACTATTTTATTCACTTTTCATCACTGTTTTTTGATTTGTTTGTTTTTTTTTTAAATTTCTTTTATATCATTTTTGTGTTGTAATTCATTTTCTTAGTTGAATGGTTAGGTAACATTCTAGGACCATAATAAATACAATAATATTATACAGACACTTAGTGAACATGAACTTGGGGCTCAAAGTTGAATTTGAAAATTGCACATGACACTTAGTTGACAAATAATCAAGTTTAGGTAACAACGGGAACTAGTTAGATAACTAGTGTAATAAAATCCCGAACTCTAGATTTCTTGTTGCGTATAAATTGAGATATATTCTTATATCTCACTTAATTTCTAACAGACCCTAATAAGCTAGTGCCGACTTCTCATGTAAAAGTTCATAGGGATAATTAAATTTAAATTTAAATAAAAATCCCAACATCACCCAAGTTAAAGGTTTGGAAGAATCTAAGTTGATTGAGGACCACTAGTCCTCAACTCAACATAACCTCTAAACTAGTTTTTTTCCCTAAGACTTGTTTGCGAGGGTTATGACATTGGGTCCAAGTCCATCAAGGCCAAGCCCAGGACCTTAGTGACTATGCGTAAGTCCCTGATGCTCGAGCTCTAGACACCAACACCCATGCTCGGATCCCTCGAGCTTGAACCTAGGTCCCTTAAGGCCAAGCCTTGAGATTGGGTCCTCAACGCTTGGGCCTATGTCCATTGAGGTCGGGCTTGGGACCTTGACGGCCATGCTTGGGTCCTTAGCGCCTTGGCTTGTGGCCTCACTCTTGGGCTTGAGTCCTTAGTGCTTGTGTCCATGTCCTTATGCTTGAGACCAAGTCCATTGAAGCTGGGTTTGAGACCTTGGTGCTTGTGTTTGGGTCCTCAGTGCCTTAGTCATGTCCATCGAGGTTGAACTTGGGACCTTGTTGCCTACACCTAGTACCTTGAGGCCAAGCCTGGGTCCATCAAGGTCAAGCCCAAGTCCTCACATTTGTGCCCCAATCCATTGAGCCCAATGGCTGGGGTTGAGACTCTATTCCTAAGATTAGCACCTGGACGTCTAGGTCCGAGTTCATTGAGGCATAGCCCGGCCAAGGATCCAGTGCTAATGCTTGGGCTCTGACTACTCATGCACAAGTCACAAATGCTCGAGTATTGTATGTCTAATTAGGAAAAAATAATTCAATTTTTTTTTTTACCAAATGACAAAAAATATTTTCCAATTCAATTTCAAGTTTTAATGAAAAACCGAAAAGTATTGTCACTTTCTGAAAAATTGACTTCTTGAAATTTGTTTATGAAGATATCACTTTTTGACGAAACAAATGAAATGTAAATAACATCATTTACAATTGATGCAATTAAGAACTCTAAGACTTTTATAAGATAAAGATATTTTATTTTACGAGAAATACGAATGTGATAATTAGATTTTGGTATAGAACTTGAGAAGCAAACTTAAAACACTTCCCTGACTAAATCATTTCAATAATCCTCTTTAGCAATTTATGTTAGTCAAAAAAGAAATTATTAATATTATTTCATTTTCTCATTGATTTATTGCAAAGTATTCATTGATTGAACCTCTAAGTCAAGAATATTGCAAAATTTTGCACCCACCACTGAAGTATTGGCTGGGTCACTGGATGAAGCCAATTGTCCCAAGAAACTATTTTATTTAGACTTTATTTATTTCGCAGAAAATAAATGATTTGAAGACACACTTTCTTAAGAATGATTACTTGTATTACTTACAAGAATAATTGAAAAAAAAACTATTCACATCGTCCCCGAAAAGGTTGAGAAATAAATTGTTGTCGATAATAAAAAAAATTTCCATCAATTAATTGTTTCAAGTGATATAAATGATTATTTTCAGAAAAAATAATTTTAAAATTACTTATTTTTAGCAAAACAAACGGAATCCTCAAATAGTAGTTGATGTTTTCATGTTAAACATAATAAGAGTTGCATATATCTAGGGCATGGGGAAGTACCTATCTAAATCAGGAGGGACATGGATGAATTCTAATACATCCGTCATGTGAATTCCACGTATTAGCTGTCACGATTTCATATGATACATGAATGGGCACTAGAATCCATTTAAGCATTCCCCAAATGAAAGGTCATCTTTGTTTTCTCCTGAAGAATCCATATCGTCAACAGCCAAGAGTTCCTCGAGTCTGAGTCAAATGAATGACCTCGATGATATCATTCTGATACTTGTCGGAATCTCCTCAGACTCTTATGAGTCGATGAAACGTGAATTCCACATACCAAGTGTTATGATTTTTACATGGTACATGCGCTAGAATCCATTTAAGCTTTCCTTTAATGAAGGGTCATCATTGTTTTCCCCGGAGATTCCCATGTTATTGGCTGAGAAGTCCTAGTCTCTGAATCTACTGATTAACCTTGATAATGTCATTCTGATTTTGTCGTAATCTCCTCGGCCTTATGCCCCGATGAAACAGATAAATACAGTGCCTCTTCTTGATCTGTCCAAGGCCTGATTCGGAGAAAATTGAGTGGGTCATTCAAGATGCGGGAAAAGCTGATGATTTCGGTCTGGGTTTGGTGCATCTTTTTCGAGTCTTGCTCTGGAAGGTTCACAGTGGCAAAGAACAGCTTGGAGGTGACTTCACCAGAATCGATGAAGGGATTTTATGACAGTTCGATCGGAAGCTTTGGAGTCCCAAAGCGTGGAGGAACGATGGCTGGCACCATAGTTTATCCGAAATTCAACCGCAAGGCATGCAAGAGCTTTGGCTACTTTGATCTCTCTTTCAATTCCAATTCCGGAGGACTACCTCCTTTTCTACTTGCTGATCGAGGAGGTACCGTGCAAGCATCTCATCTTCTTCATCATCATCATCATCATCATCATCATCAACATCATCTTCATCATGAGCTATGACTATATCAAGAGGGTGATATTGAGCCTCGTGATAGTAAATGTCCAGACTCGATCTACAAGAAGTTATAGATTAAGTATGCCAACGATCTCCTGATGGTGGAGACATTAACCAGTTTCACGTGAAACGATGTGATTGGATTCCCTAGTCCAGCATCTAATTATGCTGGTGATTCCGTATCAATCTATGACTTTTAGAAGTTGAGGTAGAAACAAGAAGACACTAAGTATCATATCAATTAGAGTGATTCATGTGTGGTTGTTCGTAGATTGATCAATCAAAGGCATCCTCAGTGCATCATTTTTTTAATGCTTACTCATGAATAATTATGACTGAAAGTTTGAACCTACTTTGCTGCACATTTAAAACATGATTTTGCCTTTGCCTAAACCACTTTCTCCGACGTGGGGTACATCAATATTTTATCTTTCTTTGTTATTGTGTTTTCGATGGTGGTGGTATATGATTTTATGGTTGAGAAAATTATGATGAATATTGAACATTTTCTATTGTTGAATATGATCAAATGCTCTACATTCGTATGGATTTTATCAACCGGTGCTCTCAAGACACTTGTTAATCATATTTCTTAAAGATATATTTTCATTTTCAATGCATTGGTTACACATAATATGAGAGAGACATGCATCAGAAATGACAAACTTTCTTTATTTGAATATTTAACAAGTGCTAATGGCACTTTTTGACAAAATCCTATTTTTATTACTCAAAGTGGGAGTTCAATGTTTTTTTATCATATACAAAGACAATTGAGAGTTTCTATCTCTTTAGAAACCTCAATTTCAGGCTCAGTTCTTAGGCAACCAAACATTTGAGGGCAGCTAAGAAAGAGCAACTATTCAGTGTTTAAACGTCAAGGACTAATATATTCTAAAGATATCCACGCTTTACAGACCACTGCTGCAATTTTTCTGGAGTTCGAAGAACAAACACATCGATGATACGTTTTTCCCCATCCAAACTCACGAATGAGTTAGCTATTGGTGGCAGATTGCTTCTTCTCACTGAAGGCATGGAACGCACAGAATGCCGGAGCGGCCGCCATTCTCATCGCTGATGACAGATGCGAGCCATTGTTCAACATGGAGTCTCCTGAAGAATATAATCCTGTTTCTGAGTATGTTCAAGAGATCGTCATCCCATCAGCATTCATCAAGAAAGCTTTGGGAGATGACATGAAGAAGGCATTGTCTGATGGCCAAATGGTTAACGTCACTCTGGATTGGACTGGAGATCTTCCGGTCATGATCTCGTATGGAACCTTGGAGCAGCCATGGACGTAATTGATGAAAGCGTTTGAAATTGAGAGCTATCTAAGTGAGTCGAAGCTAAGTTCAATATGACCAGTCTGTATTTAAGTATGGATCATGGCGAGAGATGCATCTCTTCCATCTTGATACTTTGGAAATAAAATTTGTGTTCATTATAACTTAAGTGCCTAGGAAAGATTCACACGAGATCGACAACGGAAATACAGCTTTCGCCAGAGGGAAAGTTGTGAGCAGAATGAATCGGGAGGGAAAGAGAGAGGGAGATGAATACGAGGGACAATTTCTTTTGTTTGGAAGGAGAAGAGGGAACGTATCGGAAGAGAATAGGCGAGTGACAATCTAATCTAATCTTTCCCTTCTCCAATTTTGAAGAGAGAGGAATTTGGCCAAACAAAACTCAGCTACACAGTTATAGTGGTTTCTCACCCATACTTGAAACAAGCAACCCTATGAAACCAGATTGTGTCAACAAAAAATAAATCACGATTTTTTACAAGAAAAATAGTACGGAGAAAGATATTATTATATAATTGTCGATACATATAAGATAAGATCTAAGAGCATATAATATTAATCGAACACTTTACCAAGACAACGACAAACATAGATTGATTTCATAAATTGATTTGCAGCTTTCAAATAAGCTAAAAGTATTTTGTCTTCAACTCCTAAGTCAATTTTATGAACATCAAATATTGATCGTTTTTATTCTTAATATTACTAGTTTAATCCATTTGAAACTAGCTAGAATAAAGGGCACATTTTCTTAATGTACAATAAGAAAAGAAAGAAGTAAACAAAATTTGTGCATCTATTTAGATGAAGAAAATCCAAAACTTTTGGTTTTTACACTTTATAGATGAGAAAAAATGTTGTGGGTTGCGAAATGTCACTCTGATTTTATCAACTTACATCTTTGGCCACTAAATACGACATATAATTGCAACTCAGTTTAGATAAATTTTACCGTAAGAATTTTATGTGATTTTTCGAAGTGAAAAATTTAAGCTTGCGTGGGATGCATGATTGAAGCTGCTTTCATGCCATGGGCCTGTGATAGGGGACATCTCATATTCTCAGGCCCTCGGTCAAATGAATATTTCTAAAACATCGCTCATTCAATTGTTAGCCCTAGTGGTCCATAAAATTCACAATTGTAGCCTCTGTTACAATCCCGAGAAGTTTGAGCAAAAAATTGTGTATTCTCGGAGTAAATTTTTTTGGTATTCAAAGACGCAATAACAGCCATCGATTTCAAAGGAAGACAGAGATCGGAATCACGCAATTTTAAATTGAAGGGTTCAAATCACATGTAAAGTACTGAGAAAATTAACTTCAAGTTTGTGTATAAGCGTGTGGCGTGTCATGATTGCAATTCTATTTGAATGTGGAGATTGGGGACATAAATGTGGAATCGAACTGAGATAATTAACTTTAATGTCAGATTGAGGTTGATTGTGTAGAAAATTTACACCGCTTGCTCTGAAAGTTTTAATTGTTACGAAATATTTTAAAACACATTATATTACTGTATACATGTATATATTTTTATATTGTCAACATAGTGTAAAACTACATAGAACATGCTGCATACGTAATTGAGGAGAAAATATTCAGTGATTCCCAGTTGTACGGGTTTTCTTAGATCATAAAATATATATATAGTGGTTGCTTCTCACTACTTCATTATCCTTCATGGAGCGCATTTTTTTGAGTTTAACCAATGACCTCTTGACATATGTATTTTGACGTGAAATCACAAAAAATTGAAAATTTGTTCCTCAATTCTCTCTCTCTTCGTCCTATTTCGGCTAAAGTCACCTTTGCGCGTCCACCGCCGACGCCGGTCAGGGCCAACATTTTGCGCATTCAAACCAAGCCATCCCTCCACCATCCTTGTTGTTAGCTTCGTCTTTGCCAGAAGGAGTCCTCCATCTCCATCGTCTTTGTGATCATCTTTATCCATTTTTGGCCTGAGCAAATGGCCAAAAATCTGGAAAAATAGAAATCTCTTGAGAAAAAAAATATGGGGAAAAGTCTTTGAGACAAGGAAGGGGCAGAGAGGGTTGTCACGACCTTCTCGAATTTTTTTGAAGGTGAATTATTCGAAAGGGCTAATGGATTACTAAGTTCGAAAACTTGGCACGGACCCTCTCAAGTCCTACCAATCGCGACTTGATGTTAAAAATTAATCTATTCAAACATGCAATTATACTCAATTTGGAGCCGTCACTAACCAATTAGGGCTGGTTAGAAAGCCAAGTAAAGTATTGGAGAATACTTTACTATTGTGAACCAGAGATTCAATAGGTCCGGACACTAGATTAGTCTAACGCCATTTCGGTACCTTTTTATTTTAATTTTAAAAATATTTTGTAGGCAATGTTGATTAATTTAAACTTAAGCTACTAACATGCAAATGGTGGTCATGTGGATGCACAATCAATAAAATAACATTCAAATAAAAAAAAAACTAATAAAAATGCATGTCCCAAATATGATTTCTAAATGACATGACACTTAATTTTTTTTTAAATGTTAATTATATGCAATCTTAATTTAACTTAATATGCATGGATTTATTTTAATGACATGCGAGATGCAATTCATATGGTATGACTTAAATTTATCACTATATATATGCAATCTAATTTATATAATCTTAAATATGCATGTGCTACGTGATATGTGATGAATGACATTGTATTTCTACATGCATACTCTTTTATGATTTTTTTTTTATGATGATTCATTTTTTAATGCATATATGCAACCTATGCTAAATAATGATGATATGAGATTAATTATAAATTAACCTATTAACTAACTAAGGAAATGATCTTTAGCTTTTTTTTTTTTTTTTTTGACATAATGTTTTTTATTGAAAAGAAAGTGACTTAATGGTGCAATGATCATCTTTTAGCATTTTCCTTTTTATTAAAAAAAAATTAAACTATAACTCATATGGCATGCATAACATTTTTTGTTCCTCTTTTGTTTTACTAAATGAAAATTGACTTAATCTAAAAATATCTAGGTGTGTTGCTTTAATATGAAATGTGTATGGACCTAAGTACCTAAGTTCTAGACATGACAATATTTTACTAATAAACAAATTCTAATTAAACCTATTATGCAAATTAATTGAATATGTACCTAATATTTTTTGGATTCTTTTTATTGAAATTCGGAATTAAAAAAAACTAATTAGACTAACTAAAGTGAATGATATTCTAGTTTATTTTAGGGATCAATTTAACTTAAACTATATCTTATTTTAAAAGCTATATAAAAAATCAAGACATGCCAACATTATTTAAAATTAGCCCTAACAAAAATCACCCATCTAAAAGTATAATCTAAAATTATAATCCTATAAATGCAATTCTAATTTACTAACCCTAAAAATACAGTCCTAATTTACTAAACCTAAATGCTCTAATGCAATATTTAGATTTGTTTGATTTTCTGATTTTTAGTTTTTTTTAAAAGATAAGTAATTATTAAATCTAAACTATCAACAAAATAAAGGATTAAAATAATCGAAAAAAATAACATGTTGTCTCACATGTCAAATTAACGATTATCTTAACCCTAATTATCACGACAAAGAGTTTAAAATAATTAAAAACCTGATCCGGAGTCTTACAGATCAAATTAATAATTATAATGATTTAACAATTAAAATTTTACCAAAAAGCCCAAAAATTAATATAATTAAAAAAATGATCCGGTGTCTCTCGGATCTGGACAAAGCCTTAAGGATAATGTCTAAACAATACAAATAATTAACATTAATATACCATGTTCTAACTTAAATAATAATAACAAAACTTAAAATATAAACAAATAAATGAATAAAAAATAAATAAACCACTTAAGGCTCAAGAGAGGACAGTGGCGTCGACGGGGAAGCGGATCGCAAGCGGAGGCGGTGCGGTGGCGCGGCGAGGTCAGGAGAGGCGGGCTTCGAAGCTCCGGCGAGGGCTGGGCAGCAACAGATCGCGGCGGCGTCAGGCTCCGAGCGGCCGTGCTACAAAAGCAACAGAGGCGGCGTCGGATTTGGGTGCTCGCGGCGTCGGTGTTGCTGGGCGGAGGTGCAGGCGCGCGACTGACAGTGGGCTCAGGCGGAGGGAGACGAGCGGCGACGGGCGGTGCAGAGATGGTGGCGCGGCGAGGTCAGGAGCGGCGGGCTTTGGAGCTCCGGCGTCGCGCTGGGCAGCAGCAGGTCGCGATGGCCGGCGCGGGTTCTCGGGCTGCTGCAGCGTCTCGGGGGATCGTCGGGTGCTAAGCGCGAGTTGCTGCGGGTCGCAGGTTGCTGCGCGGCGAGGCTTGCGGGTGCTGGTGCGCGGAGGGAGCGGGGCGCGGCGATGAACTCAAGCTATTGGCGAAGGGAGAGCAACGAACGGGTGAGCTACTTCGGAGTGGATCACTAGCAGAGGCGGGAGCAGTAGATCTGGACAAAGACGGGGCCGGCGGCGCCGAGGGTTGAGGCGCAGTGCTACACGTCGAGGGGCAAAGCCGGCGGGATGACGATGGCGGAGGGGCAGGCCGCGGGTTGAGCGGGCGCTTCGCAGGTGAAGGGGAAGCTCCGGTGGCAATGGGCGGCGAGCGTTCCGGCGTCGGGTTGCAGGCGGGGGCGCAGCCGTGAAGCTGCAGATGTCGGCTCGGTGCAACGATGGGTGAGTAGGGTGCGGCAGGGGCTGGTGACGCGGTGGAGAACGGCGTGCGGCTTCGTGGAGAAGGAACCCACGAGGAAGATGAACAGTATACGCTCTCTTTCTCTCACCTGACACTCTCTCTCACTTGTCTCTCTCACTCTCTGCCGAAAACCTCCCCCATTCACTTTCTGCCACTGTAATTTTTCTCTCTTTTCCTTGCTCACGTCAACTTCTTCTCTCTTTCTCTTCAGTTTGTTATTTTTTCTTGGACGAACAATGAAGAGAAGCCCCCCCCTTCCCTTTCTTTCCTTTTCGCACCCCCTATTTATAAAGCGAAAATTTGAATTTGTTTCCGCCGGTAGAGATTTTCGCTCAACTTCTCAACAACAAAGTAGCTACAAAGGAGGAGGAAAAGAGAGAAAAAAAAGATTTTTAATTTATTTTATTTATTTCCATATCGGAATACACTTGCCAAGTGATGATTGGCCAAATTGACAAAAAAAAAATGCACTCCACGTGGGATGATGACACAGTGAGAAGCAACCACTGAATATTTTCTCGTAACTAAGGATTTCAGAATTCTAAAATAAGCAATTGATTATCGAAGAACTAACCCATTTAAGACAGGTTTTTTCTAACAACATCGATCTTAGAAGAACACGTTACACACTACTAAAACACATACACACACAACTTGACATTCAGGACTTAAAATCGACTGTGGCGACGATGCCAAACTTCACGTACATAGATGCTGCGAGGTGGGACAGAAGTGCTCCTCATCGGATCATACTTATTGCACCTCAGAAGTTTCTTATGGTGTCAACTTTTTGGTGGATAACCGCATTAAAGATTGGAGCTGTGACTTGCCACGAGGACCTTTTGTTCTGATGTAAGTTCTGTACTCCTCGTAAGTCATCGGAGAGTAGAGGGCGGGCCGGTCCTCGGTCACGAACTCCTCGGCGGGTTGAATCAGGAGGTCGCTCTTGGGGTTGTAAAAGAATGCCAACGAGACTCGCTCTTTCGCCGAATTCACGACCACCCTATGCTCTACGCTCCTGTAAATTGCATTTGTCACCACCTAAACGTTCACGCAGAAGCAAAGAGAGTTAGCACTTCTATGTTGCTTGCTGTTCGAGAATAAGGGAGGAGGTTTGAAGGCGGTGAGCCCACATGCGTCTCAGGTCATACATTGAATTTAACGTTCTGAAGTTAATATTGTACGGAATATATGTACAAGTATCGTTTCGCCACATATATAGAGAGGGAACCAGAGGGATGCACCTGCATCTGGTCACCTAGGTTGACGATGAAAGCATTAGGGATGGGCTCGACCGTGACCCACTGGTCTCCTTGTCGCACCTGAAGACCTGCCACGTGCGGGTCGGGGAGGAGAAAGGTCAAGAAGCCCGGGTCGGAATGTGCGGAGAGGCCGAGAGTGAGGTCAGGCTGAGGGCATTTTGGGTAGAAGTTGGCCCTCAGGCATGCCCCGAACTCCTCTCCTCCAAACGCTCTCTCAAAGTAGTCTCCTTCAAATCCCAAGCTCCTTGATATTAAGCTCAATAATCTTTTGCATAGTTCCGTAACTTCCTTCCCATACTCTGTTATGAGCTCCCTGCGTTGAATTAGCCAATATACTTGTTAAATACTTATCATAATATTTGAATATCATACAATCTTTTTAACTGTTTAAATTCCCAAAACAATCAACTATAGTTCATCTACTTTATAGATGATAAAAGAATAGTTAGCTATGATCCTACGCAACTTTACAATGGTCTTCTATTAAGAAACGGCATCAACGCATAAATGATTTACAAAATGGCATGATATACTTAATAGAAAAGTATTTTAGTAAATGAATCGTACTAAAGATGTCAACAAATCCTGGTTTCTATATCCTTCCGTTCATGCTCATCAACCTTTGTCCTCTCTGATCAGAATGGAGGTTTAATTTGTCCTGTTATTATGTGGCTTAAGAAGCCAAGTTACTAAATTATGTTCAACGAGATTAACGAGGTCGGTGACCTGCCGACAAGAAAAGGAGGGTCTAATTTGAGGGAAATGTCGGCGCCCTTTAAATGTCTTTGAGCTGGACATGACATGATGTGCACTTTCTACCGTCGTTCCTGCTGGGGCAGAGAGAGAAGTTGAATCTTCTAGATTTTCGGGCCAAAAGGATATGAGCAATTATTGCCCGCACTCAAATTACGTGAGTTCAATGCATATCCACAGTTGGATCAGGCGTATCTTGGGCGTGCGTCTACTAGTTTTCCAAAAGATAGAAAATTGGGATGATTCTTCAGAAAAGAAAAAAATAAAAGAAGAAAAGATGCAGCCAAACCGCTGCACAGCACCGCTCTTCCCAGATAATGCATAAAACTTTAAAAAACACGGCTGATTTTCCTAGTTGTAAAGATTTCCTAAAAACGGTATAAACACAGGAGAACTCCATCATCACACTGAATCTAGTATAAACATGAAAAGTTCTGTAGGCGGCTTCATCCACCATTGACTTTGCGGCGGATCAAAGAGTGGAATAGTTAGAATCACAAAACTAAATGATAGATAAAACTACTTGTGGATCTTTTTATTATCCACCGATGGTCCTGTGGCCTTATTTTCATCATGTTGGGTCCTGTGGCCTTATTTTCATCCTCAGGGAAGATGATCGTCATCGTATAGTATAGTGACCACACTACATAGGATCCATCAAGTGTTTTGGTTTCGAATTTCTTTCGATTTGATTTCCATATCGGATCAATAGAACATCCCTGAATTGATCGGATTGGATTGGGTTTCAAAGAAAACTCGATGTGTTGACACTAGGTCATCTAGTAAATAATAAGTACTCGTGAAGAGTATTAAAAAAAAAATAACCTAGTGTCGATAATACATAACAATTGGTAGATGATTTGGACTTTGGTTTCATTCTTGTTTGGACAATAAAATTCTTACCCAAAAAGGCACTATCGTTATGTAAATTAAAATTTTAAAACTGACATGTTAAAATCGAGTTATTATTAAATGATGTGTTATATTGTATTTGAAATTATGGTATACTGTATTTAAACAAGTGAACGAGTCCTAACCAATATCCCATAAAACTCTTACTTACCACTAAATATAGAGTTTTAGCGTATCAATCTTAATATACCTAATATTGTGCACAAACTATGTAAGAACCCAAAAGAAAACTGTCAATCTATGAGAACCAATAAAGGCGTGAACATAGCAGAAGGAAAACCTGCACGAGAGTGGGATTGCCGGCCATTTGCTAGGGTTCCTGGCCGAGCGAGGCGAGTAGTAAAGAAAAAAGTAGTCGGACCAATCGAGCGTGGCCTCCCTCTCCACCCCGATCCGACTCCCGTACCCTTCGTACGTGCTCGGGTTGTTCGCGTACTCCTGCTTCGCCTCCACCGGCAGCCTGAAGAACTCCCTCCACGCCTCCCTCGCCGCCCCCATCAGCTCTTCGCTCACCCCGTGGTTCACCACCTGGAAGAACCCCCACTCCCGGCATGCGTAAGAGATGCGCTCGAGGAGGAGGGTGGACCCGTCGGCGCTCGACATTATGCCGGCGAGGTCGATAATGGGTATATTAATGCCATTGCGGTTGCGGTCGCGATCTTGAGGGGCGAAGTTGGGAATCGGCGAGGGCCGCTCGGAGGGCGGCCTCACGAAGCGCTCAGGGATACGCGGGATGCCGCTCTCCGATAAGGCTTGGACCCGGACGATCGGCTCGGGCCAACTTTGCAAGCTGCTCGTCATCATTCTTGTCTTTTGGGAGGGAGAAGAGGGGGGGGGGGGGAGCGAGAGAGAGAGAGGGAACTAGTCGCCTTTTACGAATAAAAGAGCAGGGTTTGTGTGTGAAGTGGAGTGAGGGGGTTGTGGAATATATAATCGGGGAAGTGAAGTTAGCAAACAATTGTGGCGCCGTGAAGAAATTGAATAGGTTCAAGTGTTCACTCGCCACATGGGGAACGAGGGTCAAAGTTTATTTCTTTTTTTCCAAATGTGCGAAAACAACACTCGATCATGTCATTTCCTGATCGTGATCCAAGACCAGCCCAAGTTAAACTGTCGTCCACTTTGTACGTTAAAATGCTGACAAATCATCCGAGATGCACCGCGCACCTCACTGCCTTGTTGACGTGCGCTGTTGGGCAGGAGACCACGTTCCTTTCTCCTGAACTAGAATAATGCCACGAGAGAGAGAGAGAGAGAGAGAGAGAGGAGGGGGGTGCGGCGCGTGTTGCCGTACAGATTTAGGGTTAAAAGATTAGGGTTCTTCATTCAGGAAAGAATTAGGGTTCCTGTTTTTTCAGGAGTAATCATTAACTATCTCGTCGATCAGTTTTCAGGAGTAATCATTAACTATCTCGTCGATCAGGAGCCACAACTAGCAAAGGTAGGAAGGCATTTAAGCAGCTTCCATAGGTGGCGAGCGGAACATCTCTCCGAAGGGAGAAGGAAGAAGGAAGCTACTTCGGACCCTTTAGGCGTGTTTGGTAATCATTATATTTTCAAGAATAATTTTTGATAAAAAGATAATTCTTTTTTATTTTGTTTTCAGAAGTAATTTCTGAGAAAAAAAATGTATTTGATAACTGTACAAATTTTTAATTCTAGAATAGAAAAAGAACATAAATACATTTGGTAATTATATAAAATTTCCATTTCAATTCTTTTTTAATTATTTTTTTAGATGAGTGTAAATTTAATATTGAATTTTCATGGATCACTCACCAATATAATTATCTTCTTATGAGTGAAGAAATCATATTATATTTTATTATATTATCAATTTCAAAAGAATTCAAATTTATATTTCTATTCCATTCTAAAATTTTATCAAATCATAGAAATTCTATTGATTAATTATATTTATACTAAGTAATAAAAATATTAGCTAATCAAATTTTTAATAAATAGTAAATACTAAACTATAGTATAAACTATAAATATAAATACTAAATAATAAATTAAAATAAAAAATTAAATATGTATTATACATATATATAGCAAAATTTCAATTCCTACTTCAAATAATTTTTTTATTTTTATTATATTTTTCCTTTCTTTCTCCACTTCTTCTTCTTCTTCTTCAAGGTGGCCGGTCGTCGGCATTGGGACGACCGGTGATAGGCTAGATGAGGGCCGACGACCTCATCGGAGCATTGCTGGCCGAGCCGAGCCGGCGCTTGGGCGAGGCTCGACTCGCCGTGGCGGATGGCGACGTTCAGCGGGAGGCGGCGGCGGCGGCGGCAAGCAGCAATGGCGGTAGCAGCAACACTTGAAGAACAAGAGAGAGGGAAGAAGAACAAGAAGAAAGAGGAGAAAAAAGAAAAAAATAGGTAGACTCGATTCTAGAATTGTTCTTGAGAACAAATAATCAATTTTTTTTTTTATTCTTGATTTTACTTCAAATCTGTTTCTGAGAACAAAAATTTTACCAAATGAGATTCTGTTCCAAAACTACTCTCGGAAACAAGAAAATAGAAATAAATACCATTTGACCGGTTACCAAACAAGCCATTCACGGATGGCTTGAAAACCCTATAGTGAGGCTTTGCTGCTATTAAATTTGGAAGCTACTTGAAATTTGTTCCTAACATAATCTCTTGTCTCTACTCGTGGATGTAGCCATGCTGGTGAGGATCATGAAACTTGCCAAATATAACATGTTGGACAAGAATGGAATCCTACTAATGAAGGTAACGAAACTTTTAAAGCACGAATATTGATAAGTTCACTCTCAATGAACATTATAAGATAGTTTCAATTCTGCCTCCACTCTAAATAATAACATCTGTTGATAATATATTTTGCTGTGAAAGAAATCCAATCTAAATAGGATTTTTTAATTTGAATAGGTTTTTTCGATAAAAATAAATAAAATTGAATAGCTTTCTGAATAGAGTAGTTTTCTAGTTATGGTTGGATTTCTAATTTGAATAGAATTCTCAAGAGGTTAGGACTAAAAAATACTAAAAATATTTGAATGATATATAGTTTTGGGAAATTTTATGTTGTTCTTTTAATGGAGCAAATCCAACGACGTAAATGCAATATCAAATTTATTATTTATTTTGTTATCCAATTACTTACTTTTACAACACCACTCGAATTAGCGAAAAACATGAAAATATAAGAGGCAACGCCGCTCTCACCCAAAAAAAAAAAGGCTACGCTAAAGTTTGGCAAGGCTACATTAGCTTGTCTTGCCCCCCTCCATGACATTATATGATTAACCAATGGCTTAAAATCGACCACGACGGCGGCCCACGTGTTCTTTTTCTTGCAGACCCTCACGTTAGCACAAGCCTTGACGGGACGTTTCAACACGTGCTCTCTTTCTTTTAGGGGGAAAGAAAGAGAATGTGGGAAATCAACGCTGGCTTGCGTCAGCTCGGTGTGCTTGGTTGGGGAATGGTCACTCAACTCCTCTTTCCTTTTTTTTTTAATGTGGGGACGGCATGGTCCCATGCCGGTGCAGTCACCGTCTTCCTTCATTAGCAAAACCGAGGCTCGGTGCTCAATCGATGGCATGTCGACTGAGCAGCTGGAAAGCGTTGTTTAATAGGATGCGAAGGATGGGCGCAACGGCCGACATGACAGGATTCCCATTTTTATAAGGGCCATGCCTATCGTTTGTATCACGTGGTCATAAATCGAGAGAAAGAGACTGAATTGCTTGCGACTTGGTTGAGTTGGCAATATTTCATTCCTAGGGTACACTAAACCTAACTATTTGGGAAGAATGCTAATTTTAATCATATTAATAGAGTAGGTTCCCCCCCCAAAAAAAAAGATTTCGAACTTACCCGTTAAGAGTGTCATTGTGAATTTGTATGAGGAAGATCACCTATACAATTTTTGGGTCACCATTAAACGCAATAATGAAGCTAACAATAACTGCAAGTCGTCTCTTCTCCTCGAGTTTAGGGACAATTCAACTATTTCGTTTCCAATAAAATTGGATTATGTTCTTTCAATGCTAATAGATTCCTAAAACAGTTGATAAGTTTATAAAAGAATTGTTGGTGGAAAATGTTACTAGCCATCTCATTTCTCGATGGCTCATAGGTGACTTAGGGCTGTTTGGTAACACTATTGAAAATAACTAATTCTATTATTTTATTTCTGAAAAAAAAAAGAATAAAAATCTGTTTGAGAAGAGCAAAAATCTATTTTTTTTTTGGTTCCCAAGAATAGATTTAGAACAAAATCAAAAAGCAAAAAACAATTGTTTCTTATTCCCAAGAACAATTCATAGAATCAAGTTTAATTTTTTTTTCTCTTCTTTTCTCTTCTATTTCCTTTTCTTCTTCTTACTTTTGGTTGGTTGCTTGACCTTGGTCATGTCTGGTGACCTTGCCCGGCCAAGGCAAGATCGAGCCTCACCCAACCACGATGAGGCTCGGCCTTGCTAGTCGGCGCAGGGGCTAGGCCTTCCTAGGCCATCACAAGGCTCGCCTAGCCACCGGTGAGACTCCGGCAAGCTCGTTAGACCTCGTCCAGTGGGTCACCGGCCACAAAGAAGGAGGAATAAGAAGAGAAAAGGAAAAAGAAAAAAAGAAAAAAGAAATAAAAGTATTTACAAATTAAAAGAAAAAAATTTAAGAATTCTACCAAATATATTTTTATCTCGGGAATATAAATTTTGGACAATTACAAATGTTTTTAAAAACTCAGAAATTATTCTTGGGAACAGAACAAAAAAATTATTTCTAAGTAAAAATTGTTCATGGGAACGAAATAGTTAGCAAGAGCGCCCTTATTGACACCTAAATTTCATGAAAAGAACTCTTTTTGACAATTTACTAATTACCGATTTATTTTTATCATTTACTAACTTTTACTTGTCTTTTTTACCAGTGTCATAAATTTCTCAACTCTTCTATAAATTTACCAATTCTTATTTAAGTGATTACAAATTTTCATTTTAAGTCATTAACTAGTTTTGCATTGCCAACTCTCCTTAAGTTACCATTGTTTTTTTTTTTCAATTTATCAAATTTTATTATAATTTACCACTTTTTGTTTGCCTCTCTTAAAGGAATTTCAAATCTACCAACTATTATATGAATTTGTCACCCTTTATTTGCATGACTTACAAACTTTTGTATGATTAAATTATTAATTAATTTTGGATTACCAAATCTCATTTGAGCTATTTACTTGATTTGTTTATTTCTTTTTAAATTTAATAACTCTTCTATTGAGTTGCAACTTTTATTTATGTTTCTTAACAACTATTTAAAATTACCAACTTTAATTTTAGTAATTATAAACTTTTCTTCAATTAAGATACCGATTGATTTTGCATTACCAACTCTTATTGTTGAAGTCACCAAAGTGTATGTGGTGTTTTATTTTTATTGTACCAATTAGTTTAATCTCTAACAAAAAAGATTTTCTTATTTTTTACCAGCTTTTTTATTTACCTTTCTTTGCAATGCCTTATTATTATAGATTAGTAAATGAACCTACCGACCTTTTTAGTGTGACTCATAAACATCTCTCAGATTAAGTTACAAACAAATTTTGGGTTATCAACTCTCATTTCAATTGTTTACCATCGTTTATTTTGGTTGATTTCATTTACCAACTATCCTTTTTATTAACTTACCACTTTTCTTTGCTTTAATTATCTACCTTTTCTACAATTAAATTATCAATTAATTTTACGTTACTAACTCCTATTTGAGTTATTTGCCATTGTTTATTTGTCATATTAAAATTACTAGAATCTCTTATCTCTAACAATGAAAAAAAAAAAAAACCTTCTCTTTTTAAATTTCTTACCAACACCCTTTATTTAATGACTCACCAATTTTACTCCCCATAAAGTAATCTAATATAAAAGTTAAAAAAATTAAAAAAAGAAGAAAAAGAAACATGAAATGAATGTTCGTAACTAACTCAAACGAGAGATGATAATTATTAACTAGTTGATATCTCAATTAAGAGAAACTACCAAGGTGGTTAATCTAGTGATAAAAGGGCCGCTTGTCTTCCACAAGGTAATGTGTGTAATTCACGTTTATGAGTGAACATCGAGCAACTCCTGTTGTGTAGCATAATTATGACTTATCTCGCGTGGAAAGACTTCCTGCCTTTAAATCTTGGTGGGGTTTTAGTGATGGGCTTGTCACCGTTGGAATTTTGGGATTGCAAGTAATGTGAAGTAGTTATGGTTCAAATGGAACATTCCATGATTGTGGAATGGCAATGCCTACAAAGGGTTACTAATGTTGATCACCCATGTCCTCCCCTTTATTTAGAACATATCAGAAAAAAGTTGATAAGTCACTTAAATTAGAGGGAGCAATTTTATGTAAGAATTAATGCATAAAGCAATAACTAAGAAAGATAAAAATTTGGCAAAATATAAGAGAAATTGATCAAATTCAATAAACTTCGTTAATAAGTTCAATGAGAGAATAGTTGACAAGTTACTCTAATTATGATCGGAGCCTTCTAAAAACACACTTTGAATCTAAGGGGATGCTTAAGATGAAAATAAAAGTCTGTAAAACATATAAACATTTCGGCAAATCAAGAATAATACAAATAAAAGTCGAAAAATAACTTAAATGAGAGTTAGTAACACGATAATAGGTGGTAATCTAGTGCAAGAAAAGTTGGCGAGTCAAATTAATTTAGGTTGGTAACAACTAAAAAGCTTTGACAAATTTAAGGGGTTGCTAAGCTAGACAAGTAATAGTTGGTAACGCAATAAAAAAGTTAGTAATTTAACAAAGAAATAAACAATTAAGGCTTTGTTTGTTTGTTTGTTTGTTGTTGTTTTTTTTTTTTTTTGGTAAGGTAAGATATTATGTATTGACTTTTAACAAAAAGAAGCTATACAACAGGGCAACCTTGGCACCAAAAACTTGTTCTCACGGTGACAATAAGTCACAAGGAGTGGAAGGGTGCTGAGGTTCGAAAAATAAAAGGGAAGCTGAAACAACGGCAACCCTCAAGAAAAGATACAGGAAAGGCTAAAACACCTACGAAGAGAAAATGGTTGGGTCTAGCCCCAACTTTGCTAAGTTCTTCTATTCCTTGGAGTATCCGCAACTTGGCTGAAGGTGATAGCCTTGTCCCTTATGACTTTAATAAGATGATTTTTCAATGCAGGCACAAAAAGAACTTTGCCTCGGAACAAGATGTTGTTCTTTGTCTTCCAAATTAGGTGGCACAAAGCCGCAAAAGAATATCTCGCAATACATTGAGTAAAATCATCACCAGAGAGATAACCTAAGGCCCAAAGTATAGTGTCTTGCCATGGCCTATTTTGCCAAATAACATTGCATTTCGCTATCCAAAATGAAGCAAGTCCAGCAGTAATTCGACAATCAAAGAAAAGATGATCGATAGAATTCGGTCTTGAATTACAAAAGACACAAGAACCATCCATGATCCTACCGTAGGATAGTAAAAGAACATGAGTAGGTAGCCGGTTCCTAGTGATGAGCTAAAGATGGAACTAGTACCGCGAGGTAAGAGTTTTGTTCCAAACAAAAGAGAACTAAGGGATGAAATTTCACTTCGGTCGAATGGGCTTCCTAGGCCGATGCAGTCGAAAAAATACCCAAGGTATTCTCTAGCCAAATAAACCAATTAGGGTTTTGCGAAAGAATAAGGACGCCTCTAGGATGATCTTGGTAGCTTGGCTAGGAGAGGAAAAAAGATCTGCAATCGTAGCCTGCCTGGATAAACCTGATCGATAAATGTAAGTGTCCGTGAAGAACAAGTTGAGGGGTCCCCAAGGGAGCCAAGGATCAAACGATAGGGATATCGAACGGCCATCTCCCATTCGCCACTTAAAGAAATGCTAGAAATCCTTCCTCGGAGCAAGAAGTTTCCTCTAAGCGCAGGAGCAAAAGGTGGGCTTAGGAATTATCCAAAAATTCTTCATTTTTAAGTAAGTAGAATTGATTCACTTATACCAAAGGGATTCATTGTCCATAAAAAGAATCCAAATGTGTTTAAGCATAGTAGCCGTGTTGCATTCACGAAAAGTACGAATTACAAGTCCTCCTTTTTTTGGAAGGCATACCTCTTCCCAGGCTACTTTTGCACCCCCACTACCAAGGCCTAGGCCTTTCCATAGAAATTGTCTGAAGATTTGCTCAATACAATCCAGTACAGCTCTAGGTAACATGAAGATACTAGCCCAAAAGACTTGTATAGAGTGGAGGACTGACCTAATAAGCTGTAGGCGGCCCACAAAAGAGGAAACGTTGTACCCAAGATTGCACTCTTGCTATAATGAGGTTGACAAGGGCATTACAATTAGACTTGCCAAGTCATGAAGAGATGATGGGGACACCAAGATACCGAACCAGCAACTTGCCCTCCTGGAAGCCGAGAACTTGAAGAACTTGATTCCGAGAAATCTTAGTCCTTCCCGCTAGAAAGACTTCACTCTTACTCATATTGGGTCTCAGATCGCTCCAAGAAGAGAAGATATCCAGCCCATCCTTAAGGAGAGAAATAGAGGCTATATTTGCTTCACTAAAGAGGAAGACATCATCTACAAAGAAAAGATGTGAAAGGCAAGTTAATTTGCACATCTAGAAAAACTTGAAGCCCGGTTGTCTAGATTTCAGAAGTAGGATCCTAGAAAATACCTCTATGGCCAAAGTGAAGAGGTAAGGGGACATTGGGGTCCCTTTGGCATAAACCACAGCCATTAGAGAAGAAGCTGTGAAGCTCCCCATTGATGGAAATGGAGAATTTTGGGGAATGAACGCAAGTTATGATGAGCCCAACCAAGTGATTAGGAAAGCCAAATGCAAGGAGAGTTAATTTTAAGAAATCCCAATCAATGGTATCATATGCCTTCTGAAAATCTACCTTAATAGCACATTTTGGCAAGTAAGGATCAAGATGCAATCCATTGAATAATTCTTGAGCTAGCAAGATGTTGGACGTGCGGACCTCTCAAGTGCCATAACTTTGCACAAAGGGACACTTAAGTGCCATAACTTACGAAAGGTACACTTAAATGCTAAAATCGGAGTAAAATGGATCACTTGAGTGCCAATCTGACCAAAGTCCGGCCAAAATGCCGACGTGGCATTTTTCCAGCGAACCGAGCCCAAAACGACGCCGTTTTGCACGCTGACATGACCAAATAATGCAAAAACGGTGTTGTTTTGGGCTGACGTGGTAAAAAAAAAATAAAACATTAATTAAATTAAATTTAAAATTAAATTTAGTTAAAATGTTTTTTTAAAAGGAACAGGGGGAGGCGATTGAGGGCTGATCCCTCGGCCGCCTCCCCCGGTTCCTTTTTTTTTTTTTTTAGTTTTTATAGTTTTTTAATTATTATTATTTATTATTTTAACTAAATTTAATTTTAAAATTATTGTTTTTTAATATTTTAACTAAATTAATTTTTTCATTATTTTTTTACCACGTTAGCCAAAAACGACACCGTTTTTGCATTATTTGGCCACGTTAGTGCGTAAACGGCGTTGTTTTGGGCACACTTCACCGGAAAAATGCTACGTCGGCGTTTTGGCCGGACTTTGGCGGAGTGGCACTCAAGTGATCTATTTTTCTTCGAATGTGGCACTTAAGTGTACTTTTCGTAAGTTATGGCACTTAAGTGTCTCTTTGGGCAAAGTTATGACACTTGAAGCATTCTTTTGCCCAAGATGTTGCCACTGATTCTCCGGCATTTGACAAATGCATTCTAAGGTAGACTAATGATGGAGCAAAGAACAGCCGCCAGACGATTAGCTATAATCTTCGTGATGCACTTGTAAATTGTATTACAACAAGCAATGGGTCAATAGTCGGAGACTGTGGACGCGTTAGAAATTTTAGGCACCAAGGCTAAAATGGCATTGTTTATCTCACACAACAAGTTCCCGGAGATAAAGAAGTCCTTAACCGCTTCAATAATCGAAAGACCTACGACGTCCTAGTTATTTTTTTTTTTTAAAATAAACATTGAACCCATCCGTCCAAGAGCTTTGCCCCCAGCTAAAGAGAATAATGTATCATGAATTTCCATATCCGTCACAGGACGAGATAAGCTACAAACTTGTTCTAGGTTGAGGGAGTGCCAAAGAACCACCTGGATCTCTTGCAGGGTTGGCTTGGATGGAGTGTCTATTAGTGCCAAGAGTTCTTGAAAGTGGGAAACAAGAAGCTGTTGTACCCTTGCCAGGACCAGTCACAATATTACCCTGAGCATTTGCAACTGATAGAACTTTATTTCTCAGATGCCTTCGGTTGACAGAGTGATAAAAAAAACTTAGTGTTATGATCACCTTCTTTTATCCACCTAATCCTGGATTTCTGTCTATAAAAGGATCCCTCCTGTAGACGAAGATCCAAGAATGTCTGAAGGTGATCCCTCTCTAGTTCTGCAAGCTACATATTACTCTGGTCTTGCTTAAGGGCATCCTGAGTGCACTAGAGAGCATTCCTAGCAATTACTGTTCTGATCGATATATTCGAGAAGGACTCCCTGTTGAGCTACTTGAGATGGTGCTTGAGGGCCTTTAGCTTATAAGATAGTCCGGGAGTTCCAGCTATCGGATTTTCCCACACCTGAAAAAGTATTGTGTGAAAATCTGGATGCTTCATCTAGAGGTTGAAAAACTTGAAAGGTTTTCTGTAAGTAGTAGCAGCCAAAACTCTGACAACCATTGGAGTATGGTCGAATTGCCCGTGGCAAGGAAGGAGGCTTTTGAGAAAGAGAAGTCATGGCACCATTTCGTATTTACCAGTACCCTGTCAATCTTCCTCAGTTTTTGGTTGGCACCCAAAGAAGTAGACCAAGTGAAGCGATAGCCAACATATCCTAGGTCTTCTAATTCTACTCGGGCTAGGCAATGTCCAAACTCTTCATAAGAGGGGAGCCAAGTGTCCAAGCTACCTATTCGATTCGACGGGTCCCGAATGGCATTGAAATCCCTTGCCAATAGCCAATGAAAATTCAGAAGGCTAGTGTTGAGAAGAGTAAGTTCCTCCCATAATGGTCACCGAGAAATGAAGGTGTGTTCTACATATATTATCGAGAGACAAAATTCAGTCCATGTATCAAGGGACATGAGCTTGTCATGGATTGCTTGGGCATTAGAAGAAGACTCAACAAACTCCACAAAGAAAGGATTCCATCCAAGCCAAATTCTCCCTTTAGGGGAATAATCATAGTTAGAACACCATTTCCAGCTTGACATGAGTCCCGAAGAGATGGAGGGGAAACGAGACTCTGGAACTTTGGTCTCTAAAAGTCCAACACAACATATATTATTAGAGCTAATAAAGTTTTTGACTTCTGCTTGCCTAATGGGATTTACAAGATCCCTAATATTCCATACACCTATAAATATAAAACTAGATAGAGAGGCAAGAACATCACCGTCGTTTGCCCACACGCCGCTGATTGGCCACCAGCTTGGGCTAAGTAGAAGACTTAGGAGCAGAGGGAGTTGGATCTAGGTCAGGATCCTGCAGTGGCTTGACCTACTAGGAAGCAAGCTTTGGAGCAGCAAACTTAATATCCTTCGGCGTGACATCGTGAGGAGCAGAGGAGCTTTCCAACATACAGTCCTCCTCGTTTGAGCTACTTAAATTACTTGCCTCATAATCTAAATCTACATCCGAGCTAGATGAAGGGACCAATGAGTTAAGGTCCAAAAGACGAGCAGTATCGGTAGGAGAGGATGGAGCCAAGCCAACACCTTGCCGAGACGACATTTTTTTCTTCTTCTGTTCCGTCCTAGAAGCAAAGGCAGCATAGCACTAGGAGCAGCTTCACCAGTTTTCATAGAAGGGAGGGATCTGTTTCCTTTGGTTTGTAAGCCCGCTTCTTCTTTTTATACCGAGCCTATTCCCAACCTTCCACAGAGGCACCTAGCAATCGAGACCGACCCTAGAATATGGGCAGGAACAGGGTTTAGGAGGGGGGAGCAGTAGGGACTAACACTCTTTGAGACGTCTTGGCTGGACTAGAGGGGCTTACTTGAGTCGGGCATTTGTGGCCGAAAGTGCCACAACTTGGGCAGAATATTGGCCTCCATTCGTATTCCACAACCATCGAGCAAGTTTCCCTATTAAGGATAAGATCCACTAAGTCACAACGAGGTTGTTTGGCGGATATTTCCACACATACTCTAACAAAAGAGATCATTTTCATTTGTTTCGTTCTTTGATCAACATAGAGCGGCTTCTTGATGGCGCTTGCCACCGCATTGATCCTTGGAGCTGACCATAAGGTATTGAGGAAATTCTTAAGCCTGACCTAAACGAGGACAAAAGCTTGGCGATCCTTCTTCAAGTCCAGTAACGGATGCCATTGTTGCAAAATTAAAGGGACCTTGGCCACTGTCGATGGCCCATCATTCAATATTCTCCTTTGAAATTCCGTGTCAGGAACATGGAAGAAATAAAATCCTTCATCGTTCACCAAGACTTCAGCAAGTTTAGCTCCCCAAGCATGCTTCAGGGCAACTTTGGTAAGCTTGAATGGGAGCTTTTTACCCACATAGTACCCGACTAGGCATTCATACCATTTTGGGTCTATTGCTTCAAGGATTTCCTCAGAAAGGTTTACCATAACTTTGTCATCAACAACAATAGGGGGTATAAAAGAAAGATTGTAACCTTTCATGGCCGATTTGGCAATATTCACCTAAGAGCGATTGGGGGGTGGTTTAGAGCCCCTTGCTTGTTGACCTTGGGTCTGGGAACGATTGGAGGGTGGACTAACTCGGCTACGACCTCATCAAGTATCAACACCTTGAGGAGCCTGGATAACCCTTGCCTGGCCTTCATCCATAATAGACGAGCCTTCACTTGCAGCAAATGAAGGAGCCTTGGGAGAACTTGCCTAGCCTACCTCCACAGCAGACGAAGGGGCTTGAGGAACCAAAGTGGAGGGCCTACTCTAGCTTCGTCCTCTACTAGCCTCAACAACTTGATAGACCTTGCCCTTCTGGCCTTCGCTTGCACTAGATGAAGGGGTCCGGTTCTTTGTGGAAGAATCCATGGAGATACCCACAAAACCCTAAGTGAAAAGGAACATTGGTGTTCGAAGAGGGGCATACCAAGGGAAAAGCTTCAGTGAAGAGGTAGAACAGCTCAGAACGTGTTCGGCTCCAAAAACAGTGCCAACGGACGGCCGGATCGCTTGGAATCAGCAAATCCTGCAGCAAATGAATAGTAACTGTGCGCCTAAGCTTTGAGAGAGAAGGATGAACAGTAACCCGAGAAAGTGCAAATGGCCAAAAGTTACAATGAGGAGCGTTGTTTGTTTGTAATTGCACGACTTAAGGCTTTGTTTGTTTGTTTCACAGAAAATGAATTATTTAAGAAATATTTTCCTAAAAATGATTGCTTATATTGCTTACAAAAATGAATAAATGAAAGATTTTGTATCATCCACAAAAAATATTTTGATATAAATTGTTGTCAATAATGAAAACATTTTCAATTAACTGGTTATTTAGGGCAATAGAAACAATCATTTTTAGGAAATATTTTCCAAATCGATTTCATTTTTTGTGAAACAAACAAAACCTAGATGTTGGTCACTCAAAAGATAGCCGATAATACAAAACTACATGGTAATTTAACTTGATAAAAGTTGGTAACTTAGGTTGATCCCCATATAAGAATTAGTAAATTTAAGATAT
Source organism: Eucalyptus grandis (assembly GCF_016545825.1). Taxonomy (NCBI): domain Eukaryota; kingdom Viridiplantae; phylum Streptophyta; class Magnoliopsida; order Myrtales; family Myrtaceae; genus Eucalyptus; species Eucalyptus grandis. The sequence continues at coordinate 46,664,222 of NC_052622.1, read as the reverse complement.
TGGTAAGTTATGCAAACCAAAGTTAATAATTAGTTAGTACAAAAATTGCTAATTTTAAACTATAAAAATTGTTGATAAATTACTAACAAGTTACTTGAAAAAAAGATCATCAGTTATTTTTCCTACGAACAATTTCTTAACGCTCACCAATACTTGTTGAAGTTTATGTACCGCCGCAAAAAAGAGTCTATATGTTTTTTGTTTCACGAAACGATAGAAATTTGCCAATTTGGTTTTAAATTTGGGAATAATTTATCGTTTCCGAGGAACATGACTTCTATGTCCATAAATCTAAGTCAATCACCATGGAATAAATGTTATAATTTTTTTTTATTATCTTTCAACATGATAATATGCATAGGCTGTTAGATGTGATTTAATATATAAATATTCTGTTACTCATCCTTACGCTTAGCCTAATATTTTTGCCTAATATTAAGTGTGGACATATTAAATTGGGGAGGCAAATGGGATATGGATATATTTGAATTCGGAACCTCATACTCTAATAGTGTGTGAGATTTGGTAGATTACTGTCAAGTATTTTAAAAGTTTAAATAATTAGATGAATGTGTAGTTTAATATTTATATATTTTATCATCATTAATGCATTGGAATGGCGAAAATTCATGTGATGAGCATAAGTTACTATGAGGAGCGTAAAGTATTAGTTGGTCAATACTTAATTTAGTGACGATAACCAGACATCTTAGAGATAGATGGAGAGGTGAGAGTTAATTTAAAAGAAAAACATCTCTCACACTCGAAAGTTATTTTAGAGGTCATACATTTCGCGTTACTGGATTGTCTTGACTTAGCAATTTGCATGAATCCATAGGATCACTCCAATTAAAGCTCAGCTATCTGCGATGAGAACAAATTCAACAATGTTCCAATAGGTGCTGTTATCTACACTTAAAATAGTAACTGATGCTCTGATAACATTAATGCATCTAGGTCCGACAAATAAATTTGCCGACATTGCAATCCATCGGTTACTTTAGTCGGAAATGTGGTGAAGTGTCTTCTCTAGCCCACCAAACTATTCGTTTTCACCATCTTTCAACTTCAATATATCAGCCTCAGTGGAGTCATTCTTTCAAATCCATCACGAAGGCTAAACAGAAAATTGGGGAGCTGAATCAGCTGAAATTGTGTGCTTATCTTGCATTATGTATCTTAAAAGTATTTGTAAAAGTATGATGAGACTAGATATCATCGAAAAAAAAAATATTGAGTAGATTTGTTTTGCTACGTAGGTAATATACCACTCCACTCCTTGATCACCGCGTATTCATAATGGGCAACACTTGTCAGATTTTTTTCTCTTAATCTCTCTCCACCGTTACCCTCTCTCCAAACTCGATCCCTGCAACAACAATGGCGTCTCCCTCTTTCTTCCTTTCCCTATTGCTTCTCTCTCTCTCTCTCTCTCTCTCTCTCTCCCCCCTTCCCTCTCTGGCCCCTCTCCCTCGCCTGCACGTCGCAGAAATTCGCCAGAAAGCTATACGCCAAATGCACCAACCTCCTCCAGCGCAGCGCATACCTCCACTACGCATACAATGCCTCCAACTCCTCCCTCTCCATTGTCACCCTCGAGCCACTACCGCCTCTTGTTTGTCCCTTCGATGCACTGAGGAGTTGTCTAACTTTGACACCATGTTCTTCGGCATTAGCCTATGATCCCTCTTGCTCGAAAAACCCACCGACGCCATCGGTAGAGTCGCGGGCATTGACAGACCCACTAGGTCTAGCCAAGCGACACCGATGATGGCCATTGACAAAAGTCGGCGTCACTTGCGAGCCACTCATCCAAATCTGGCCTTGCTCATCTCAGTCTCCAAATGCCGACCAAATCTAGTTGCTTGCAAGCCTGGCTCGTCCCATGGCCGGTTGACGCTTCTGTCCATTGTCGCAATCCATTCTCGCTCATGACCTCAAAAAACAAAAAGAAAGCCGAAGAAAAGAGGGAATATAGTGAGTAACGAAGGAGAGAGAGAAAAAAAAATTGAGCACATGACGATTCATGAGTGGAAGTGATGCATTACTTCAATGACAAGATAGTTTTACCCAATATTTTTTCAAGATCCTGTGGATGTTCACAGTGAGTTAGGCTGTATTGCACAAATTTACATGGATGGCCTGTCCTTTACTAGATCTTGAATATTTTAATTCGACTATAATCTTTATGATATTGCACGTTCAATATACTTAACTGTGTTATGTTGTGATGTTTGTCATAGTCTTTTGAAGCTAAAAACTTGAGCTCGTTGGAATTTAAAAAGCTCATATTACTCCAAAGGAAGCCAAAAACCTAGATATTATTTTTTAATTCCGCCAATCAGTCGGTGCATTTTTCTATTTTATTTTTTTGGTCAAAGCCAGTGCATGTTGTTTACTTGCCTCATAGTAGCAGGACACATGGACTACATAAAAAATATGGATTTAGGATTACGTCTTTGCTTACGATGTTGCTCCAACTAACAATATGTTCAACCTCTGCATTTGCCTTTTAGGTAAAAGATTTAGAATTTTGGGTTGTGTTTTTGCAGCATTGTTCACATGTGAAGATGCTTTTAGAGAGGTTTTCTTGTTAGGTGAACTTGTAGTCTTAAAAATGGTAAAAGAAAATGACATCTAGAAAATTGCTCCCTTCTTTTGTTTGATTTGCTTTCTGAGTCAAACAAAGAAAATGTTAAAGAGATTCTCCACAAAATGCAAGAGATACGCCCTATTCAATACTCTGATATATCGATAAGTTCAGCTCGGATTAGGCCTGGCCTAATGCGCCCACAAAAGCTGAAGCCAAGATGACTGCATCCGAGCATATAAACACACGCAAATTATAGGGTAAGGTTGCTAATTATTCCAAATTTATTGTACGGTACATAACTTGGTCCTATGATTTTACAAGTGATAACTTAGATCTCTGACCATTTTAAAATAACTAATTTTAATTTCACAAGTGTCTCGACTCATCTAAGTCTTATATAGCGATTCAATAAATTATTTAAACCCGTCACTAGAAGAATTTTATTGATAAATATACAATACAAACTAATTATGACCATTAGTACCACATGAACATCCATACTAGTGGTGAAGGCATTTTTCTATGTGCAGTTTGATCGATTTTTTATTAGTTCGATTGTCAGTCCAATTGGTTGAAACGGCTTGTCTTATGTGGGTTTAAAAACACCGTTCCACCTAGTCCCTCTCCTGCAGTGTTGCCACCTCTAGAGCAAAGGCCAGCCACCGCCATCATCAAAATGGCCAATACCCAATGCCCCTGGCAACCACGACCTTAAGCGACTATCCTCTCTCTCTCTCTCTCTCTCTCTCTCAAGCTGCTTTTTTTTTTTGGGTACATTAGAGACATGTGAGTGAGATTGAGTGAGAAATCGACCAATGAAAAGGGGCAGTCAATTCAGCAGCTACCTTTGATTTTTGTGATTTATGTTTCGGAATGACTTCACTTACGATCCGAATCCACAAGGGATGCTACTCCTTTATAAAGGTTTGCACCTACTGATTTTCCAAATTAATCCCGCGGATACATATAATTCAGAAGAATATGTGAGTGATTCATATACAGCATCTCTTTCTTTTATCAAAGGTTCCGAACTCAAACACAGATTGATATTTTGTTCGAAAAATTATCGATAAGCACGAAGCTAAACATATGCATGAGTCAATGAGGTTAGAGTCGGTTCAAGGGTTTTGACGTTCTTTCGTGCTAACTTTTGTCATCATACGACGGAATATTCCTAGTGATCCAAAAACTAGGCAGCCAGAAAGTGGTGGTCGATCCTATTTAAACAATGAGAACTTTATCAGCATGAGACATAGATCCAAAGTCCCTATGAAACACGTGGATATAGCGATTGGCCGATCTTTGTTGACAAAAGCGGCCGTCCTTCTAAGTGGAACCACCCAACAAACGAGAAGACCCTAGAGCTATATGTTCATATCTATGTCATCTATGATGCATTAGTAATGTTTATCATCTATCTCTGTTCTTTCCGAAGCTGCTTGCTTTTCGTTGGCGCATTGTTTATTGAGTGGTCGGGAGCTCGTAGACAAGTAGTACAAGTAACTTCCCACGAGAGTGGAGCCCTAAATTCATTATTGTTTTCTAAGCTATTATATTCAGAATGGCATGGATATTTTGCCTTTGGAGGTAGGCAGTAGCTAGCTGCTGCTTTGGAGTAATCCATGATGGATAAGATACACCCGACAGGGGATAGAAAGTTTATCGTCTACATTTGTGATGTGGGACCAACTGATTTTCAAGAGCGTGATTCGATATATTTCTTTTGTTATTGAGGTTTCTAAAATTCTAGGTTGCAAAGTCACTTACTTTTCATCGATACTTGTCTAAGTTGGTTTTCTAATTTCACATCTCTAGCTTGACGTGGTGATGTTTTAAAGGTTTTTCATGCATGTACATCTCGTTCTCTTTGTAATATAACTTTTGTCTTGGTTAGTCGACATCGAGAAATTTCTATTTGCCCATTCAAGTTTGGTATGTCATAATCCCAATTAGTCTTACGAGAATAGTGGAGTCATTGATTTGAAAGTAGTTATAAAAAAAAAAAAAAAAAAAACCAGGAAAAAACAAAAAACAGCCGCTAACTCATTGTTCCTCTCAACAATTGATAGGGAATTGATGTTTGAAGATCTGGTCCACTAGTTTTACCGAAAGCTCCTATAGATTTGAGCCAATGGAGATGAGATCAAGAAGATATATTATAGGGGAAAATTGTCCAAAAAATTCTAAATCTATTGCACTTTTGCCAATTCAATCTTAAATCTTTTAACTTTGCCAATTGAGTCATAAACATTTTTACTTCTTGCCGATTAAGTCCATCCGGCCAATTTTGGCCGAAAAATGCTGACGTGGACGCCGACGATGCCACGTAGGATTGCTTGCTAACGTGGATAATTTTTAATAATATTTTAATATATATATTTTTGAATTTTTATTATTTTTCTATCTTTTCTATTTTTCTTTTTCTCTTTTTGGCTTTTTCTTGGCCTTTTCCGGTGGCTGGCTACTCGGCCGACCATCGGCCATAGCCAACCGATTGGCCTTGCTCGCTACAGGCAAGGCCCGACCGAGCGAGGGGAGCCCTCGCCCAGGCACGGCCCAACTAGGGTTGCTTGGGTGAGGCCGACCCTCCCCCAGGCTAGGGCGGCCTCGCGAAGCATCGGCTAGGCAGCGATGACGCTAGGTGAGGTTGCCCCGGCCTCGGCGAGGGCCGGCCTTGCCAAATCTAGCGAGGCTTGCCCTCACCCAAGCGAGCATCATCCTCGCCCAGACTAGATCTGGCAAGGCCGGCCCCCTTGCCCCTGGCCGAGTGAGCATCGACCACTGGCCACAAGCCCACCCAGCCAGGGGCGAGGGCTGGCCTCGCCATATCTAGTTTGGGCGAGGGCGAGCCTTGCCGGATCTAGTGAGGTCGGCCCTCGCCGAGGCCAAGGCGGCCTCGCCCGGCGTCGCCGTTGCCCGACCGACACTTGGCAAGGCCACCTTGGCCTGGGGGAGGGTCGGCCTCACCCGGGCGACCTTGGCCGGGCCGCGCTTGGCGAGGGCTCCCCTCGCCGGGCTCCTCCTCGTTCGGGCCGGGCCTCGCTTGTGGCGGGCGAGGCCAGCTAGCTAGGCGGGGCCGATGGCTAGTGGCCGGCCACCGGAAAAGGCCAAGAAAAAGCCAGAAAGAAACAAAAACAAAAAAAAAAAAAAGAAGGAAAAAGGGAAAAAAATTGAAAAAATAAAAAATTCAATAAAATATTAAAATATTATTAAAAATTATCCACGTCAACATTTTCAGGCTAAAATTGGCTGGATGGATTGAATTGGCAAGAAGTAAAAATGTTTATGACTCAATTTATAAAATTAAAAGTTTAGGATTGAATTGGCAAAAGTGCAACAGGTTTATGACTTGTTAGACAATTTTCTCTATATTATAGAAGTTGATTTTGATAGAATATTTAAATATTAAATTTCATCTTCATGTAATAACTTTTAAGTCACAATGATCCCACTAAATTTTTCAGATTTAACAACCGAGGAGCTTATATCTAGATTAATTTAATTGGAAGTGACGAACCTCTTGGAGCTGGAAAGCAATTCTGCTTGCATGTGTTTATGTAACAGAGATAATCATGAGGAAAGTGTGAAGAAACTAGAGATAAACCAAGTGAGACAGAAAGCGTGAATATTAATAATGGAGGACTGGGGTAGCCACTAAGCCCACGCCACATATCCTCATTACCCCACAGGATGAATTACTCCCACGCGGTAGGTTTGACTAAGAAAGAACGACTCTCAAATGATTTCAGATTGACCTACCCAATGAATGGTGCACTGATAAAGCCTCCACTTAAACCTGGTAGTGGCACTGACAAAAAAAAAAAAAAAACCTAGTAGTGGCGGTCCCACATGTCTTCGGATCGGTTCGACCATCACTTGTTGTGACCCACTGTCACTTGTTTAGATCATGCCGCGATCCGTCGACAATCAATGGATAAGGATAAATTTGTAAGATTTTTGTTATAAAAATTTAAACTATTAGATGATCACGCGATTTACTATTTTAACATTTACATGAGGCTCAAGCTATACATAGTAAGCTCGGGAGAATTACCAAAAAAGTCCTAAACCTATTGCAATTGTGCCAATTCAGTCCTAAACTTTTTTTTTTGGCCAATTTAGTCCTAAACCTTTTACAATTGTGCTAATTAAGTCCATCCGGCCAAAATTGGCCGGCCGGCGTTGACGTGGACGTCGATCGTCCGGTGAATGCTGACGTGGAATTTTTTAATTATTTTTTTCGAATTTTTTTAATTTTTTTCGAATTTTTAAATGTTTTTTCAATTTTTAATTCTTTTCTTTTTTTTTCATCATCTTCTTCGCCTCCTGGCCGGCCGACGCCGGCCGGAGGCTAGGGCCGGCGAGGTCGGCCTTGCCGAGATCCGGCGAGGGCGAGGCCCCGCCAGATCCGGCGAGGGCGAGGCCTCGCCGGCCACTGGCGAGGACGAGGCCCCGCCAGATCCGGTAGGGCCTCGCCCGCCGTCCACAATGCGGCGCCGATCGGAAGCCCCGAGCTCGCTCGCACTCCGGAGGCGCACCGCAAGTCACGGATTGAGGCGGAGAGAGAGAACGGTTACGAGCGGCGGCGAGGCGACCTCCTCAACCGGCGAATCTTCGGGTGACTATCCCTCTCTCTCTCTCGTTTGAAGTGACCGAGCGGCGGCGACGTAGCGGACGGCGACGGGTCACGCGGCGCGGTTGCAGTAAGCGCGGAGTACGCTCGGCCAATCATGACCGAGACGTGGCGGCCGATAGGGTTTCGGGGGAAGACAACGGCGACGACGCGTCGGGCGGCGGCTTGTCACTGTTCGTAGCAAGGGTGCGGCACGGCGGCGTTGCTGGTCGGCGAGATGGCGTCGCCGCTGCTGCGGCAATGACAGGCAGCGAGGATTTGTCTCGGGACAGCGTCGGGGCTACGGCCGGAGGCGAGATGCTGGCGGGCGGCAGCGACAATGACGGCGGAGATCCGGTGCGCGATGGCGTTGGGGGGTTCGGGCAGCGTCGACGGCGCCTCCTTCATGCTCGGATCTGGCCCCCTTCTCTGGTTTCTCTTCCTCTCTCCGGCCCCTCTTCGCAGATCTGGAACTCCCTTGCCCAGAACTCCTCCCCTCCGGCCAGATCTGAGATCTCCGGCGGGGCCTCGCCCTCCCGGTGGCGGCGAGGTTGGCCGCGGGCGACCTCACCGATCGCGGGGCCTCGCCCTCGCCAGTCTCGCCGGCCCTCGCCGGCCCTCGCCTCCGGCCGGCCAGGAGGCGAAGAAGACGATGGAAAAAAAAAAAGAATTCAAAAAATCGAAAAAAATTAAAAAAATCGAAAAAAAATTAAAAAATTCCACGTCAGCATTCACCGGACGACCGACGTCCACGTCAACGCCGGCCGGCCAATTTTGGCCGGATGGACTTAATTAGCACAATTGTAAAAGGTTTAGGACTAAATTGGCACAATTGCAATAGGTTTAGGACTTTTTTGGTAATTCTCCCTAGTAAGCTCCATATTTAGGATTTAACATCTCTTTTTTCTTTCAGAAATTTATATCGCACACTCTCCGCTATGTATTAACTTAGAGAGTCATTCTTGATCGAAATCTCGAATGGCCCAACCCGTGTTCATGTGCAGGTCCATTTCTTAATGTAAGCTTTGATGCATTCCGAAGGACTAGACTGTGCACGGACAAATATCAAGCAAGCAGAATTGGGAACACTGATGCTGTGAATTCGAGCAATTTGCTTGATTATTCTTGCAACAATTATGACTGCAATTTTTTCTCAATCGAACAAATATGAATTTGATCTCGGAGTCGTGGTGGCGAAGTTCATTATTGTAACGAGGACAAAAGCTGACATACGTAAATATTCAGCACTTTAATGCTCGACGGTGAGTTGTTTCCAACTATGGAGGAATCTTCTTGTTCACACACTCCTCACAATCGTGTGCATGATGTAAAGTTGTTGCACGCATGAACGTGAATGCACTCAAAGAAACATTAAACGAGCTTATTCAAACTTAAAACATGTCATGTGATCCGACAAACCTTAATTGGTTGTTGAAATAAGTGGGAATCATTTGTCGAATGATTAGCTCGTCTAAACAAACACATCACGTGGTAAACAAGTTCTAGTGACATTTCCTCCTCAAGCATTATACTCTCTGTAACTATCGTCTATACATAGGCGTTACGATTTTGTTAATTCCGCCCTTGACAAAGGTTATATACTAGGAGCAAAGCATTTCTCAGTTGGTTTCCTTCTGGCGTGATGGTACATTTTTTTTCCCTATTTACCCGAGCAACATAATTAGACACGTCCGATCAGAAACTAACATACAGGACTGTTTGTGTAAAAGGAAGACATCCACTACCATGGGGAAAGATTAGAACCCATGTAGTATTTAAGTTAGCAATAACGCATCCGGCCTAGAAATGCATTCCTATGTTCTTTCTATTCTTTTGTTGCTTTTTTTTTTTTTTTCTTTGGGTCAGACTTTTGTTGCTGTTGAAGCAACGCACGCCGAAACAGTAGTGCTTGGGCCAAGTCCAGCTCGATCCCCAGGGTGCCCTGAGGTGGGGATGGAAGAGATGGGCAAAAGCCCAGATTCCATTATGAAAGGATGCCCATTGAATTGGTTGATGGGCTGCAATCATTTCAGAGCATCTTTATCTTTTTCATCTCGAGACGGCGTCATCACTTATCCATCACTGGAGCTCTCGTTATCTTTTATCGACCTATACTTCCACAGCACGTAGAAGGTTTGCACAGATTCGCCTTTTCCTAATTGCTATATAGACTGATACCCTCTTCATTGCCTATGCAGATTGACCAACTAAACCCGCGCAATTATTATGTGTAATCAGCGATTAACCATTCCCATTTTCTTAGATTTTAGTTAAGAAGTACTCCAGATTATTCGTTACAAAAATCCTTGCTAAATTATTCGACGAGAACAAACACCCGAACCAAACCATCTTTGAGAACCAAACATCCCCAAATCAAGAATTAGGAAAAAACAAAAAAGAAGAGAACGGTGATGCACAGCCAATCTCGCTTCCCATGCTCACGACGTCAATTCCCACCATTTTGCCCTTTCTCAGCATCTCTCTGCAATCCCAAGCCCCTGACCTTGAGCTGGAGCTGCGCGACCGCCGCCAAAACTTTGACCATCTGAGGAGGGGTCAATACTAACGCCACCTTCTCCCCCGTGGTCGCCCTCAGCATGTCCGCATTCGCCACCACCTTCTCCAACGCCTTCCTCAACCCGCCGAGTGCCGAGTCGTCACCGCTGCCGTCCGCCGTCTCGCCGTCCTGAGCCGTCCTTCCGTACCGCCTGATCGCATTGGCCAGAGGAGGAGCGCCCACTCTCTCCTGGATCTTTGCCAGCTCGTCGTTGAGCGCTTTCTCTTCCATTCTCGTCTCCGCGACCAGCCTATCCATTCTCCGACTCTGGTCCTCGGTCATGTCATTGACGGAGGACGAGACGAGGCGGAACAAGAGGTTTGGCCTGAAGCCCGCGATCCACAAGAGGGCGCGCTCGAGGTTGGTGAGCCAGGGGGGAGAGAACACGAGGAACACGTCCCAGTTCGCAACCCTCGACTTCTCCTCGTAATACTGCTGATAATGGTAGAGGACCCGGTGGATCAGCTCGAGATGATCGTCTTGGCGCACTTCGCAGGAGCTGTGTTGAGCCGAGAGGAGCTCTTCCAGGTAGCGTTTTTGACGGACCAACCAAGCTTCAAGAAAGGACTCGAAGGATAGAGATTTGGGGTCTCCATTGGTGTGGTTCCTTCTTGACCCAGAGGGGTACATAAACACTGAGAGAGAGACACACACACAGATAGAAAGATATTGAGAGAGATCTTTTCTTCTTTCTAGGTCTTGCCTAGTTCTTGAGACGGCCAAAGGAATGGTGTCGATCTGAGAAGAGGGGCGATGGGAGGATTTATAGAAGCGAGGTGGAGAAGAGGCTGAAGGGATCTTTCTTTTTCTTAGCGGGAAAGGAAGAGCTGAAATAGAAACCTTGCAAAGGAAGGTAGGTTTATCGCGTTAGAGGCTGCTCTCGCTCTGATCTGTCAGGTCACAGCGGAAAAAGAACAGATATTATAGACGGGAACCACACGACGGCTCACTTGCGAGCGAATTCTGAGAAAGCGGGCGGCGCGAGGTGACCGGTGGTGGTCTGTGGTGTTATTCGCCAAGTGGAAAGAGAGAATATGTGGCGGAGGGAGAGAATTGAAGATGAGAGAGGCTTCGGTGCAATTTGTCTTTCTCAAACTGTCGGCGTCCGATAATCTTTGTAATTCGGAGTACCATTCATTACTGTGATTTCGAGCACGTTAGGTAGAGGAATCCCTGCGTGGAGGGTGGCCGTGGTTGAAACCAAAAAAGGACGAGCAAAGGCAAAGGCTAGGTCGGATACTTTCTAGTCAAGTCCTAGGGACCGACACGTGGCCCACATGCAACATGGACAGATTGATGAAGGGCATGTGTCCCTATCCTGATAAAACGCCAAACTGACCGTCGAGCTGGTGCGTTGCTTTGTGTGCAACAGCGAAACCGACACTTTAACAAGGCCGACAAAAGTTTGGGAGATACTTAAAGAGGCAATAAGTGCTCTGTGCTTTTTCAAATGCTATCTTACAGAGTCGATACTCGACGGGTTTCCGACGAACAACACAGCCCAAGTTGTTCCTAACGGAGACGAGCGTGTTGAAACAGATGCATACTTGTAACTCGGTAGGCAGGGATCTTACGAGGCAACCTCATCTAGAGACCTCAAACGATTCAGCAGATGAAAGCAAGCACACTTGGTTTCTAAGGCCGCGCTGTCGACCGTTGCCGTTGCCGTTGCCGCAGCCGTACGAGGTAAAATAATCGTTCTAAGACTTCGATCTATGGGATGGTGGAATTGTCAATTTATATTGAGATGCAAGTATGATGATAATGAGCAAGCAAATCCTAAGTTACGGCGCTGTACAATTTTTCTAATCCGTGTGAGACAGCGTAGGACTTACAATAGCCCGCACAAGCGAGGTCTAGAACAGAATTCTCTCCCGTTTACTTTGACCATTGCCATTACTCCAGCAGCCACTCCGGCGCAGACAACGGAAGTCAAGAACTGCTGTGAGTTCCGTCCAGCTGTGCCAGAGAGACAAAATTTAAGAAAACGATAGAGAATAAAGTGATCAAGAAGTTGTCCGTGAGCTTCTCTTGAAATGAAAGCGATGACAAAAACCACAAGTACCTTGGCTCAATGTTAAGGTTGTCATCGTCAAACCCCCAACGAGCAAAGCTGAAGCTATAGGCAGATACTACACGATTCAATCGACACGGCAAAGATTCATTAGATCGTGATTGCAGGAGCCACTAGTTGATTATATTAATTAGTAATCGGGTTAGTGATTGACAGCAACGGAGTTGATATTGGAAATAATGGGCACTGCTTTTATTCCTGTTATTGTTTTTCACATTTTCCATATGAAGCTACAAAGCCTGCAGCAACCGACCATACCCTTTCATCCATATGAAGGAACCAGCATTTAGTCCGCCAAACGATGGGAAAAATATAGGCCGAAAGTTAAAATGCACTTTCTTAGAAATATCAATTTCTGCGAGCATCGTTTAATCAAATGCTATTTTGACTGTGAGACGCCCTCCTAGTCCGTATTTCAGCGGTTAACTTGTTAACAGCAAACAATATATCAAGAGGAAAAAATGCGATCACTTACCGATAATGAGTCGAATCCATTAAGCTGGAAAGGAGAAAGACCGTTCCTGTTAACTGTATAGTGCCCGCTCACAAGATCTATTGCGTCCTGTGAAGAAGACAATGAACTTCCTCAGGCAAAACCCCAGACGTATTCGAAATCCGAATTAATTTAAGACAAGGTATCAGTGTTAACTATATAAAGAATGGAGGGAAGGAAAAGAAGTCGTGCCTGCCGGATGCCATCATGGAAATTGTTCAAGTAGTATCTCGACAGAGCACTCATCCCATCCTTGATTGCTCCAGCTAGAGTCTGTCTTCCGTATCTGCATTTGCAGCATTGTAGAATCAGACTGCCCAGAAAAGAAATCTTCATAACTACAAAGTCTGTCATCAAATACCTAACCAAATCCCCTTTTAGCGCATGAGTCCCAGCGTACTCAAGACTTATGTCATCACCTTGCTCTGCCCACACTGACAAAGGCGATGGATCAGAACAATCAACCACATCATCAACTCGTAAGCTCATTGCAAAGGGGAAAAACAAAAAAAGAACTAAGTCCTACATGTTCTAAATTTCCTGTAGTCTTCGTCGAACATGGAAATGCACTCGCTTGAAGTGAGCACTCCAATCTGCCGCAGCTGGTGATCCAGAGACTTCTGGGCCAAAAAACTCTGTAGGGAACAGAATATGCAAGACACTTAGCACTACAGTGTTGTCACTTAGTTAAGCTACTGAGCAGACAGACAAATTATCTCACGTACAAAAGTATTCAAGAGGAAGAGATGCAGATGATCCTATTATATTGTCTTTTAAACTGTCAACTTTATTTCCCAGAAGCATAGTCATTGATTTATACAGATGCTGTCGGTACTATGATTTAGTGCACATTGCCAGACAAATGACCTAACCTGGGTTACGTTAGTTCGATCAAGGCAATCAATACAGTTGGATCTGATAATTCCTTTCTGCTCCTCTAGTATCTTTCCTCCCACATCAATGAGGAAGTATCTGCTCAGCTGGAACAATGATAATTAAAACCAGTAGTATATATAGCCAGCAAGCATACCCATGCTCTGCGAAATTAATCAGGAAGACTCTAGGTATGAAGATTTGCTTTTACCCTTGCTTTTCAAAGTCCTCAGAGATTTGTTCATATAGAATTTCCAGGTTCTCAAAGTTGGAGCTGCCACAGACCCGATGAAAGTCAAAAGATATGTATCTGCAATTGCACAGGAGGAAAAGCTTAGTTGACCAAATACAAAAAAGTTCCATCTTGCACCTCATCTTTCCCATGCAAAATATCAGGAAAAAGCTTAATAGAGTCCAAATAATGCTTTAGTCATTTGAGAAGTTCTTGGAAAAAGAAACGAATGTAGTGTTAAAACAAAGCACTTTAAGTTCTTCAGTGATGATTCTAAATGGAGCTTCACCAATAACTTGATGTATCAAAACAAACTTATTGTGAAAGATTACAAACAAAAGCTCATTCAATGCTGCTAAAAGATTCTTTCTAGATTCGATCTCCAAATCATAAGGAACAAATTTAAGCAGCATTTCAGGTATGGTAGGAGATACACTTCCAACCTTGCTACAGACCATCCATGAAAAATGAAACAGATAGAGAACGTGATGAGCTAAGCGCCATCTTCAGAATAAACAGGTATTCAACACTTCGTCTAAGAACTTGTGCTGTTCTTTTTCCATTTTCTTCAAAGAATAGTCATGGTGTTCTTTGTTCCATAATTGAACAGAATGTGATTATTAAAATAAAGACTTCGTTAAGTGCCCTAAGGGCACTTGTTAAGCAACTAATTAAGGATGCTTTATAGTTTCCAATGTACTAATTGTGCTGTGTTATACACAGTCAGTGACTTGAAAATAGAATTATTGCAAATAAAGTGTACCAAAAAGTGCCCCCCGGGGGCACTTACCCTTAAAATAGTGGTACTTCCAGGTGCAAGAAAAAAAGGTAAGGCAAGGTACGGGCATGAGTTTTCAGAACCAGCCAGAGGCATGGAAAGCACAGGATAACGTGCAGAGGAAGTATATATTAGGTACAAATACCTTCTGATAAAGCAGAATACATATGACTTAGCAGCTTGGCAGAAAAATAGGAATGACTGAGAGTACAAAGACATAAATAGAATGTCACCTCACGTTGGGCAGCTTCTGCATTTCAGCAGCATAAGCTGCACTCAGTTCACCTTCGCCACCATGCTACAGCAACAAGATAAACAGATTTATATTACAACTATATTACAAAGTGGTGGATAGCAGCCTGGCATGGAGATCAAAGCCTAGTGAAAATGAGTTGTGATAAAAAAATCCACTTATCATAAAGATCATCAAAACTAGCACTGGGGTCAGTGGAGTGAAATTTACTGGCTATGGCATTTACTGAAATTTTGACCACACCTCCTAAACCAAATAGCCAATTTAGTTGTATAGTCTCATTCCTTCTGTGACACTATTCATGAAATTAATTTATGCTTTGCAGAATTAAAGGAATTAAAGAGAACAAACTACTCACCATATCAGTCAAGTCAACTGCAATCGTCTCTCCATATCTTTGGAAAAGATCATTAAAATGGCGCTCCACAACTTTCGACTGTGTGATGTCATATAAAGACGTAAATAACTGTGTTTTATACTTGCAAATGCAGAAAATAACAGTACAGCATCGTGATCCTTTGTTCTTGTAGATATCACTCTCCTTTTTTAGGCGAAAACTTAATCCCTTTGAACGTACCGTTTGCTCATGATCTATGAGTCTAAGCTGTGGTTTATAGCTCAAATCCACAATCTGCTCCCAAAGAAGTGGAATTGATCCTCGAACCTGTGAACGGAAACAAATGGACATTAACTAACAACTGGATATAAAAGCTGAAACATGAAGTTGCTTTTCTCACTTCAACGTGACAACAGCTACCCTAGACATCCAATTTAATGGATCCATATATGATCCAATTATGAATTTCTGGAACCTCTTTGGCTAAATACCAAAGGAAAGACAAGTACCATGCAGGTCATATCATATTCAACAAGCAACAGCACAACCTTAAACCTGTCGACATAGTCATCCTAAGGAGTGAAGAATTCTTTTTGCCTCCTCTAGCACCATTATTATGTTCAGTTAAACAGAAAAGAACTTTGGTGATGTCCATGCTCAAGTTTTACTTCGAGGAGATTCTATTCAGAGGTTATGAAGTTCAGAGGATGTTCTATAGATGCATTAATCTCCATAAGGTGTATTCTGCAAGAAACCTACAGAAAGACATTCACCAATTTCTTTTTCTTTTTTTCTAAAATACTAGGAAGCTTTTGACAGATGTCTCCTAGTCACATCACAAAGTGGTACAGAGACAGACAGAACTGCACATGGAAAAGTTTGTCATTGATGGCCGAGCACAAATTGATAACTTCCAGATTCATGAAATATCAAGGTATTAGACTATTTTTTCCCATTTACAATCCAGCAGATCTAGAAGAATTACCTGCAATAAGGAAGATCTGAAACCCTCAACATCTAAAATTTGCTCAGTTTCAATAAAATTAGCAACATCTCCTTCTAGATTGGCACCTCTTCTCCACATTCTTGTTCCTGAAACACCATAATTCAGTCCCCAGTCATGCATCCCACCACACATGGAGATAGCAAATAATATAACCACGTCAGACTTACCTAATCGCCTGGTACACCTTCTTGAAATTAACGACATTGTGGCAGGTGAACTTTTGAGCGTTAACTGTGCAACTTGAAAGCTTAAATCTAGTCAAATGAAAACATGGTGTCTTTCAAAAATATACTAAAATGACTGAATTTCTCATTCCTATTTCTAGCAATCACCGTCGTTTCTAACTTCCAGATGAAGAGGTTTAAATCTCATTACCTATCAAACAAACAAGCAGTACAACTGGCTGCAAATTACAGCCAAAACACACGTAAACACACAAACCCTCATCCCAAAGCTCATAAATATGCAGGGGAGAAAGAAGCAACAGACTATTAAGGATATTTCCTTGAAGAAGAGGAAGAATGAACCGATCAAGCTGCACGTGGAAAATTTAACTTTATCAGACTGTTAAGTATAATTATAGAAACACATTAATAGATAATTTGGAATTACAATTTTCCTCACTTCTTAGGGCATGTGAAAAGTGCCTTAAATGGCACAACAAACACTCAATGTCCAGCTTACCTTGTGCTCAATAAGTTCCTCCAAAAGATTCTTGTTCCATACAAATCTGGGGTCAGCCTGAAATGCATCTTGAAATCAGAATCTCACACAAACCTAAATAATCTCCTATCTTTATGCATGAGTAAATCAAATTCAATGAGAACTGAAAAGGCTGGTCAACACATATGCAAAGTTCAACCTAAGGGAATTCAATAATAGGAAAGGGCTCATCACAGTAGATTCATGATAAAATTGAAGTTTGAGGACACCATGATCCAGCTAGCTTGCATGTTTCTTGAACCATGGATCGTACAGTGCTTGTGCCAGGAAATCAAGCTTGCTGAAATTGAAATGAAAGTTTTTTTTTTTTTTTCCTGAAGTTGACAAACTATCTAAAATGAAGTATCAAGAGTTACTTCTTCTCCTCTTTAAAATTTGCCTAAAGTATTTGAAAGCAAATGGATTTACAGACTTGACATCAATACAAAAGATTGGTCACAGCAAAATAAGGAGTGAAAAGTAGCTTAGTCCCGATAGACTGAAATTTATAATGCAAGTTGAAGTAACCATGCAAGTTACATCCTCATAGCATGATTTAACATGTTTTAAAAGCAAGTTATTGAAAATGAGGCCAATATGCAAACTAACCTGTTTCCAAATTGGTTTCTTCATCCAGCCATCTGCTAACTTAAATCTTCTTTGTAAGCTAATGAAAATAGCAATAGGTTACACAATGTCAGCTGAAGACATCAAATATCCAAAAATGCACTGTATTTCATTCCACGAAAGCAACAATCAAGTGCAAAGGATGATTGAGATTTGTAGACTTACTTCAATGTGATATCCGTTTCATATGAATAGTACAACCCTGGCGTTGATTCTACTAATTTCAGCAATGTCATGAAATAAGCCTCATCTTTTTTCTGCATGCAAATAGATTATGATTACGATAGGGCAAATATGGACTTTTAATTCACCAGGGTCCTAAGGTTGAAAACTTTACTTCTTGGAAAGATGAAAACTTCAAACCCTCATTGCAGTGAAGAAATCTCATTGACATCACCCTATAAACTGGGAAACCATAAAATCTTCCAACTTCCTTTCTGGAAGAGATGACAAGCATGTATGTCCCTGCAAAAAGAATATTAAATTGCTAAAAAGCAATGCAGACAAACAACTAGTGACCAAGCAGTTATGATTGAGAGCGATTACTTTAATCGTCTGAGCTAGAATTAAATCAGCTCTAAGTCTATGGTCCCAAAAAAAAAAAAAAAAAAAAAAAAAAAAAAAAACAAAAAGAAGAAGGAGAAGAAGCTCTAACACATAGATGCTTATCCTTTCAACTACTGTGCCATCAGAAACGACCTCCTGGACACAGATGCTCATCCTTTCAACTATGTGGAGGCTGATCAATTGATTGAAAGACAAACGCAGTCCGCTCGGAAGCATTCAAATGCACACATGTGAAGAACGCGAAAACAGAAAGACATTCTCGAGCCGAAAGCAAGAGCACCTGCAAGCAATCTGATCGTCCCCACCACGCCGAAGATCGTCGAAG
Source organism: Eucalyptus grandis (assembly GCF_016545825.1). NCBI lineage: Eukaryota > Viridiplantae > Streptophyta > Magnoliopsida > Myrtales > Myrtaceae > Eucalyptus > Eucalyptus grandis. Next base: position 46,646,193 of record NC_052622.1, on the reverse strand, counting down.
CCTTCGAAGGGCCAGCAGCGCAATCATCTCCTGTTCCGCAGATCATCAGTAATAACTAAATCCATCGTAAACACAAGAGCATTCCTACTGGCTATCAGTCATTCCACTGAGCTCTAAACATGTCCAAAGGCATACAACAACAACAACACCAACAATAACAAACCAATGCATAGCAAGAATCACGTCCTTCACATCCAAATTCCATCCCAGCCACCGCGGGCGAGAGGCGAAAAACTCAAAACCGTCGACCAGAAGATCCGACAGGAAGAGAAGACTCGAGAACTCACCGTCGCCGAGCGACTCGACGGTCCCGTCGCGGCGATCGATGGAGAAGCCGTCGCCGGGGGACTCCTTGGACCTGATCACGAACCTGTCGCGGAACTCCCGCAGCTCCAGCTCCTCGTACAGCTTGAACCCGCCCGAACACGAAGACGAAGGCGAAGACGAAGATGATTCGCCTTCCATCGGACGAATGATCGAGGGATTTTGGATTTCTGGCGTCGTCCGCGTCGTGCGAGAAGAGGAGAGAGAGGGCGCGCCCCGGAACGATGGAGAACGGTCGCAACAACGAGTCGTCACGCCTTCGGCAGGTGTGGATGACCAGATGAAATTTCTTTGGCGTTTTCGGATAAGGGGACCCCCGCCCGTGCGCGAAAATGAACGACTCGCCACGGCAGACCGCCGTGTTCCGATTTGTCCCGAAAGGACGTTTCCCCACCCTAATTGAAACTCCCGAAACGGGAACCTTCGAAAGTTCCCGATCTACTTGACCGGATGAACCCTATATCACGCTAAGGAGATGCGAATGTGAAATTGCGACTCCAATTAGAGCAATTAGGGGACTTGACATTTCAAATTGAACTTTCGAGCGGGATCTCGAGCTAGATTGCAATGGGCTCAATGGTGAGATTGCGCATGGTTGGAACAAGAGATCCATATATTGTATTGTGCTATAATTGTATTGGTGAGTTTTCCAAGATTTTATCCATATTTGTATGAATTCATGCACAGAAAGTCTTATTTATGTAATTGCAAGTGGCATTCAACATGTCTGGGGCAGCCAGCAACTTAGACTCTAATGTCGCCACAAAGAGACAAATATACACTTAAATTTTGACCACAATTCCACCTTGTTATATTGAATATATATATAATATTTAAATTCGAATATATAAATATAAATAAAATAAATTTAGAAAACTAAATTCCTATTTTTTGTTATTTTGAATTTCTTATAATAGAGTTCAAATATTATTTATATTGAAATATAGTTTTAATTTGTTAATTTAAGAAATATGTTATTTGAGAAAAACTTTCATATTATGGATATTGGAAATTCTATCTGCCTTTATCCCCTATTTTTCATAAAATAATTTTATCCAGTTTATATTTTGTTTATATCCAATTTTATCTTTTTTGAGCAAATACCAAATGCAAGATATGATAAATTTTTATCATATTGTGAATTTCATCTTGACCACCAAACATAACCTTGAAAGATAAAGAATTTTTCTCTCACTTGAGGTTTTCTATCAAGTAAAAATTGTAAGAGGATTTTTTAAGAGAGTCAGATTACAACTGAATTTGCTAATTTGAGGCTTGTGAGTCTATTTTCACCACCCTTTTGGCTTAAAACACACTCTTCTAGTTTTAACTAATCCACCTACCCTCCAATTATAAAGATTTGGTTCAATATTCTAACATTATCCCTCTCTGAAGTTAATCACATCATCTCTCTCCTTCATAAACCATGTTTTTGCTAAGTTTCCAAAATAACGAAAGAGTTAGCTTATATTTTCCGTCCTTTTAAATCAGTACTAATAGATGAGGACTTTATAAGAAAAATTATGTTCAAAGGAAAAAAACATTTTCCTAATTTGCGATCATGAATTTGTTAATTTGTTGAATATATAATGTTCTTAATTTAAGTTTTGTAGGAGATCGTTCGTTTGTTTTTATATCTAAGTTTTAATTAATTTTGATCGGAGTGTTAATCCAGTTACATCTTTTTCATATTCAACTTATAGCATTTATAGAAAAATTTTGGGGGCATGGTTCAGTCACTCTACATAAATGTAATCATCCCAAAATATGGTATTACAAGCAGTATTAATAACTTTTTCTTCGTGGTTCAACATTGAAAAATAAGTAAAATCTTGATTTTTTTTTTCTTTCTTTTTCAATGTTTTTCCGTCTTTTTAAGACTAGAATGAACAGATGAATAAAAATTCCAAAAACAAGTTTGTAGCTTAATGTAAATACACCTTTGGAATGTTTTTTGCCATTTTGATGAAGTTGATCTCTTCAAGCTAGGTGTAAGGGAAGAAACGAAAGAAATTTTTAAATTTATATCAAGGTAGGAAAATAGAAACTCATGAATAACCAGTTAGCCTATAAAAGTGTTATTAAATGTTAATGCATGCTTAAGAAATTTAAAGGATAGTTTGGTCAATTAACATGTAAAGAGTGTGGAAATAGCCCCACCTTTGAGATTTGATGGAGGCATATGTCACGGGCCGATCGATTGGGATCGTGACCGCGCGGCAACTCGGGCACTCTAGGATCGGAATGGACCGCCAAAGCGCCTAAGCCAAGCCTTACACAGTCGAACGCTCACTTGCTCGCCTTACCCAGATCGTAGAGAGAAAGGACCTAGAGAGAAGAGCTCTGGATAGAAGACTTGCTTTATATTGCGGAAGTAGTGGATGCTTACAAATGAAGGAGGACACCCCTTTTATAGTTGAGGGCCTCGGATTACAACCTTTGATCTAGAATGCTATCGGCGGACAAGATTGCACCGCCTCAACTACCGACATAATGTCGTCTACCAACTACCGACATAAATAAAGGGAACAGACTCCCGTAATCTTAGCTTAATGACATATTCGCCCGCCCTTGCAATTCGGGAGAAGGCTTGGTGGGAATCCGAGTGACAGCAAGAAGTCCACGGGTGAGTTGGAGTCGACCTTGGGGAACCTCTCGGGTCGTCCATTTCTAGGCCCGTGACATTCTCCCCCACTCATTCGAGCGACGTCCTCGTTGCTCTCAGCTCGGCGAGCAGCCTTGCGGGCTTTGGCACGATCTTTCTTGTGCTTGTTTCTCTTCGCTCGGACGCTCATGAACGAAGGACCACATCCTTCCATGATGAAGTCGGATGTGTGTGGCGTGGTCTTTGGCTTGGACGGAGCACGCGGTGCACACTCAACCTCGGGGAAGAGTGCTTGGATAGGCATGGCGTGTGTTGGAGTCGGATCCAACTTGGTCGGCGGCTTCACCTCGGACAGCTTGTTGATGCGCATGACGGCCTTCAAGCTCTTGTCGAGGCGTCGGATTGACGCGATAGTCTTGGTGTCGACCACCCCTTTGATCATGGGGATCATCGATGGGCACTTTTTGTCGATGATCATCATACACTTCGTCCTCATGTCGATCATGGCTCCCACACTCTCGAAGAATTGCATGCCAAGTATGAGATCATAATCGTCGAGAGGGATTACCTCGAACGACGTTCGTCCCTTCCATCCGCCAATCTTGACGTCCACGTCGGGTGTTGCTCCAACGCCATGGAAGTCACCCGAGTTGATGGGCTTGTATGACTTCCCGGATGGCTCCACGTGTAGACCCAAGACCTTTGCGACCTCGGTCGACATGAACATGTTGGATGCGCCGGTGTCGACCAAAGCGTAAAGCGTTCGGCCGCCCACTTCGACCTCCACAAAGAACATGTCGGTGTTTGGAGCGATTCCTTCTTCTTTGGTCGGCGATCGGGCTTGGACCGAGTTGATCTTCTTCACAGCCCCAATCCGGATCTGCCGCTTGTCTTCTTTGGGCTCCTCCTTCTCTTCCTCGATGGCAAGGAGGGCGTTGACACGGCCCCTTTGTGGGCACTTTTGGGTCCAGTGCGGACCTTTGCAAATAAAGCAAGGAGAGGGCGGAGGTTGATCGAACTTACTCGCGTAGTCGATCGGTGGTCGACCTCTTTGGAAGGACGGCCTAGAGGTCCCTTCTCCCCATGGTTTGGCTCGAACGTTTTGATCGGGCGCGCCTCGGGGAGTGCCTCTCGTGTCGTCTTTGTGTCGATCCGACCTCCGCCCTCTTGCTCGATTGTTTCTCGGTTCAACTCGGTGAGGTCGACGAGTGACTCGGCCATGCTCGCGCACACGCGCAAGACTACTCACGTCCCGCCGCTTCAGCTCAAGTTGTGCCCATGGCTTGAGTCCATCCATGAACGCTCCGAAAGCCTCCTCTTCGCTCAGGTTGCGAATCTAGAGTTTGAGCTCCGTGAACTCCTTCACGTACTCTCGGACCGTACCTCTTTGCTCGAGGCGATGGAGCTTGCTTCGGGCTTCTTGTTGAGCGAACTCGGGGAAGAAGTAGTCTCGGAACTCTCGCACGAAGTCGTCCCATGTGCACACGGATCGGCGCCTCGTCGAATCTCATCGCACCTATTACGCCACCACAAAGATCGCCGTATCGACAGAACATGGAAGCGGTTCGTACCTTGATCGACTCATCGTTTATGTTGACGGCGCCGAAGTACTGCTCCATGCTCCACACGAAGTTGTCCATCTCTTGGGCGGACCGGTTGCCTTTGAACTCCTTTGGCTTTGGGACCTCAATCTTGGTCACCGTTTGAGCAGGCACCGCACCATTCGTGATGCTCAGCTTGCATAGGGCGAGCTCGGTCTTGAGCTCTCGGATTTCCGCCTTCATGGCTTCGACCTCGTCCCTACACGGGCTTACCTCCTCGATTATTTGGATGCGCTCGTTCAAACCATCGATCGATGCTTCGAGAGCTTCGTCCTTGTCAAATAGTGGAGCCGTGGCTTGGTTGATGCCGGTCGTGAAGTCTTCACGGAGCGAGCCCTCAACCTCCATGATCCGGTCCCGCACGTCGTCAAGACCTTCCATGAGTTCGAGCACGGCACTCCGAACCTTCCCGATCTTCTCATCGAACGTAGCCGCAGCATCCACCGAGTGATCTCTTTTCTTTGTCTTGCTGCGCGTGTCTATGCCAGGCACAATCTCTCCAACTATAGCCGCATCATGGCTCGACATTCTTTCAAACAGTTGGCGCTCTTCAATCTCTTGGAAGCGAATCTCTCTTTAGCTCTGATACCACTTGTCACGGGCCGATCGATTAGGATCGTGACCGCGCGGCGACTCGGGCACTCTAGGATCGGAATGGACCGCCAAAGCGCCTAAGCCAAGCCTTACACAGTCGAACGCTCACTCGCTCGCCTTACCCGGATCGTAGAGAGAAAGGATCTAGAGAGAAGAGCTCTGGATAGAAGACTTGCTTTGTATTGCGGAAGTAGTGGATGCTTACAAATGAAGGAGGACACCCCTTTTATAGTTGAGGGCCTCGGATTACAACCTTTGATCTAGAATGCTATCGGCGGACGAGATCGCACCGCCTCAACTACCGACATAATGTCGTCTACCAACTACCGACATAAATAAAGGGAACAGACTCCCGTAATCTTAGCTTAATGACATATTCGCCCGCCCTTGCAATTCGGGGAGAAGGCTTGGTGGGAATCCGAGTGACAGCAGGAAGTCCACGGGTGAGTTGGAGTCGACCTTGGGGAACCTCTCGGGTCGTCCATTTCTAGGCCCGTGACACATACATGACACTTTGCCGACACCCAAAGTTTTAAGAAATTCACGTTCACGCAAACGCTTTTCTTGTACTCCTTATCAACTTGCTTCAATGTGCTCATCTTAGAAATTCCATAAAATGCTCCTGATCGGTTCTCTGGTAGCTAAAATATTTAAGTGAATGATCCCATAAAAAGACAGTAATAAATTGCTTCACTTAGTAGCACGATTAATTTTTTTTACCTTAAATTAGCTAAAAGACGGAAGGGGCAAATAGGTGGCAACAAACCTCCTTGGTGTTAAGTTCCATGCCTATTCTGGATTATTCAACTTGAGCTATAGCTACTGCTTGTGAGGTCTACATCTCAGACGGACAGCCCTGCAGCCTATACCCCAAATGAGAGAGAGCCCCTCCCAGCAACCTCACCAAATGCTAGCGAAATAAAATCCTCTTCACCAACATCGGCACCTAGGTTCGCGAGAACTACTCCTGTAAAATGGGTCCAAACTCGAAACCGACAAAGACTAGAGGGGAGAGAGATCATTGATTTTTATCTACTAGGCTAACCACCACGGTTAAAAGATTCTATATGATTTACCAAAATGCAATAGCGGATGAACCCCGTGAAGTGTTATGTCCCAAAGGCAAGGTATGCTTTAGCTAATCCTCTGATCAATCATCAGGTATACAAATCAGATGAAGAATGGAGCCAACGTAAAAGGCAAAAAGCAAGATAGTCCGAGGGATTTAACTAGGTCTTCCTCCTTTGCTCGGAAGAGCTTTATGTAAACTGCAAAGCGCTACACTTCTATACAAACTGCACTCACAAGAACTGCACTTACAAGGTCATGGCGCTTGCAAAGATCAATCAAATATACATTCAATTCTCGTCAGGCAAAAACATTACCGCAAGATGAAACAGCATCCTGAGTGACCCTTCCAGCAGTGCAAAAAATAGCATCCATATTGTCAGAATTGACTCATAGGAATAGTAGCAATATGTAGGGAGAAACCTTAACAAGATCCAGCTGAAGTAGACGAGCAGAGAAAAATGAACCATACCCAGACAACTCATCGACAGAGAACTTCTTTTAAATCTGCTTCAGTAATGGTTACATTTGATCAACTGACATAAAAATTTGGGAAAACAATTTACTCAAGTTGACCCAGGATGAGCTCTCAGAGTATTCACTCTATATCTCAACATGAAAGCAGTCACAAAATCTTACGCTTTACTTTTTAGACAAGCCAGAGAGCTCACCCTTCTCATACATGGAGGTCAAGATGTCACAGCCCCCTACCAATTCGCCATCCACAAAGACCTGTGGAAATGTGGGCCAATTACTATATTTCTTAAGTGTCTCCCTCAAACCATAGTTATACTCTTCATCGAGCACATCGACACTCTCGTAATCCACCCCTTCGCTTTCTAGGATGCCAATAACCCTCTGTGAGAACCCACACATCGGAGCACTTCTTGATCCTTTGATAAAGGCCACCACCTTGTTCTCCTTGACCAACCGATCAATCAGTTCCTCCAGAGGGACGGTTAACTGCATGTGGCGGCCAGGTGTGAGGCGAAGATCGGGCTTCTTCTTGGGTGGCTGCTGGATCCATGTGGTATTTCCCGATTCATTTCCAGGTGGCACCTTCCCAGTGGCTGCCATGTGTTCCTCCATCCAAGATTTCCATGCTTGAGTGAGAGCCACTCTATCAGGTTCATCAACAACACCAACCTGAAAAGGTATATCAAAAGATTCGGAATTGACTAATATCATCCAATCAAAAGAAAGAAGCTCACAATTATATCCAAATATGGAGCCAAAAAAGTGGTATCCCAAAATAAAATCTTCATTGTTTATGAACTTTAGTTGACTAGGCTAAGTACTCTTGTTGCCAAGCTAAAGCAATTTTTATGCTTCTTATTCTCTGATTCTGCTCTATTGAGCTAGAATAATAGTGTCACCCCATAAGTTGTATTGAAGATCATTTAACAAATTCAGGGATAGGTGAGCCCATTATGTTGAAAAAGTTCATGTCCTCCCTCTCATCCCTCTGCATGGAGACAGTGAATATGGATTTAATCCTTTTTTCTAAAAAGTTGTAAGACTATTAATTATTGCCATGTCTCCATGCTAATCCCTGAAACCACATAAAATCTGGGATTTGTAAAGAAACAGAAGGAAGCCCCGACAAGAACACTAAGAATTGCAGGAGATCCACACCAATGCACCACGTGACATTTCACCACATGTCTAGAAGTAGGCATGCACTTCTCTTTATCTAATCATCAGAGTTATGTTAGGACTAGTTTCTTCTCACATCATGTTTTTGTATCTGATGCATATTCTCTGCTCCATACAGAGTATACCGACTTGGACTTGTTGCATTGTCTGTCTGATACTAATGAAAATTAACCATTTCCTTCCAATGCACGATTTACCAAGATCAATGTGCCCTACAAGACATACCACCTTTTTCCTCCTAATGTGTTCTAGCATCGAGATTAATTGTATCTCACAGCCCAAAATCCAAACAAAGTTTTTAAAGGACTAATGACTAAATGATTATATCATCCTGTTAGACTATGCCAAATCCATCTAAAGCAACATCACCACCCAAAAATTCTTTAACCATGTAACTCCATGACTTCGTCTTAGACCTCTGCTAGAATCAGTTCAAGTTGGTGTACTAAAGCACCATCTCACCGCAGAAAGTCTGGTTTCACACGATCCGAAGTTCTCAAGCTTTAACAACTTTCAGCCATTTGGACATGATGCAGTCCAGCCTCTTGGAATTTAACCAAAGGCGAAAGCTCTACTCCCAAAAAGGAAAGGTGTCAATCTTGCGTTTCAACACAACTTCAGAAGCAAGTAACCAAAAAGGTTCAGCTCCAATTCGTCCATTCGATTAAAGATCAACCTCCCATCACATTCATGCCCAAAGAAAATAGTCACTTTTCAGCAAACTTCATTGTTACGCGAGAAGCAGATTCACAAATGCGTTGCCCAATTGTATAATAATTTCAATCCACGCATTGCAATTTCATTATTCTCCGTTAAGACTATACCTTGACGGAGCAGCATAGCTCGGGGACGGACCTCCGGTGACCGGCGATGCTGGCCGCGATGTTCCGCGAGATCCCGACGAACTGAAGCTCGCCCGCCCCGTCGTAGACGGCGTAGACACCGGAAGCGGAGGGAAACCTCCCCGCGAGCTCCCCGGAATCGGCAGGCACCGACACGGGCTCGGTCTCGGAGATGCTCGTCAGCGCGGCGGAGACGCGGGAGCGGCGGGGGCCGGCGGGGCGGCGCGGCGCCGCGGGGAGCGGGGAGAGGGCGAGGCGGGGTTTGAGGCGGGAGGCGAAGGGGAGGGAAGGAGCGATTCGGGCTCGAGGAGGAAGCGACGGGCTTGAAGTGAGCGAACGAATAGGCGAGGGAGATAGGCCGACGGTGCTGGTGGCCATTGTCGCCGGAGGAAGTGGTTGCCGGAAGGAACTGCTGCTAACAGACAGTCTTGACTCTTGAGGGAGAAGAGGAAGTGCAGGAAATCCGAGCTTTCTCGGATTTGCAATCTGTTGTTGGGCCCAAGCCCAATTGGATTGGGCCGAGGATAAAAATGTGGCCCAAGATATGTGCTCCTGTCGGTCAGCTGGTGGTGTTGGATCGCACCAGTTAGATTATTAAGACCTAATGCGTGATTTTTTTGTAAGATTATTAAGAACTATATTGATGACGCAGAAATAAAGGAATTTTTACTCCTGAAAAACATGATGAGAGTGATATTTGTGGAGTGCCAAAAAGTCTAATATATAGTTGGTTCGGTTTAATACTAGCTCATAAAGGAATTGGTTCGGTTCTCAGTTCCAAAAATTGGGAATCTGTCTTGATCAGTTTCTTCTAGGTTCTATACTTTGTATTGGTGAGTTCTACCTCAGAAATTTGGAACTTAAAACTTGCAAGGCTAGTTCCTTGGTAAAATTCAGAACCGAATTTGTTGTGAATCGGCTTACTTGTAGCTTTAAATAAGTTCTTTTACTCTCTTTTCAAAATAGAAAATATTTGTTGAAATTGAATATGTTAAACATATTATCTTCTAGCATGTACTCTGCGTTGATGTTTGACATATACATGTACTATGTGTGTGTATAATAAAATGAAGAAAACGAAAAAGAAAAAAAAGTTCGGTTGGGAACACGGTCAGTTCCACATTCCCAAAATGAAAAACCCTAATAGAGTAGGTTTTGAGGGTAACGGCATAAATTATGTCAATGAAGTTTTTTTTTTTTTTAATCAACAAAGAGTAAAATTAAAATAATTGGTATTATTCACGTAAAGCGAAGTAAAATGGATAAAAAAAAGCAAACAAAATATCTTTAAAACAAAACATGGTAAGGATTTGGAAACCCATGCATCACATTGGCCGTTCTACTTTGAGTTTGACTTTGACTAAACTATGCTGATCTCCTCGAGTCCTCATTCAGATTTTTACCGAGGTTATGGGACCTCTCTTTTTCCTTATCAATCATTTTGGATAAAAGTAATTTTAGGTTATCGGACGTTATCTCTCTTTTACCTTATCAATCGTTTTGGATTAAAGTAACTTTAGGTTATCGGACCTCGCTTTTACCTTATTAATCGTTTTGGATAAAAGCAACTTTAGGTACTTGCAGATCAAGACGTGATCTTCTAATCAGGCAGCCGCCATCCACGACGAAGCACTTTAAGTGCTATGAATTTTATCAACTTCCTTCCAAGAAATATAGGAGAAATAGTTCAATAAGTTTTGCATTTATTATATGGATATCTATTCAATTATAATTTTTTTAATTTTGCAATTTAATCATAAAATTTTTGCATTAAATTCTAAGTAGTCATTTTGATAAGTTTTAATTGGAAATCACTGATATGGTAGTGTGCTACGTAGGAAAGCTAGTAATAATTGAACTATTATGTTAACAATTTTTAGCAAAATTGGCGAGAATGACTATATTTTAAAATTTGTACAAAAGTTAAGGACTAAATTGCAATTTTAAAAAATTAGGATTGAATTGGCATATGTATAATAATGTTTAGGACTAATCGGGTAATTTTCCCTAAAAAATATGTTTTGATAGCACTCATTTCTTGTGACAATTAAATGGATAGTCACGTGATATTTCAATAGCACTTAAAAACTTTTCTTGACTTGCTATGATAAACTCTTCAACTCTATGCACATTGAGTAAAGTAACAATAAGAATATAAAGGGATATGCTTTTAGAGACACAGACGAACGTAGGAATCAATTGGTTTGGAGTTAAATCTGGGTTAGGAATCTCATCTCTTAATTCTTCATCAATTGCACGGATTGTGCCTTGGTTTGGTCATTTAGAAGGCAAGATTCCGCGAATGCGTGACTTAAAACGTTTAGATCAAGGGAGAACATCTTGCGTGGGGAGTGGGGTCTAGAGAGCTGGAATAGCTTAGATAAAGCAAATGGTAAGCTAATAACCAATGATGATTCCAAAGATGTCGGGTGCGTTCGATTTAGTATTGCCAAAACCCTTGGTAAAAAATTAATGGTGTTTGCCAATTATTTTGAATAGTTTTGAAAAAATATAATTGCATTTCCAAAAAATTTTAGCCCCAAGCAATTCTGAAGGTGTTTTGGAATGCTGCATTTTCGAGATGCCAATAATTTTTTTTTCCCTTTCAACTTTGGCCTCACTCAACTTTCATAATTCTAATAATGTCACCACCTTAGCTACCTCATTGGCGAGGCTAGATTTGGCTGTCAGCAAACCAATTTGGTGTCGACCAGCCATGCCTGAGGTTGTGCGACCCCGAGTGACCTCAAGAGATGTTGGTTGTAAGCTAGATTTGGCTGGTGGTGGTTGGCCGGCAGCCAATTTGGCCCATCAATGGCTGAGTTCCCTCGGCAAATAATTTGAGATTTAAAAAGAAAAAAAAAAAAGATTGCTAAAGTTGATCTCTAATGTGCTTTTAAAATATACTTTATCAAACATTACTTGTATTTCAAAAAAATCCATTTAACCTTAAGGTTTTTGTATTTTTCCAAAAACTTTCCTCCAAAGTTGAACCAAATACCTTGTCGACTAGCTAAGCTAATTCCCGATAGCTTGCCTAGGAAAGATGAGTTACTAGCCAAAGATTGAAGTGTCTCCTTGTATGTTCTTGTGCGATTGTTGGGGATTTGATTGGTAAAGGAAGTCTTTTTCAACCCCAAAGTTATTCACCTTTGACGTATGCCTGCTTTGACTGAGATCTTTGAAGTGATTAGTTACTACGATTTAGTGGAGGGACTTTAGGGCACCCTTGAAAAAATGCACCAGGTGTTGTGGCTAATCTCTTGCTCTTGTGCAAATCAAAACATCTACGCGAGTATTGACTAATTCCATAATTGCATCGGCTTGAAAAGGAATGAGTATTTTTAATTTCAGGATTTGTTGATAATTTCAATTTACCATCTTGAAAAGATGACACACCAATGCAAGTAGGATTAGATGTCCCAAAATCATTCTTTTCTCTTCTTTTTTCTTTTTTACTTCTTTCCTATTTAGCCGTCTTCCCTGATCCCACCACTAGTCCATCATCTTGCTCAATTCGTCGATGCTCCAACCCTAACCTTGTCCAATGCATGAGAGAGAGAGAGAGAGAGAGAGAGAGAGAGAGAGAGAGAGAGAGGTGATGATGTTGAGAAGTGAGCAGCGGGGACCATTGACGCTAGTGCAACAAAGATGGATGACCGAGAGTGAGTGCTATGAATTTCATTAGTTTCCTTCCAAAAAATATATTTTTATATGAACTTACTAACTTATGATTATTAGGTAGATAGTCACGTGATGTTTCGATAGCACTTAAGATTTTCTCAGCGTTATATGATAAGATCTTATACTCTACGCATTTTAAGTAATAAGGAATATTTAAAATACAAAGGGATGTGCTTTTGGAGATGGTGGCGAACGTAGGAATTAATTAGTTTGGAGCTAAATCAAGTTTGGGAAGGGAATGGGATGGAAACCTGAGCTTTAGCATTAGAGATGTAAGACCAACATTCCCTTAAATTTCTTTTTCCATTGTTCAGTGGTGGCTTTCAACTTAGATTTACAACTGTCATTTCCGAATTTATTCAAATCTTTAATTACTTTCTCGACGTCAGCACATCCGATTTAATCGACCTTGAGCCGACATGGACCGAAGTTCAAATGTCTGGACACCACATTGAAGACTGCATTTGCAAGGCACGTCCCCACTTTGGGCTGACAATGATTCCGCAAGTGCGTGAGTTACCACGTTCAGATCAAGAGGAGAACGTAAGCCTTTTGTGGGGGTGGGGTCGAGAGATCTGGAATAGCTTGAAATGGCAAAATAGCAAACTGATGACGACCCTACATTTGCTGACCCCTTGGATGTGATTTTTCTGGGACGATGTTCCACGGTGCTTTCATCATAATGTCGACTAGCTAACGCTAATCCCTAACATCCTGGACATGAAAGATGGGTTACCAGCCAACCAATTTAAGTGCTTCTTGTAAATTCGTGTGTGATTGGTTTGGGACTCCATCGGTAAAGGATGTCTTTTATTTTTAACCAAATAACGTACTGATAAAAAAAATATGGGGTGCGTGGGGGTCAGAACATTTTCAACCTACCATCTCGAAAAGTTCACACGCCGATATAAGTGGAAATAAGATGTCCGAAATTTGTCCTTTCCTCCTTCTTTTTCCCTTTTCCTCTTTCCCTTTTAGCCGTACATCCCTGATGCCACTGGCGCACCGCCTCCTCCACGGCGAGATGTGGGCGGCAATGACTGCACTGCACGGTGCAGCGTGGCGGCGATGTGATCGCAACGAAGATGGAGGTGAAGGGAAGTGGGAGAGAGAGTAAGAGAGGAGAGATGCCACTGTTTAGGTTATTGCAATAATTTTCCCTAAAGTACGCAGGCAATTTAGACAATCTTAAGTAGCTCGAGCATTTCCAACTATTCTTTAGCGGACAGGATCCCTATCCATTAGTAAATTACTGCCGCTGACGACATGTTATTATTGCTAATTTGTACTTCTCTTAGCCTCCACATTGGTTTTCTCACGTGACGTTTTCATGGTATATGAATTAGTTTGAGTGTATTTCAATTAATCAACCTCTTCAAACAAGTCAAAAACAGATAGTCATCGCCTAAAGAATTCCCCATATTTCGAAAAGTATGACATTGAGAGATCGTGTGGTCTTGGTGGTGACTAAGGGTGTAAATGGTTCAATTCGATTTGATTTTTTTGGAAAACTGATCGAACATAACCGATAAGGAAATTTATTGAATCAAATCAAAATCCAATCCAAGCCGAAATCAAATCAAATAGAAATCTCGGTTAATTTCAGTTCGGTTTTTCGGTTTTTACTTTTACTTTTTTTTTTTCTACATGCACCCCTTTCAATAATTTTTTTATTTTTTTAAAAATCGATTTTTTAATTTTTTTTTTCCTTTTCTTCTCCTTCTTCATTGGCTGGTTGCTAGCCACAACGGCGAGTTGGCGATCGATCAAGGTGAGCTAGAGCCTCACCATAGGCGGTGAGGCTCTAACTCGCTAGATTCCAACGAGGTCGAGCTTCGTTGGCCTGTGGTGAGGCCGAGCTCGCCTAACGCCGGCGAGCGGCGAGTTCGACTTTGCCGATCCAATGAGTTGGGAGAGGCTTAAGAGATGGCTAGATCTGCCAGGGCTTGAACTCGCTGCATCGAGCAAGCTTGGCCTTGCACGACTAAGGGAGGAAGAGTCTCGCCACAAGGCGGCAAGGCTCGACTTCGCCGAATCGGCTTTGTGGTGAGACTATAGCTCGCCTTTGGCCGATTGCGGCCGCTACTATTGTCGGCGACGGCCAATGAAGAAGGAGAAGAAAAAGAAAGAAAAAGGAAAAGGAAAGAAAAAAAATGATTTTAAAAATAATAATAATAGAAAAAATAAAATAAATTTTTTTTATAGATTTTATTGGTTTGGTTCGGTCAACCAAATTAATAAAAACTGAACTAGTTAAAAAAGTTTCGGTCTTTAATGAAAAGTAAACTTTTCGGTTCGGTTTTTAACGCCTCTAGTGGTTACACAAGATGATCCTTGGTGAACTCTTGGAGGGACCTCTTGTGCTTCTCTTGGTTTGATATTTGCTAATTTGAAAGCTTCTTTCGATTATGGTGAAATGAAAGTACATGCATGGTCGAGAACGTTTTGTTTGCTTATCAACTCAATTAGTTGTAAATAAGACAGAATCTGCTCAAACTTTGTGTTCCATGAATTTCAAACCACAAAAGAGTTCGTGAGGAAAAAAAAGAAATCCACTATATGTATTAATTAAGGATGAATTAAGTATGCAGATTCTCTAATCTTATCATATGTTGCCAAGAAATTCCAACCACAAAATTTTCTAAACATGGTTATCAATTCATTCCTAATTTTTTTAATTTTATCAATGTAGTCCTAAATCTTATTCAAAATTTCAATATAGTCTTTTTGGCCATTGCTTCAAAAAATTACCAATGTGATGCTCAATACCGACCGCCATACATAAGATGTTGACATAGACAACTTATAAATCGTCTAATAAGCGATTTTCAACAACAATTAGCTAGAATAATGACAATGGAATTTTATGCAAAAATTTAAGTTTATATTGGTAAAATTGAAAAAGAATTGAATTTGTATCCCATTTAATTGGTCTAAGACTGTTGGAGTAACTTTTTTAATTAATTCACATTTGATTATATCCCAGTTAAGATTTCAAAGTCACAACATCTAATGAGAAAGAAATGGACATCGACGCTTGCTCTCATTTTGACCCTATTTTAACAAGTTCTGACTTTTTTCAGTTACGGTACGATGCTGACATTTTATAAGCCTTCAATTGCAAATTCAGACAAGTCTTGTACAGGTGGCGTTCATGATCATCGCTAACTAAACCAAAGGCGCTATTTTTTCTAATTGCCCATCATTCACGTGGCATTATTTTCCCTCCTTACTTCTCGACTCGTTGATCAGGTGCATTATATCTTGTACTTCTGTGGTTGTTGGGTCCGACCCGAATTAGGATTGAATTTCTTCTGAATGAGAAAAGTAATTGAAATTGTCCATGACTAGAATGAGGATGCACGTCCTTCAGGAGATCAACTCTATCATTCTTATTCGAATGAATGCTTGCGGGATTAAATTTCCCTTTGTTTGTTGGAGCGAGTGCATCGATACTTGGGCGGTAGTTGGAAAGAGGAGTGCAAATGTTAGTAGGTAGCATTAATTAAGAATGAGTTATAATACTCGGATGAATCCTTCAAGTGCTATATTGTTTGATTTGTGATAATGATTTACCAAGAGAATTTCTTCCTCAATAAGTGATGCATAATTGCAGATCAATAAGAGGCTGTCCGTGTTGGTACGATGCGCGGGGTTCCTTGGGTCATAAAAAAAAAAAAGAGGCGAGGTTTTGTCCCTTGTCGACAACAGATGTGACATGTGAATTAACCTCGCTTCAGATTGACCATGCGCATATATGAGGCAGAGTTGCACGAGTGCAAGCCTCGCATAGATCCATGTGCGTGCAAGGCTACGGGAACATGCTTGCAAGCGATGGCCAGGGTCTCTTTGTGCACGCATGTTATGCTTATCAAAGACAACGGAAATGGGCCATTACCTCCTATGAGATTACGTGAGATCAATGCCAACTATTCTAAAAGTTTAAATTGTTAGACGAGAGAATAATTTATTATTCAAATTCTAATATGCCTCTTCACGCTTAATATGGTTTTTGCCTAGTACTAAGCGTGGAAATTTAATTGATGAGGCAAATGGGATCCGGTAAGATTTTGAACTCAAGACTTCCAACTCTGATGTAACGTGATATTACATTGGACTACTGCTAATTGTTTTAAAAATTTAAGTTGTTAGATGAAGGCCTGATTTATTACTTAAATATTCTAACACCTCAATAGCCTTTGTCACCTCTCTCTCTCTCTCTCTCTCTCTCTCTCTCTCTCTCTCTCGGGTTTGTAATCTACATCAGCAATTGGCAAGCTAGGTCAGCAGTCATATGGCTCTAACCAATGTGGATTGCCATATCATTATTTGATGTCAAACAATTTGAAAACGTTCAAAGATCTCTAATAGATTTATTCCTGTTATTTATATGCTCCACATGGAACACCAATAGGCTAACCATCATCAATATAATTTGATGGAATAATGAAGTTTTAACGACTTCCTCCCTTTGACTTGATAAAAAGGAGGATTAAGGTTTATAATTGTCTTTCTAGAAATAAAATCAAAAAAGAAAACGAGATAATGTAGTATTTCATATATATTTTTAATGGAAGGAAATATCCTAAAATGCCATTCGATTTCCTAGATCTAAATGGTTCCTTCGTTGTATGATGCATGATTGACAATACTAAATGTTAATTTTATAAATGTGAAGACAGGTCATACAAGAACACATAAGTGCGTGCAAGACGGGCAATTATGCAGGATATTGGGAAAAGTACAAAAAAAAAAAAAAAAATCCTACACTCATCGTATTGGAACTGATTCAGTACTAAATATTTCAATTTGACCAATTTATTTCTAGACATTTTTATGTTGATACTAATTCTGTCTATCTGGCCAATTTAAATTGAAAATTGCCGACGTGGATACCAACCGTTTTACGTGGCACAACGATACTGACATTGACATTTTTAATAATTTTGTAGAGTTTTTTCTATAATTTTTTTTTCTTTATTCTTTTTTTTTCCTCCGGGCTGGCAAGGGTTGCCAATAGACCCTTGCTAGCCATAGGCAAGGGCAAGACACCCTCGTTAGATTTGGGTTTAAGAGAAAGAGGGGAGTTGGCGGCGGTGGCCGGGGGAAGAATTGGGTTTCTCTTCCTCAAAGCGTCTCTTCTTCTTGTGGGTCTTCTGGGTCTTCATTTCCTCAAGAGCCAAAGCAACATGTTTATCTCTGCAACAGGTGCAGAGCTGAGAGCTATCTTGGACACGAAAGCCAATCTAGATCCAGAAAGCAAGCCAGAAAGCAAGTACCTTTCGTCATGGATCCTCAATGGCGATCCTTGCGATTGGTCCTTGCAAGGTGTCAATTGTGACAACAAGGGCTGCGTCGCCAACATTTCCCTATAGGGGAGAGGGCTCGCTAGGAGGCTCTCTTTGTTGACAACAGTTATGTTCAACAGAGATGTTATCTTTGACGAATTTACTATGTTTAAAAAGAGGAGTGAGAAATCAATTATGAAGAAAGATCTCGACGATGTTCAGGAACAAGTGGAGCTCTAGGGAGAGCCTAAAGATGTTCAAAGTGTACTAGATGTGATGGCACCTACGGAGTCGTTAGATTCCAATTGTTCCACTATTACAATAGATGAAACTTCGGGGTGGTCAGCAGAGGTGGATAAGATCGAGAGACTATTGTATGTAGATATTGAAATATATAATTTCGTTGCAGTAGAGACAACTTCGAGTATGGAGATGTAGAGAGACTATTGGAATGTTGCAAGTCACTCAAAAGAGTTACGTTAGAAAAGCGTCAAGGTGCTTCAACATGAAGAAATTCTGTTACCCCACTCGCTACATAATATAAAGTGTCTAGTCTGTCACTCTATATTGATAGAGGAGGAGCACTTGTCTAATGTTTCACATGCTAGTATAGTAAATTGTCTGAGTTATACCATGGATTGTACCAATCTTTGATCTATCACTTGTAGTTAGGAAAATGCATACAATTAATCCAAGTCTACATTGTGATGCTATGAAATAAATCATCCTTACTTTAATGAGAATGACAAAGGTTGGGATATTTTTGAATGTTGTAGTTTAGGCAATGTGGCAGTAACTAGGTTTGTGAACCCGAGTCATGTAGGGAATTTGAAAGGTGGTCGATTATTAAGCAATTATGCCTTTACTTTTATTAGTTGTGCTATGAGTTGGAGGGTGTTGTTTGGATTCATTATGGTCTGTCTATGATTGAGAATGAAAAAATGGTGACTATGGTAGGAGCTGAAGAGGCGGTGTCATTTAATGACTCAAATAGTGATGTTAGCATAGGACATCTAGTTGATGTGATGTTCGGTAGAAGATAGAGATATTGCTAAAGAATCGAGTTTATTGATGACTGAAATTTTGTGTTAGAAATAGCATGTCGGAAGAGGATATGGCCATAAGGAAGCTTCTTGTGGTGGAGGATCTCATGGACATGTGGACCGACTTTATTCTTCTAAACAAGTTCAAGTTTTGCTTGAGCTTGATGAATGTTTGTGATGGTTGAGCGCCCATCGGGGCAATGGGAGAGTTAACGTGAACGGTGAACACTATGACTTGACTTGAACGTCAAGCCAAAACGGAGATTGTGGAGAATATGTCTCTAATTTGAGCAAGTTTCCTAGTTTGAGCATTTTCCCAAAAAGGTTTGCTATTTTGGATAGGAATAATACACATATATATTTATTCTATTCTAATATAAAAAACAGCAAAGCAAACAAGAGGATTATCAGATTTTATCTTTGTAAGTTTTAAGTGAGCTCTATGTGAGAGATTGTTGAATATGGGTTTACGTTAGGCTTAACCTAGTTGTGCCAAAAACTCTGATTACTAAGTAAATTATGTGTTATTGGCTCTCCTATGAAGTAGGTAATGACGCTTAAATCGAATCATGTAAATTTCTAGTAAAATTTAATGTTCATAATTTTTTCTCTAATATTTCGCATTAATTTAATTACAAGATCCATTAGCATTTTTGAGATATATTACAGCACAAGCTTGTCGTTTTCTGCCATGCCAAAAAAGGCACTTTGTACAAGGGCAAACCAGCGACTTCTAGACCGCGCTCCAACCTCTAGGCTCAAGGGTTGATCCCCTCATTGTTCTTACATCACAAGTGGGTCATTCGAACATGAACAATCACACTCACTTGAGAATCAATCCCACATATAAATCGACGATTGGACCAATGTATGAGCCAAACAAGCCCACACTCGAATTCACAAAACATAGAATAGCATTCTAGAGGATTTAAACGTGGATCAATTATCATGGGTCTCGATGAAATACCATCTCCAATCCGGCGAAAAAAACCAAGAAAATTGGGATGGATAATTGTAATAGTTTTGGGATTTTTACCTTTCCTCGAGCGACTGGAGCGAGGGTGATACGTAGAAGGCTTCAAGCACGGTGTAGGACTTCGAGTGCTCGACTTGGGGGGGCCCTCGGGACACGAATGATGATGGTTCGAAAGCACCTCTTTTATACCCGAATTGTACAAATAGCCAGCCAGTTCGCTGGTTGGGTAAAGCAGATTTCTGGTCCGACGTGTCTCCAATGCTTTGGGATTGATACCGACTCGAACAATGACCGAATAGACACCCTGGCGATTATCTTTAAGTCTAATTTCCAACAGCGCGTGCCCATTAATTGATAACAAGTACACACTCTAGCGCAACCCGATTTCTGCATCTGTGTTAGGCAAAATCTTCTGTTCCGTCCGGCAAACTGATCTGTTCTGTTTTTGCTCTCAAATCGATACTTCCTGATGTTCTTTTGATCTCTCCTTTTTGCACACTAAATTTTCTTTTCTTAACGTGCTTTGCTGCAATTATCGGATGAAAATTGCCATTTTCGCACGACTGCATAGTATCCTCTGTTCCACGATCTCTCTCTCTCTCTCTCTCTCTCTCTCTTTTCCCTCTTCCCCCTTGTTTTTTTTTTCTTTTTTTCCGAATTTTGTTTCTCTTAAGGCCATATATTTTCTCTGCAATCCTAGAGTCTCACAAAAGGTAGAAATCACCTTTTCTTTGCTGATCCACAGATCCAAAAATAAAAAATAAAATGTACAAACCCATGATTACATCTTGATCAAATAGAAAAACAGGTGTTGCCAAATTCTTTAGTGGATAGGGTTCCTATACACTATTAGATTACCGCCCTTAACGACATACCTGCGACAATTGCTAACATTTACTCTTCTTAGCTTCCGCATAGCTTTCTGTTATGTTCCAATTTTGATTGTATATATTGACTTAGTCCAAGCATACCGCGGCGGATCAACCTCTTCAGACAAGTCAAAATCATATGGCACATGCTCGACCTGCCAAATTCCCCTTGGACAAGTTTCAAACATTGAGAAAAGAACAGATCAAAGTGACATCACCCATACACATCTACCCCAAGAGGTATATGAGTTGTTAAAAAAGTAGACCTAGTATCATGCATGATTATGGTACATCAATCACGGAATGTACTTTGTAGACCTAGTATTGGACGGCAGAGAGAGAGAGAGCTTTAGTTGCAGAGAGAGAGAGAGAGAGAGAGAGGCGAGCTTCGGTTGCGTATCCTCTCTACGGAAAACTATCTCCCACCTATAGAAAATTCTCCAAAAGGATGGCCTTGATATCAGTGGCATTGCACAGTGGTTGGGATCATCATGTAGCTTCCTCCCTCCATTTGCGGGGAAAGAGAGAGATGGGGGGAAAAACATGGTGCAAATCCCCGGATGTAATCCTTTCAACCTACCTCTACTAACCACCGTTGCCCCCGATTTTCAATCCTCGACCCAACCTCACGTCGCTTTCGCTTTACTGCTACTCAATGACCCATTAAATGATGACGTCCCCCAAAAGAAAAAGACCCCATCGTGACTCGCCTGTCTTCTTGATCAGCTGATTAAAGTCCTCGTCATTCTGTTGTTTCTCTCATCATTCTCTGGTTTCTTCCTCGTCCTTGATTTCAGAGCCCCCCTCCCTCTCTCTGCCCCGGGTCCGATGGGCACCCCGACGACACTGCCTCCGCTGGCCATAGTGAAGCACTTGCACTACAGAGCGAAGCTCCCTCTTTCTATAACGACCGTCTTGATCTGCACTCTCGCGTTCATCGGTCTCATGTACTCCGAGACGATCGGCCCCTTCACTTCTAAGCTCAAGTCCTGCTCTAAAAAAGACTCTGCAATTTCGAGCACCGGTAAATCCCGTGAACATACTTTCTTCGGCTTGTGACGTCCATGAAAATAACTGGAGTTCTCTCGTGTCTTTTTTTGGGCAAATTTGCAGGTGACAGGGATGGAGTTGACAGCAGTATCGACCCGGAAATGGATGACAGGTTCGAGTTTGACCCTGAGGAGTGCAGCGTCATGAGCGGAAAGTGGGTGTTCAACAGCTCGTACGAGCCTCCCTACACGGACATGAGCTGCCCATATCTTGACCGGCAAGTCGAATGCGTCAAGAACGGCCGGCCCGATACCGATTATCAGCGCTGGCGATGGCAGCCCGATGACTGTCTGTTGCCACTGTAAGCAATTCATTGGTACATGCACGCGACCTTATCTTTGAAGCCAGAGTTTGCAGTCTGAGGTCTAATGTAATGTTCGCAGATTCGACCCAGAGAAAGCACTGAAGAAACTTCGTGGGAAGAGATTGATGTTCGTAGGAGATTCACTTCAAAGAGGGCAATGGCAATCCTTCGTGTGTTTGGTGGAGTCCATCATACCAGAAAAACAGAAGTCCATGAGGCGAGGTCGGGCGCATTCAGTCTTCAAGGCTAAGGTATTAGGTTGATGACTTACGTTAGGTAGAGTATATGATGACTGGTCCACCTGCTTGGTTTACGCTAAGAGACAGATTGTAAGTTGGCATTTTACTAAATCAATCCTGTTCGTTACAAGTTGGTAAGCTAATCTCAGCACACTTAGTATCGGGCTTACTTTGATACTCTATACTTCGCGGCTTAAATTTCAGACTCATTTGAAAGTTATGGCAAAAGGGAATTTTCAAGGACATTTTTCAAGCAAATCAATACAATCTATATATAAACTCACTTTTACCCAAGTCATGTCGAAAGTAATGTTGCTAAAAGAATAGACTAATTTGGCTCATTATTTGTGATTTGTGAGCATGCTTTGCTTGAAAGACAATGTTCCCTTCAACGTAAGTTAAGAAGAGTCTGGCACGGGATTTCTTGGATTATTATCTAAACTTTAGCGTAGCATTGCTGAGTATAATTCAAGAATAATGACATATGGATGACGATGGCATGCTCCAATCTCTTCCAATAGGAGTACAATGCTTCAATCGAGTTCTACTGGTCACCATTTCTGGTGGAGTCCAATTCCGATCTGCATATCGTAGGCGATCCAAGGAAGAGGATTCTGAAGGTGGACTCGATCATGAAGCACGCGAAGCACTGGACCGGGGTTGACATCCTCGTCTTCAACAGCTACGTTTGGTGGATGACCGGACTCAGGATCAAGTCTCTGTAATGAACTAATTCCTCTGTTTCGAACTGATCACCTTTCGAATCTGACTCTTTATCCTCTGTTCAAAGATAGGCAAAAGAAGGGCCTCACACGGTTCTTGTCCTTTTCATGAGCTGATGCAGATGGGGTTCATTCGCGAACGGCGAAGAAGGGTATGAAGAGCTGGACCTGCCGGTCGCTTACAGAATCGCTTTGAAAACATGGGCAAACTGGGTTGATTCCACCATCAATCCGAACGAAACCCGGGTCTTGTTCACCACCATGTCCCCAACACACATGAGGTCTCTCAGCCTCTCAAGCACGCGCATATTCATTTCCAAATTCGCTTGCGATTACATCGATAGCTAACAGCACATGTCATGGCTCGATACAGGAGCGTGGATTGGAATAACAAGGATGGCATCAAGTGCTTCAACGAAACAAAGCCGGTGATGAAGAAGAACCACTGGGGAACCGGCTCCGACAAGCGGATAATGAAGGTGGTGTCCAGCGTGGTGGAGAAGATGAAGGTTCCCGTCACTTTCATCAACGTCACGCAGCTCTCCGAGTACAGGATCGACGCGCACTCGTCGATCTACACCGAGACGGGAGGCAGCTTGTTGACGGACGAGCAAAAGGCCGACCCGCTCCATCACGCGGATTGCATACACTGGTGCTTGCCCGGCGTCCCGGACACTTGGAATCAAATATTGTACGCGCATTTGTAGGCAACAGCATGGGATCCATGGCCCAACGGGCATGTGCTCCTGTGACCAGATATTGTATGTGCTCGACCGCCATAGAAGGGGTTCGGAGATTGCAGGGCGGCGCCCGGTGGCAATGGGTGGTGGTGAGTGGAGGGAGTTGGGCTCTGTGGGTGTTGGGGGCCATTGGGAACAAGAGAGCAGAGGATTTGAGGGGTGCCAGGGTTTGAGTGCTTGATTTTTTTTTTTTTTTTTTAAAGAGGGCAATTTGGTGTCATTGTTTTGCAAATATGCATATTTTTTGATAAATTGTTTTACAAACATCTCTCTCCTCCGTGAGTAATTAATGAAGAGTGATGTTAAGGTGCGAAAGTTTCCTTACTAGATTTTGTTCAAACGACTAGACAAGTATACACCGAATTTTCATTATTTGTAAGACTTATATAAAGGTGATTGGCTTGTTTAAATTAGGGTTATCGGTTTCAAAAGTGGGACGGTTAAACGATATTTATATAATATTGTTCCCAGTTGCCTCCATCTGCTATAGGTTGGAACCTTCCATTTGCCCCCTTTTTATTTCTCCACTCATGTCTCATGCCTCTTTCTTGTAGTACCAACGTCTTAAATGAAATTGACAGTGCTTGTTTTTAATTTGGTGTCATTGTAAGGTTGTCTTATTCATCATCTTGGATGAGTTTATTCCATGTACTTGGGTTTTGGTCTGAAGGCAGGGCCATTAAAGAAACCACCTCTATTGTCGAATGTGTTGATACACTTGATATCATAGTGTTATTGCAGACCAATGAGTCATTAGTGTCTGCAACTAGGGGTGAGTATGGTCCGGGTTGGTCCGGGCCACCCCCAACCCTGGCCCACCTATCTGATGTCGGTCCTCAATTTTAGGACCGAGGACCGACCCTATTGAGCCTAGAACCAAGGACCAGACCGACCCAATGGGTTCGGTCCGGTTCTAGGGTCAACCCGGGACCGATCGATAATTTTTTTTCATCTTATTTTTTATATTCCCTAAAAAAGCAAACCTACAAATTCAAATTACACATTCATCGACAATGTGACATTGTGCAACTAAATTATAAATACTAATACATATTTAGCAAATTTAAGATGATACAATAATAGAAATTTTGTACCTACTAACTGCTCATCGAGATATGAGACAAGATGGAAAGTTATTGTAATCATCTATCTTTAATATTCATAACACCATATGTAAAAGCATTTTCCTGCATTTGATCATACAGAGTCCACTTAACCAAAAAATGAGCTACACACCACTTTTTTTTTTTTGGTTGAAAGCTTCACACCACTTGACTAGCATTTGATCATGTAGAGTCCACCCAACCAAAAAATGAGCTTCACACCGCTTGACTAGCAAATCACCGTAGCAATTGCAGTACTACTCTGCTCTTCAAAAACTTCTACCATTTGACACAAATTGAAAAGCAAAGTGTAGCTAAAATTCATTAATAAAATACAATTAAACCATAAAAAGTTCAAAATACTTAATATAAACTATGAATATATAACTTCACATCTTGTTAATTCACTTGAACTTCTAAACACCTGAAAAAAAAAACGACACATAATTAATACTCAACAAAAGTTTTAAATTGAAATTACTATTAGTGTTATTGTTAGAACATCTCAATATAATATAATATAATATAATAGCCATTTTACTTAGGTTTGAATATATAAAAGAATTATAAATAATATAATATAATATACGGGGTTGGTCCAGGTTGGACCGACCCAAAACTCTGGGGCCAGGGGCCAACTCGCGCAGTGTTGGTCCTGGAATTTCAGGACCAATGACCGACCCAGTCCCCTTGGGAACCGGACTAGGACCGGCAGGGTTGGGCCGGTCCAGGGTCGGTCCAGGGTCAATCTTAGACTGCTGCTCACCCCTATCTGCAACATAAATAGTTCAGTTGATGCCAAGGCAATCTTTTTTACAAACTAACAAGAAAGTCTTTTGTCAATGGACTAGGAGTAGACTCATTCTTACGTGTCTTTTTTTCAATTGATGCCAGAGCGCGTGAGCCATTGATGCTTAAAGAGTCTTTTTTCACTATTTGTGTCTCACCGTAGTGCACATGGCATGTACATGGGCAGTCTGCTCCTGTTTTAACATATTCAGGAAAACAAGCAAGACATTCAAATGGGTCATGGAATTGGACGGTGAAGTTAAGGAGCTATGAAATTGGATATAATCAGGAGTATTCTTTTCTACTGGTGCTTGGTGGGACTGGTTTCATTGACTTATCTGGGAATCGAACCATCTACCGATGGAC
Organism: Eucalyptus grandis; assembly: GCF_016545825.1. Classification (NCBI taxonomy): domain Eukaryota; kingdom Viridiplantae; phylum Streptophyta; class Magnoliopsida; order Myrtales; family Myrtaceae; genus Eucalyptus; species Eucalyptus grandis. Next base: position 46,620,330 of record NC_052622.1, on the reverse strand, counting down.
GGTTCCTAATACTCATTTAGTAGAAACGGCCCTTGACGAGTGATTCCCAATTTTGGGGTGGGAACTGATCACCCTGAACCGGTGGTTTCGGCTTTGGAGCTAGAGCCGGAACTGGGAACCGAGCTGATCTTGGGCCGGTTCTAAATTTGTGAAATTCAGAACCGAGTTGTTTCTCCTTAGAAGCCCTAATCCGACATTATCGAGTGTCCAGTGCCTATAAGGATTATTGCCTAATGCGAATGGGCCAGCTAAAGTTCGAGTAACCCAAGCCCAATGGACGGCATCCTTTAATTTCAAAAGGCAAAAGAAAAATTGCAAAGAAAAAGGAGGAATCTGAGGCCGTCGCAGTCAAACCAGCAATAAAAAATCGGGACGGACTAGGAAATCAGCTCCCGCCACGTACACGTCGATGAACTGGTGCCACTCTTCGCTTTTTACCTCCCGAGTCCTCCGAACTTTTCCTATTTGCCACTGCGAGGACTCGGCCAGCCTCCTTTTTAAGGCCCCCGTTGCCTCCGTGATTCATCCGCCTCCGCCTCCGCCTCCTCCTGGTCTTCTTCCTGAAACCTCCTCCTCGTCCTTGCGCCATTTCCTGCTCCGTTCAGTTGTTTCGTGGTTTCTTTTGTTTGTCTATGATGCGATTGTTGTTGGGTTTTTGTTTTGGGCGTCGCGGCTTCGACTGTCTTGCCGTCAGGACCTGATGTTTTGTCGCAGTGCCTGATCGGTTCGTTACCAAGAAGCGACATGGACATCTCACGTCTTCCACCTTCTCCGCAGCGTGAAACGTTGTCGATGCGCTGTCTGGAGGGAAGATCGAGAGAAATTTTGCCCCCGTTTGGCCCCCGCCAACTCTTTTTCCTTCAAGAGTTTCACAAAGTCTTTAGCTTTTTCATCGATCTGTTCTGTCTTCACTTTTCTTTCATCTTTTTCTTGGTAAAATCGGGTTAACCCTGTCTTCTGTGGCACGACCGTGCGATCCGTTACTCCGAGAATGTCTAAACGGTGTCGACTGCGAGTGAGTGGCTGACGATCTGGTATCGAAAGCAGTGTACTTGCAGGCGTGTTCTTGGTGAAAACTACATGCGATGATGCGAAAAGCGAGCGAGAGAGCGAGCCTGGTTTTTCTTCTTTTTTTCCCAAATTTTTGCTCCTATTTTTTTTTTTTTTTTTTTTTTTTTTTTGTGGTTTATGTTATCCAGTCTGATACTTTATTTTGTATTTTCCTGACATTATAATTTGTGAAGTTCCTGGTCTTTTATTTATTTTTATTTATTTTCTGGTGGTCAGAAATTCCTGGATGTTGAAATGATATGATTTGATGGAGGAAATCCAGGCTCCTCTCCAGCGATTACCGATTCTCCACGAAATCGACGCTAATTGTTAGGACTTTCAAGTAAACAGGCACAAACATGAGGGTTACATGAACAAACGATGGAAATGAATTCAAGATTCGGGACCAAAATGAAATGGACTTAGGCTAAATGATATTTTATTTTGTATTTCCTGGATTTTTTTCCTGGATTTTTATTTTTTTTTGGTCAGAAGTTTCTGGATCTTAGAGCCGTGCTTGGTTTCTTTTTGTTGGTAGTGCTTCCTGTCTGTTTTGGTTTAGACTTGCTAGTACCTTCTTCCACTCACTTTGACTTGTTGTCTTCGTGAGTGTAAATTTTTGGGACCGAGTTCTTACTATAGCTATATATAGCTCTTTTGGCTAAAGTCAATATAATTCTTACCTTTCATTGAAAAAATAGAACATGAGGGGAACATGAACAAGCAATGGAAATGAATTCAAGATTCGGGACCAAAATGAAAGGGACTCAGGCTAAACGGAGAAGGTACGCAACAACGGGCAGGCGGGGCTGCTATTTCTAGGCCCGATTGGCGAGGTGGCCGGGCTTTTGTGAGAGGGTTTGGGGCCGGCTCGTCAATAGATTTTTGGCAATTTTTTTAGTACGTACACACATATAAGAGACTATATATAACCTATTTTCTATTATCTCCTTAATCTTAATAAATTTAAAGTATTGCATAACATAGGCTATTGCCAAATACCCTTTTATAAAAAAAAAAAAAAATTGCATTTTAAAATTAATTTTATATAATTCGACCATAATGATAAATTTGTTTAATAGAAATAGGTTTCAAGAATACTATTAAAGATAGAGTTCCCGAGTTTTAATATGTTGCACTACAATGAATAACATCTACATCACAAAAGAAAAAAAAAAAACCTTAACTAATGATCAAGATACGTAACGTCGACTTTTAAATATCTGTAAATAATGGATAAAGAGATATGCTTTCGATTTCTAAATAACTTTAATAGATATGGACTATTTTAAACAGAGTTTCTTACAAAATTATCTACCAAAAAAAAAAACAATATAATTTTTTTTTACAATTCCCCCTTAATGAAAATTTTTCCATGAGAAAATTTGAACCAATTTCATTTGAGTAATTAATATATTGTCCCTATTTTATTACCTAATAAAACGTGAAGTAACTTTATGGGAGGAAATAACAAGAATCAAGTATCTAAGAACTTTTCATTCTAAGATTAGCAAGCCAATGGAGCAATCTCCTCCTCGAAAATTATGTTGCACTTTGAACTCAAAGTGAGGCTGCAATAGTTTTCTAATGTTTTTAAGCAAAGCAGGCCAGTATTATCAATAAAATAAATTCTAAACTAACAAGATCAGTGATGGCTTTAGAGTCAATTTCAATAATGATATTAAGAAACTAAGTTGGACTTCCCAACCACAACGCCCAAAACTCTGTCTATGTCGACGAACATATTCCTGTGAATGTGGCAAAACTACCAAGCTAATCACTCCATATGTTTTTGAATAAACCCTTGCACCAACAAGTCTTGAATTGCCTTTGAGGTCCTATTAGTATTTAGTTCAATCCACTCGAAAGGCGAAGGAAGGATCCTATCTGACCAAAATTGAAGAGGTGTATGATCTATTTAACGTCGAGTTATTCACATATGAAGCTTTAGCAATTCCTTTGTGTATGACCAAATTACTTGCATTGGATTCGAAGGGAAAACAAAGTTGTCTTGGAAAAGTGATTTATTTCGCCATTGCTCTAAAAACCATACACCTACTCCTAAAATCATGTTTTAATCATGATGAAAATTCGATTGCTCTTTACAAGCAAGAATTGAATTCAACCATTGAGACAAATTCACAAAGAAGAATTCTCCTAACTATTATTACGGGACAAACTCAAGTCATTTCCTATGAACAATTGGACAATCCCTTACAACATGTAAAGTTGTTTCCCACATGAGACTCCCATCTCTCGTAATACGGATTTTCTCCCAAGTTGCGAAACGTCTTCAATTCATTTGAGCAATTTTAATTCAGCAAATTAAGATGATTTTCGTTAAATGAATGACTTTAATTAATTAAAACCTAAACAAAAATAAGTAAAGGCGAAAAATATTTAGACAATTGATGAAGAGATATAGTCTCTATTTATAACCCAGTTAAGATACTCTATTTAAATCGAATAATGGACGAAGATAGATTTTTGGAATAAGTGCACTAAAAATTCTAAAACTTATTATTTAAGTGCAATTGAGTACTAAACTTTTTTAAACAGTGCAATCAAGTTCTAAAATTTATTGAATTGATGCAATCGAATCATTTCATTAAATCCGTCTAACTTGGCTAATGAAAAATGCTGATGTAACTTTATTTATTATTTTCTCTATCATATGTGGTAATGATTTGACTAAAATGATGTCGTTTTGGTTCAAATCTAATTTTTAATATAATATTTTTTATTAGATTAAATTCAAGAGAAAGAGAGGTGAGAAACCAGGCGGCGAAGCCCTTGTTATTGCTGCCCCAATATCGTCTGGAAGGGCTAGCAAGGGTGAGGAATGGCCAACGAGGGTTACTGGGCCTAGGCTAGTGGCTAGTGGGGGTCGACGAGCCCCGGTTAGTAGCGGGGGGCAACCTTTGCTGACCATTGGTGAGTGTCGATGTCCCTCATCTAATTTTGGCGAGAGATCACGGGCTCTTGTCTATGGTTGACGAGGGTCGCTGACCTTCCACCACGGTTCTCAGCCCTTCTCACCGATGGTGGGCGGCGACAACAAGGGCTTAGTGTCACCGCCTAGTTTGTTAACTCTTTTTAAAAATAATTTTTCTCTCATACCATGCTAGCATTTTTCTGTTATTCAAGTTAGATGGAGTTAAGGGGAGGACATGATTGCATTAATTTGACAGTTTTAAAACTTGATTACACTTTTTATAAGTTTTAAGACTTAATTGCATTTTTGTGATAAGTTTTAAAATTTTCACTGCACTTATTCCTAGATTTTTTTTAATAAACTACAATACATTGATGGATGGGAAAATTATGCCATTACACAAGCGCTATTCCTATTAATTTTTCTCAGAGGGCAATGCAAAGAAACACCGAATTAACGAGGTGAACTTTACTCCTTTGTTTGTCGAAATTTCATACGTTGCAACATGTTACTGGAGAGAATAGCAGTTGTTTTGACAGGAAACATTGACTGCTGTAAAACGTTGTTGTTACTACTTTTACCGCAGTGCTTATTGTAGTACACTTTCTTGAGGAACGGCATACCAAATCACTAACCACGAGAGGAAGATTGACTTGCGTCCTTACCATGTGAAGATGAAGACTACAGCAAATTTGGCACCCTGGAGGAGAAGAGACTAAAGTAACTCAGAAAAAAAAAACTAGGCCTTGCAGAACACGTGGAAGAAAATACGAATCAACATTCATGAATGAGGAAAGAAAGCTGCACTGGAAATTTTTCTATTTTTTGCATTTATTAAATTGCTGTTATAGCTGCATTTTATCATATGTTAATATTATCTGTACTAGAAACATGTTTTGGAATGTAATAATATGGCTTTTCTGCCCTATGTCTAAATGGACAAAACATTTTTTTTTCACTAAATTAGATATATAATCATACAAAATCTCGCCTTCTCTTTGATACCACATCTGATGCAATGAACATTATTAATGACTCAAAGCTACGAATATGAATATGCTACAGAAAGCGTTGGCTAAGAAACTAGTTCCTATTGCTACGAGCAAAGAATAGAGAAAGCAAACTCTCTAAAAAGCTAATAATTACGCAGTATATATTCGCTTTTGGATTGATAATAACTATACAGCATGTGTACTTTTCTTTTTTTAACAAATCTCATATTCATTACTGATGGTATTCATAGTTTTATTATTACCAAGTACTGGCTACCCCAATTGAGGGTGATAGACGTGAGATATGTAGGAAAAAAGGTTATACAGGATGAGTACCCAATATTTTCCTTGAAATTTCAATACATGCTTATAGGTACGATATATTATAGAGAAACTATCGTTAGACTCCTTTAAAATTGTGTTATGTGGCAATTCTATCAAATAAGTAAAGAAAATCTCTCCTTTCCCCCTGCATTGCCTAGTCTCGCCTCTGCTCACAAGTTGCGCTAATTGTTGCAGAAAACAAAAGATTGAACAATAACATAGATATGACAAGAAAATAAATCAACTATCATATTTATGTACTTAGTCGATGTTACCTACTCCGTGGAAAAGCTAACATAGAACTTCGCTATAAATCAAGCGATACAACATAAATTACAACTACTATTGACTCGTTGCACCCCACATAGAACTTCACTATAAATAAAGTGATATAATATAAATTACAATCACAATCAACTTGTTACACCCCTTTAAAATTGTGTTACGTGGCAATTCTATCAAATAAGTAAAAAAAACATCTCTCCTCTCCCTCTGCATTGCCTAATCTTGCCTTTGTCCACAAGTTGTGCCAATTGTTGTGAAAAGTAAGAGATCGAACAATAAAATAGATAGAATGAGAAAATAAATTGAGTATCATTTAGTCGGTGTGAACTATTCCATGCGAAAAGTAACATAAAACTCCACCATAAATCAAGTGATACAACATAAATTACAATCACAATCAATTTTCTCTCTCCTCACCCGTGTGTCCATCCTCAAGCCCTCACAACCTCAGGTCAAGCTTGATTTGAGGACGTAGTGGCACATTATTGAGGCTAGAAGCAATAAGGAGTAGTAACAGATGGTGAAAGGGGTAAAACGATCGAGGATGGAGAGATAAATGCTTAGATTTGATCCAAGCAAGGGAGAGGAGAGAGTTGATGAAGGTGAATGATAGGGTTGCAACAAGTGAGATAGCCGTGTCGTGCAAAATTGGGGTTGGCAGCGGTCTGCAATGGCATCAAGCGGTAAGCACCGGGTTCGCTTCAACTAAGAAACCGGACCGAACTACTTTGGACAGTTCAATCCATGGCAAGTTCTAAAGAGAACCAATTCTTAGTTTTGCAAGACTAGAATTGGCTTAGGTTCAGTTTGGTTCCCTATTCTAAGGATGAAATCATTGATTTTTATCAAAAATTGGTTCAATTAGTTTGGTTACGAAGTTGAATTGACTCTAAACCAATTTTGAAACCTCTTTTAGAAAAAAAAAAAAAAAAAAAAAACTTCAGCACCCATAAAAATTGAATCATAGTATTCAACATCAACAAGCAACAATCTAAGCGCTTAACTAACCAGTGGTTCTCTATTGAATTGGCACAATTTTTATATTTTTTTATTATAAAAATAAGCTACCTAGGGTAAATCTGACTCTAACTACTATGTTATAATGTTTAACTTAAAAATTTAAATTTATAAATGGAAGGAAAACGCATGTATAAAAGAGAGTATAAATTCTCTTGACAAGCGTTATGGAAGACTTTAACATACATGAATCATTTAATCCATGTGCAACGAGAGAGATTCCATCTGATAGATAGAGCCTAATGTTACTCTTAAGGGAAAAATATTGTGATTCACAAACACAGATTCTCTCATCGTATCCGAATCGAACGCTTAAATGCTTATGATCATTGATATGAAAATTCAATCATTGAAGGATTTGGGAACATACTTGGTAGCCTAGTGGGCAAGAGATGAATTTACAGTAAAATATCGATAATAGACCGCTCCTTCAACAAATTAGAAATCTTGGCAAATTTGGGTTCTGGAGCATCTACATGGATATGGATTCTTGACACAGCTTTTATTTTTTCTTTTTACAGTTTATAGCATGACTTTACCTACAGGAACCAGAAATCATTGTGATGTGGTGTAGCCCATAACTATTAGACCTTCCGATACATATACTAGAATCATTAGATCAAGCACCGTAAAAACCTAAAGATAATCAAATTGATTGATCCAACTTAATTCTCACTCGGGTGAAAAGTCCGACATCGCCATGGCTTCAGAGAAAGCGTGGAGCTTAGAATTCTTGATGGGTATACCCTCGACACGATCTGAGCTTTTCGGCTTCCCCACCCTGTGGTCAATTTCGTGGGCGTCCACGATAGGCGGCGACGACATGGTGCGCCTCAGCTCCTTGAGCTTGCGGCGGCCGTTGCTTCTACGCCTCTTCGGCCGCGCCGGCAAGCCTGTCTCCGAGCCAGCAACCTCCTTGTACTTCTCTCTCCCCACGGTGTTGATGAAGCCCAGGAACTCGATCACCGTCTTCTGGTGCATGTAATAGGTCGAGACGGCCACGACCGATGCGCCCGCCAGGGCTGCCATGGCCAGATGAAGTCTGTATGTAGCCATGTGGGGAGTTGTACTATGTCTAGGTATGTGTGTCTAAATAGCGCTCTATTTTAACTGGACAACATGGGCTTGCTTCGGTATTTAAAGCCACAAAAGCTGGGGGAAGAATGGATTCCTCTCTTGTTGTACGGGAACTTATTCTTTCGCACGCTTGAACGCACCGATACTTATGCAGCTACACGTGCGTAATTTGTGAATCTCTGTTTATTATTTACTTTGATTATTTATCGATTCTTACGTGATTATAGTATAAATTTGCGTCACTTTTAGCCGTTAGACTACTCGGGAGTTCATCCCATGAAATTGGTTTAGTGGGTAAGGCATGAACTTTATGGACGTAATCAGGCATACGTCACATATTCAATTTCCCAAGTCACCAAGTACAAAAGATTTCATATTTGAGTCACTCTTCTGATTTTAGCTAGCGTCTTCCCCAGTTCATCGAATCAGTAGCGTAGTTGATGGCCTGAGGATTTACATACAAAAAATGGTGTACTTACCATAAGAGAGAGAGAGAAAAAAATCACTCAAGAAGTTGGAATTTTTTACGTTGTAAATGCTATAACCCAAACATGCTTTATGTCAAGTGAATCACAGAATATAAAGTAAGATGTGCCCACTCGAAATATAGAATAGTGATTCCCCACGTCAGCTATAAGAGTGAGTATGCAAAAGAATGCTTTTCTTCGAATTTACCGTTTATGATGCTGGCAAGTCGCTAATGTAAGTTTATAACTGGGAGCAAAATCAATACAATCTACAATCTTCGGGTAATATCTCATTGTCCTTTCCAGGATACAATTAGAGTGCCCACTAAGGATTTTGATAAGATCACATGAATCTACTGTTTGGCTAATCGGAGGCAGTTATAGATGCTAACTTTGAGGAGAAGATAGCTAGAAAAACTAAGAAAATCGAATTAGATCTCCACGAAAAAGAAATAGATGTTCTACTATCAACCGTAATTTTACTTCTTTAAGTAATCTTTAGCATAGAATCTAGATATGACATAACCAACACCCATCATAGTCTGTGCTTAAACTCAAACTTCACCAGAGACAGCTTGTCAAGCAAGAGTCCATCTAGTAATCTGGTGGACATTGAGGCCAACGTGCAACTATTTTGAATGGCGGAAAGCATCTAATTCTCTCGAAGCATGTGGGAATATAACCATCACGAAAGCATGGAAGTTGTGAAAGAACTAGTGAACAAATGGCGAAGATACACAGAATATTTCATCAATTAGTGGACGGCGCATCTGTACTTGCCAAGGTTCCTCTTTACTTGGATGGTGCCTTATTGTATCTGGGGTAGAGTTAATTTTAAGAAAATTCAACATAGAATCGGCATAAAGGTTGTCGTCATGTCAGCAATCAACTTTTCCTTTCTGTAGGCCAACCATGTCAATAGAACTGAAACTGAAAGAGCTCGGCGTCTACATGCTGATTAAAGGTTTTTTTGCCGTGTTTCGCTGGAATTCGACTCGATGCCGAAACACCTTTTATCCAAAGTCGCTTTTCAATTTTTTTATAAGAGGAGATAGATGTGATGACTCCAAATAGAAAATATCAATCAAATTTAATCAACGTTAAAGAACACAAAACTTTATCGGAATTTAATCGATGACATAATATGAATTAATAAAAATATGATGACAGAATTTAAATGACGATGATGGTCCGAGAAAGAGTTATAGCTATGATATATGCCACAATTTAGATACAGGAATTGAAAAGGATTTTGAAAGATAATGAGATTTGTTTGTTTATGCGTCAGGAAGGAAGTTTTTTGGAGGGGGGAGGGTTCTACAGTGCATAAGCACTAGTATTTATAGTTTTTACAATGTGATAGCCCATGAATAGTTCTTCAGTAGTTTTAGCCACGCCTTCAAATCTTCAAAGTATTCGGTACTGTGCCTTCATTTCGCCACGATATCTTATCTCCAAGCAGTTTCTCCCATAAAATTGTGCCTCAATCTTCCACGCTTATTCGTTGCCACTTTGGATCTCATCTGAATCAATTATATTTTCAAATTCACTCTCTATCCACGATTTGCTTTTAACTCCATTGTCTTATCCACAAGTAGTTTTAGGCTCAAATAACAATACGCTTGGATTTCATACCCACACTTGCCAAGCGGTTAACCTTAAAATGTTTCTTCATTTGATTATACATTCCTTTCAATTGATGTCTTCCTCAACCGATTTTGTCAATCGTCAACCAACCTTTATCGTATGTCAATAGCTGATCATGGTCATATAAACATACCCATCGACAAGAATCCTTGTAGTTGGTGTGGCCATTGACAAGGGCCCATGTAATCGGTCTCTTTCCAATGGACACACCTCATCCAAATCACATGCTTACTTCCATCTAAGGTAGGGGATAGAGGATATCAACGGGATAATCAAAGGTAATTAAAAATCAACAATTGAGCTTATCTTGGCTTGCAGCAAGTAATGTTGACAATTTTCGACATGACCTTTTTATACCGTACGTAATTTATCACATTCATATCAAGCTTAAACAGTCAGGGTCGATTTCTACTACTCATGAGTTTGCAATCGCAGGTTGTCTCTTTGTGAATGCATTTCAGGTGAATGCATTTTTTAGTTAACTTGGATTGGGTGGTGTCAGTTTTTTCAGGGGGATTGGGCCAAATCCTCTAATCAGGTCTGACATTGCATTCAAAATTATGGATCATATACCTACCAAGTTAACTGTGATAGATGGGATGATTAATAATGTGCTTCATTTCCATTGTGCGCGCCAACAAATCGCATCTTGACCCCTCCAATAATGCATATTACATTGCTCTTTCGATTGCCAAAATTTAAACAAATAATGTCTTCTAAGCCGAAATGCGATGGTTATTCGACTAGTACATTATAATATTCTTTGATTGCTATTGAATAATCCAACAGATCAAGTTATTGGGTTGGCGATACAACAATATGAGCAGAGGAGCAAACTTAATAAGACACATTATGCTAATGTTAGGTTGAATCTAGGGGAATATGCTGATAACATGTAGTTAGAATGAAAATTTCGAAGATTCGATCGCTATAATAAAGACCAGATCACCCACTTTGATCATTCTTTATTTTGATTCCCTTCTGGAAGATCAAACGGAGAAAAGGTGCTAGGCCAAGGTTAATGAAGAATATAACTTGGAGATACTTTTGTGGGAAATACCGATAGTGATACGCTACTAATATTCTCTCAGGCATATTATATAGCTTAGGTAAAGCATTCGACGACATTAATATTACAGGTGGGATGATGGTATTTATGCTTTGGTGGCAATTTTGGTTCTCCATCACTGTCACTAAAAGATCTACTTCTAAAAAGTAATTCCCGATGTTGCGACTTTTTTTCATTACAAAATTTAGATAATGTAATCCGCTTCCGGCAAGCTTCATTTACAATGTTTCATAGTTCAATGTTTGCAGAGGTTTTCTTTTTTTAATCAAAGAACTCATTCTCATTTCATTATTCAGCTCTTTTAGAACAAAATTAATGGGCTTCCGAATATAAAATATTCCATTGAGACTAAGGGCTAAGGTGTGGGGTCTTAATGATCTAGCAAGAAGAGAAGTGATCGTCCCTCAGGTTAGGTGGGTAGTGGGGAATGGACAAAGAATTCCTATTAGGGAGGATAAATGGTTGAATAGGGGACCAATCGGAGGACCAGCAAGAAGGAATGAACCTTGCAAAGTGGCGGAGTCGATGGATTTTGAAGCTGTTGAGTGGAAAGAAGATCTCTTGCGGTCAATGTTTGATCATCGGACAGTATCAGAAATTCTCGCTATCCCTATCGGCCTCCCTACTTCAGAAGATAGACTGGGCTGGATGAACAATAAGTCTGGAAATTACACTGTGAAGAGTGGATACTTGCTTAACAGAAAACATACAATGCCTTCAAAAAATCACACGCCAACAACATCCCATCAGTTTAACCCAAATCTTTGGAAACAAATCTGGAATGCAGCCATACAATCGAAAATAAAATTCTTCCTATGGAGTGCATGTCAGAATGCCTTACCTACATTGGATAACCTATACAAAAGGAATGTTGTACTTGCTCATGTGTGTCCAATATGCAATATTGAAGCGAAGACTATCGAGCATACACTCCTCCTTTGCCCATGGACAACACAACTTTGGAATGACCCATTCCTGCAAGTTGAAGTGAACCGAGTGGGTTTAACCCGTTTTGATAAATGGTTATATAAAGCTCACACAAGTTCAAGAAACTCATAGTGCTTTGACTTGATTGCGACTGTACTATGGTGCATATAGAAGGATAGAAATCATTTTATATTCAAGAAGAGCCCCCTTAATACTCATCACACCCTGTTTAGAGCCAAAACATTACAAGAAAGCTATGCTACATGGAATCCTAAACCAAGAAGACAGAAGCATGGCGACAACTTACAGAGCAAATGGCAACCCCCGAGCCCTGGCGTACTCAAAATCAACATAGATGCATCGTTTAGACAAGCCTCCACAGCATACATAACAACAAACTCAAACCAAGAAAACCCATTGCCAAGTACTGGACATCATTTAGGGTTACCTCAGGCACCAATCAGGCCTAGTAACCCCTCAACCACCATTCCTACAATTCCTTATTTAACCTGGGCAGCAGTTCAAATTAGTTTAGAAGCTATGTGAGGTCCACAGAAGATTGCAGAAAAGGTCAGCCACGCCTCAGGTACAAACAACGACTCCCAAATCTCGAGTACTAGTGAGAAAATGGTTCGACCTGAACCAAATCATAAAACATAAAGAGCACGAACCTGTGAGTGGCATCCCCTGCACCCAACCGGCGGATCAGACCGAACCACCCTCATCAAACATGGCTTAAATCATCCTCCATTAACATCCAGATCGGCCATTGATGACAGGGGATCAACGGATCTGGTGAGCGAATCGGATGTTGCCACACTTCAACTACCCATACACCACGTGATTACTCGTGAGATGGATATGAATCGAGAAGTTGGTGTTGATTGCTTTGAACCAACCAGCAATACCCTTGATTCTAGACAACTCCCTTGTTTACTTAGTAACTTAGACGTAGATCACAAGGGAAAGAAAGTTCTGAGAAGAATATAGAGTGTTGACAGCAGTAGCCTTCACATGAGCCCAGATCTGATGGGGAAAGAAAATGGTGGAATCTCCGACAAAAAGTAGCAAAATCCCCTCTCCAATGCTAGACCCATTTTCAGCAGCCAAGCTGTAGCCATCCTGTCCTTATCCATCATTGTGGACAACGAATGAAGACGCAGAACAGATTTGGGGAAAGCAGTAGTTGACGGTGGTACTCAAATCATCCGTGGGTCGGGCAAGAGGTTCGAGAGTGGAGAATGCTGCAGTTCCAACGCTAGCTTCAGGACAGGGATGGATCTGCGCATATTCGAGGTTGCAGCTGAGTGTGAGCACCCCACAAGCTCAGATTTGGATATTGATAAAGACGGCAGTGCTTTAGACTCCCAACAGCGACTCCCCCTCGTCGTAGTTGTGGCTTGTATTTGCAGGGACGCCCTTGGGAGGATCATTGATGGGTTTTCTAAATCCATAAAGGCGAAATCAGCTGAAATAGTAGAGGCACAAGCATTGGTTGAAACCCTAGACTTTATCTCCTCAAAGATTGCCTCGAATAGACCAAAACGAGATATACTCATATCTTCTGGTGGTTGTGGTTCTCTCTTCAGACACCCTAAGTTGGGAGGTATAGCATTTACTGGACAGGGCCAAGCGCAAATTGAAAAAAAACTCTTTGGGTATTATTTTAGCCCATTGCAATCGAGATACGAACAATGTGGCTAACTGGCTAGCCAAAGCCCAATGAATGTGATGCCTTATTAGGAATTGAGTTAACAGTCCCTCGTCTGCTCTTTTGAATTTATTGTGTGCTGATGCTAGAGATGTTTATACTAAAAACTTTTTTTACTAATGCACTTTAGTATGTTTGTTCAAAGAAAAAAAAACCAGGCCAGGTTCCATTTGCTCTATACGTAAAATAAACTCAAAGAGTGAAAAATTGTCATTTTCAATCATTATCTTCAACTCACTTTATGTTCTCAGTTATGGCTCCTAGTTCCAAAGTAATCACAAATCAGAACCGGTCCTGTTCTTAGAATTGAGACTATGCATAGATGTCCACGTTTAATTCTCTAAATGGTTTAATAGTAAGAAGGTAGGATGCTTTTTTCCTTATAGATCAATGTGAGACACCTTTTTAGGATGACTAAAAGTGAAAAAATAAAATAATAAAGCCCAAGTGTAAAATTCCACATCATACACAAGGAAGTATACAAATTGCCTTTTTACTTTTTTGAAAAAATAGAACCCAAGTGGGAGACCCCACATTATTAGTGGGAGTTTCTTATAGTTTATGGATTATTATTACAGAATAAAGTCTTTTTAATAAATAAAAAATAAAAACAAATGTTTTGATCTGATTCCACCCTAAATCTAGGAGTTGGACCAAATGTTGTCAATTCTAAAAAAATTGCAATCAAGAACTGTTCCAAATCAGCCAGCTCAATCTGATTTTTGGGCTAGAACTAGGCTAGTGCTTATCCCTAGTTTCCATAATAGCAATAGTGGAAGCTCACACAATTCTTGCAAATCCATATGCTAGATTTCCTTCATGATCCCGACAAACTCCTACTATTGCACCTTTTGGTGATTCCTTGGTCATAGATCCATTAATATTCCACTTTAACAAACCTCCTTCTAGTGGTCTACACAAATAGGCTAGTCTATTCTCTACTTGCCTTAATTATCAATTGCCGAGCTCCATCTCATGGTGTTTTTATGTGTGACAAGTAGGGGTGATCGGTCTCAAGGTGGGCAGTCCTTACCTCGGAATCAAGAATTGCCACTAAGGATTGATTTCGAAAAATTAGAATCGGTACTTGGTCATTGGTTGTATGGATCCACCTTGGAACTAAACCACCTGATCTGGCTCTTGGGTGGGTCTATGAAATTAGTTGTAATATTCATAATGAATTCATTCTTGGGTATTCTAAATATTTAACGGGTGCAGTTCCAACCTAGCCTAGAGTCATTAGCTTCCGAAAGTCATTATCACTCACTTCACTACAATTGCTTCGAAACGCGAACCAATCCTCCTCAACACCTATGGTGAACAAATCCTTAGGGCCATCATCTCATTTCGGGTTTGAAGAATGTTGGACCAGAGGTGCCTTTAGCCTCTAGGTTATTTGCCTAGTCATGGGAAACACCCATAAGAGGTTCTATTGTTTTTCATCTAGCCCATAGAATCAAACTTGCTAAAAGAGTCCTTAAAGCTGGAATTGAACTCATTTTGATCATCTCCAAACGCAAATACGTCAAACTTAAGAGCACATAGATACTTTGCATAAAAATTAATATATGTATATGCATATGTATCAGTTTGAGTGGTTGGGCATGCAGTTTCACATCTTGAACCAAGAACTAAACCGGTATTCATTGATTTCGGAAAATTGGAAACAGTGACTAGATCTATCCGATCCGGTTCCAAGTAGTCCAAAGGTGCCTCTAGCCCCTAGGTTATTTGCCTAGTTATGGGAAACACCCATAAGATGTTCTCTTGTTTTTCATCTAACCCATATAATCAAACGTGCTAAAATAGTCCTTAAAGTTGGAATTGAACTCATTTTGATCATCTCCAAACTCAAATATGTCAAACTTAAGAGCACATAGATACTTTGTATAAAAATTAATATATGTATATGTATATGTATCAGTTTGAGTGATTGGGCAGGCGGTTTCACATCTTGAACCAAGAACTAGACTGGTATTCAATGGTTTCGGAAAATTGGAACTGGGGACTAGACCTATCCGATCCGGTTCCAAGTAGTCCAAAGGTGCCTGTAGCCCCTAGGTTATTTGCCTAGTCATGGGAAACACCCATTAGAGGTTCCATTGTTTTTCATCTAGTCCATAGAATCAAACTTGCTAAAAGAGTCCTTAAAGCTGGAATTGAACTCATTTTGATCATCTCCAAACTCAAATATGTCAAACTTAATAGCACATAAATACTTTGCATAAAAATTAATATATGTATATGTATATGTATATGTATCAGTTTGAGTGATTGGGCAGGCGGTTTCACATCTTGAACCAAGAACTAGACTGGTATTCATTGGTTTCGGAAAATTGGGAATCGAGGACTAGACCTAACCAATCCGGTTCCAAGTGGTCCAGTAGGTTCTTAATTCTTTTGCACACCCCTCATGGCGAGGGCAGTCTCGATGACTAAGCTTAAACCATGTTGCTTGAGGGAATTTATGGTTTTCCACAATTGCCACAAAGCTCTTGCTAGCTCTACCTAAGATGGTGAAGTAACCTTTAAATTGAGAAATTGCATTAACAATTTATCCGTTCCAATAACTTTTTGGCTCAAGACTTGAAGATTTAGGTTCAAATCTGACCATATCTCCTTTGTCCAACTACATAAAAGGAAGAGATGCTTTGTGGCTTATGGGTTTTTACGACATAATGTATTAAGTGGTCCAATAAGGCCTTTCTTTAAACAAATTTTCTCACATTGAAAGCGCATTTTGACCTAAACTCCACATGAATTGTCAGACTTTTGTTTGAGAGCTTAATTTCCATATCTTCATCCATAAAGTCTTAGGTGTCTAAAAGGATGATGATGATTTACATTTTGCTAGTGATCTTTTTCTCACATCCAATTATACCCGCTCTTCATTAGGTATGCTGGTTTGTCGCCTGTCCACACTACCTTATCTTTCCTAGAGTTAGGGCTAAAGGGAATAGTCAAAATTCATTCACAATTTGCTCATCAAATAAACCATTCAACCTTTGTTCATTCCAAACCTTGTCCTCATAATTAATAAGCTCCACTACTTTCTAATGATCTTCTTGGTTCACAAAACCTCTGATCAAATCATTTTCAAGCCACGTATCCTCCTGGATATTGAAGTGTTTCCATAACCCATAGATCATTTAACTTCTTGAGAGATAGCATCTCTAATCATAATCAAGTTTTGCCATCCCCAAGAGGAGTGAGACCATTTTCCTGCCTGCAAAAATCAACCCTAGGATAATATATTCTTTTTGGCAATTTACTCCAAAGAGTTGATGGTAATTGTGATAATCTTCACGCCTACTTTTCCCACTTGGCCTTGTTGAAGGTATAATATCTCTAAAGCCACGTCCTCCATTGTCTTTTATAGTTTTTAGTATATCTAATATATTCCAATGTGTTCTTGATTTGGATTACTTTGTTTCCACCAAAAAGAAGTGATTCTTTGTTCAATGGTTTTGTAGATCGAGACTCGAATATTAAAAATTGACATTGCATATTAGGGTAGGGCATGCACAAAAGGTTTTTATAAGGATCTCATTTCCTTCTTTAGATATAAACTTTTTCTTCTAGTTTCATATTGATCATTGCAAGTTGGTGTTTTTAGAGTTTACTGAAATGAATAATCTAAAGGATGGTACACGCGGTTGATGTTACAATCATGCAAATGGATGCGAGTCCATTTATTGATGGGAATGGAGATGAGATGGGTTTGAGATAGTTAACCTCATCCCAAAGCAGTCCAAATTCGTCCTGCTACTTTTTTGTCATTTTTCATACCCGTTAAGTGTTTTGACAAAAGATATTAAATCCCTATTAAGTGTTTTGATAGAAGATATTAAATCCATCTCATTAAAATGATCTCTGCATATTACTATTCTAGTAAACATATATCTCACGTTAAACACATAGTAAAGCAAACCATAAAGTAAACCATATCAAATTCGCAGGCACCAAAATTTATCCAAGACTCATGCGTTGCAACTCCAATTAGAAAACATATTGAATAAAAAAAATCATAAGAGTTTAAAATACTTCAAGACTGAAAATCACAAAATGCTAAAATTTAACAATCCTAAAATGGGAAATCAAGCTTTTGAAAATCAACAAATCAAATGTATCCACACTAGTGAATGAGGCATCCATGTCATTAAGGAAGCTATATCTTTTTCCAAAAAATTGATGGGACATTGATCAAGAATGGGGCCATTTACCAATCCATTAAGAAGTGAGAAAAAAGTGGAATTGATAGGAATGACTTGCCCAACTCTTCCTTCTCCCAATTATAGCCTAAAATGTGTTGAAACATGTAAAAGTCATATTGACAAGAAATTATCTACATAATACGATAAAAATGTAATACAAACACAATGGCTATAGCTTCGTTAAATAGAACATCTCGTTTCCATGTGCACCAATGTTTTTAGAGGAATCCATCACATCATGTAATCCAAAGAACTTTTTCTATTAAGAAATCCATGTCTTACTCCATAAGGTTTAGGAAACAAAACAAGAGAACAACAACTTAACCAAAGGTTTTGGTTCTTGATCTAGTTTTAGAGACTATTAGGAAAAAGGAATTTCCTTGTTCCAAGATATTTTATCTTTGCTTTAAATCATTGAGTTTAGACATTACTTCCATAATTTAAAATTGTTTCAAAATGGCAGCATATGAGAGAATATGACTTCTTTTGATAGAGAAAGAGGCTATGCCATATTATATTTCTACATCTATGATCTAACTTGTATCATTGATACTAATTGGAATCGAACCATTATGGTAAGGAAAAATTTGATTTAGAGGGACATGAAGAGAAAGAACTAAAATAAAAATATCATTTGACTCATCGATTTTCAAAAAGAGGAATAAGCAAAGTTTTGCCATTGAGTGAGAAATGGAAAATTCATGAAAAGTTACAATTGTTACCACATAATAGGCACCTATACATCTTCATTGAGGTGGTTTCTTGACTAGAAGACCAAAAATTAACACTATCGAGATGGCTTTCTGTACACAATTCGATATAAGGGTGTGCAACTGGACCGGGTATACTCGAGAATTGGACTAGCCCACCCGAAAAATAGGGTTGCGAATTGATTCCCATTGAAACCAGTTCCCAAAATTCAGAATCGATTTGAACTGGTTCCAAGTGATTATCCTCTCGGGAATCGGTTCCTGAATTGGTTTTGGAAGTAGAGGACCAAAACTCTATTTTTTTTTTCTCTTGATTTCTATTCTTATTCATGTAATCGCACAACATTTTTCCTTTTGGCTCTCTTAGACACGCACAGCGCTCCTCCTTCATCGTTCCTTTTCCTCGCTTGCTTCCCTCCCTCACCGGCTCCCTCTTGCATTGTTCGACTGACAGATGGTGTTCGGCTCCATTTGGTTTAGCTTTCCCAATGAGCTTTGGGCTTCCAAAACTTTCTAGGGAAATTTTTTGTGCGTTTAGCAAATATTTTTAAAAGCTCATTGGCCAAATATCAGCTTTCAGTATTTTAGAAATGCAAATTCACTGTTCATCTTCTTCCCCATTCATCTTCTCTTCCCCGGTTGAGAGTCGGGCTTCTTTGGTAGCCGCCATCGCTGCCTGGGGGTTGCGCGTTCCTGGTGACCATCACTTGGGGTGGCGCGATTCGTGACCCAAGCGGCATTGTCGGACCTCAGGTCCCCAAATCTTGGCCTCTGCGACCTTAGATGATGGTGTCGCTTGAGGTCGCGCCTCTAGGCAGTGTCGTATGAGATCGCGACCTCAAGCGGCTAGATCTGGCCGTTCGGCAATTGGCCCGCGGTTAGCCGGCTATCGAATTTGATTTTATATTTTAAAAAAAAGAAAGTAAAAGCTCATTACAAATGTGAGTTTTGCCAAACAGTATTTATACTAAAGTTACATTTCAATGTTATTTGAGATTATAATTTACTAAACGATGTAACATTTTGGAAAATCCCTTTACTTCAAAGGTATTTGAAAGGCATTTCTCCAAAGCCGAACCAAATGGGCCCTTCATCATCGCCAAATTCCTATGTATCATGTGGATTGGCCACCTAATTTCTTTTTTGGAGGAGGAGTTATGCTTGTAGTAGAGATTTGTTAACCGTTTTAAATAAATGAACAACTTCATGTAGTAGTTGTGGGAATGAGACTAATATTGGACCCATGGTTGTTACTAATGTTTATACAATGTTATGATATTTACTTTGCCTTATGATTTTATTTATGATAATTAGGGCTTGTTTGGTAACCATTCAAATAGTGCCAGATTTTGATTTTTGATTATCGGGAGTAGTTTTGGAACAGAATCGTATTTAGTAAAAATTTTGTTCCCGAAAGTAAATTTGAAACGAATCAAGAATAAAAAAATGATTATTGTTCCCGGGAACAAATCTAAGCACCAAGCATTTGCTTCTTCTTCTTCCCTTTTCTTCTTCTTTATCTACTGCTACTGTCGCGGTTGTCATCCGCTGCCCATCACTACCGGTTGCCGACAACCAGTCCAGCGAGCTCGCTGGAGGCTCACCAGGCCTGGGCGAGGTTCAGCGAGCTCGTCGGTGGTCAGGCAGGCCTTGCCCAGCCCTGGCGAGGCCTGCCTACTTGCCTAGCCACCAACGAGACTCGCCGGGGCTGGGCGAGCCTCGCCAGATTGGTTGATGAGGGCCGGCAATGCTCCGGTGAGGTCGCTGGCCCTCGTTTGACCGGTTGCCAGATTGGCGACCAGCCACTTGAAGAAGAAGAATAGGAGAGAGAAAGGAAAAAAAAAAGAAAAGAAAAGTAAAATAGTAAAAAAAATTATGTAAAAGTTAAAAGAAAATTGTTTGGAGTAGAAATTTTGAGCACGGTATCAAATGCAATTCTATTCCGTAATCGAAATTTTGAACAGATTACCAAATGGCTTAAAACGCTTAGAAATTGTTTTTGGGAATAGAATAAAAAAAAATCATTTCTGATCAGAAATTGTTCTTGGGAATAGAATCGTTACCAAACGCGCCCTTAACCTTTTGGATCCTTAATTTTTCATTTAGTCAAAAACTTCATGTATTTATTCAATGCATGTGCTTAATGTTTTAATACAAATTATGAGAATTATGTTATTTTTTCGCGTATTAATGTAAAATTCGAAGTCGTATAGAATATCGGGCGGTTGCAAAACATATTTCAGTAGAAACATGGTAGACCCCGGAATCAAAGCGGAAAAATAAGGTGGATTGGGTATAGGGTCTAATACAAACAGTGTTGGGTACATGGTCCAAAAATAGGGAACCGGTTATAACATGATCAGGTATAGAGTCTAGATTTAGACCCTACTTACCCTAGACCTAATTACCCCTAATTCAGGGAATAATTCATGTATATTGTTGCCAGGGGCAACTATCTCAAGTTGGTAAGAACTAAAAATTCCCCTTATTTTTCTTGTCATTTTCTATGGTCATTGAGGCCATTTAGGGCGCATTTGGTAACACTTTTATTTTGAGGAACAATTTTTACTAAGAAATGATTTTTTTCTATATTTGTTTTTGGGAACAATTTCTGAGCAAAAAATGCGTTTGGTAACTTCCCAAAATTTTTATTCCTAGGATAAAAATACGTTTGGTAAAATTTTTAGATTTATTTTATTTCTTTTCATTTTAAAATTCTTTTATTATTTTTTCCTTTTTTTCTTTTCCTCTTTGGCTGGTCGACGTCCAATGAGCTCGTCGGAAGCTAGCTTGGCCTCGATGAGCCTCGACCTTGGCCTGGCCATGGCAAGGCTCGGCCTCACCTTAGTTAGGTGAGGTCGACCTCGCCTAGCCCGAGCGAGACCGAGCCTCGCGTGGTTTTACCCAACCACGACAAGGCTCGGGCCGACGATCCTCGCCGTGGCTCGACATCTTTAGGGGCCGACGACACTTTGGCAAGGTCGTTGGCCCTCGTCTGGCCGGTCACCGACGCTGGCCATGGCCAAGGCCAGTGACTGATCAAAAGGAAGAGAGAGAAAAATTGATTTTAGAAATTGTTCCCGGAAACAAGAAGTTACTTTTTTCTACTTCTTATTTTTGTTTCAAATCTAATCCCGAAAACAAAAGAATAGATTTTTTGTTCTTGGGAACAAAAGTTTTACCAAACATATTTCTATTCTTTTTTTGTTCCCTGGAACAAAATAATCGAATTTTTTTTTTCCGGGGAATAGAAATTGTTTTTAACAAACAGGCCCTTATTAGGCCCTTTGCCTATTCTATATAAATGGCCTATTCTGTTTATACATATATGGAAGAGGGGCACATTCAAGCCTTCAATTTTTTTATTTTTATCTTTTATTATGCACTTTCTTATCTTCATCACAGGATAGAGTAGCCCAGTAGCTTGCAAGACTCACTAATTTTTTTTTTTTTTGGACCTAATTCAATTCTGTTGGATATTTCATTCACATTTTTCCACCAAGAATGTTTTACAAAACTCTTGTACTCTTGAATGGACCCAATTCAATTCAATCCTCCTTTTATGCCATTTATAAGGTTTAATAGGCAACGATGGTAGTTACTTAAAAAAAATCAAATGTCATTAATTTTCTTTGGGAGTTCACAAAATTATATAAGTAACCTTAAATAAGTAGTAAATGTAAATAAACGTCCTAAATGCTTGTTGGATTAAAATAACTATGTACATTTACTAAATAACTAAAGACCATAAGAGAAATAAAATCTTTTTAGTACCCAAAAAATATCAGTTTGGATGTTGGGTTTCCCAACTATATAATTTCAAAACGATCCTACCTTATAGGGTTCTTGACAGTTGACTTCAATCCATTCTACTACCTGAAACTTGATATCCATTTACATCCCTTTAGGATTTACATGGAGATAATTGTCTAAAAAGACTTTAGCCTATTTTATAATAGCTAATTTAATCACAATCTCTTCAATTTGGTCAATTTAATCTTAATTTTTTTGTTGTAATTTCAGCAAAATGTGTTATATTGCAAGCATGGACATTGGGGTAATGGTGCATGGAATTGAGGTCCCCTACATAAAGGCAGGCAACATCTACTCATGCATCTCACTAACCTTGCATGCCAAGGCATTTTAAAAGCACTTTGACAGGCCAAAAATTATAAATAATATGATTTATTTTAAATGTAAATTTTGAAACAAGAATACACCATGAGGTACTAAATGAAAAGTCAATGTAACAATCACTTATGCATGGTTTGCGATTATCCGTCTTACACATCTAAATCGTGATATTTAAGAGACTGTACACAAATAATACTACATTGGTAAGGTTTTATAAGTTATTAAGAGGGAGGAGAAATGAGAAAGGAATCCTTTTTAACATGAGCAGGGATGCCAAATAGCACTCAATCTAGTGTATATTTAAAGTATGATATGGGAGCCAATGTAGCTCAAGTAGTGTTGTTAGTCAAGACTAGGCACGAACATTTTAACTTAGTTTATTTTTCTGTTGACTTGAAGATTTGTAAAGTGGACCTACCTCAAGAGTTTAGAGAACCTGTCTCTTTTCATGGGTATTGACTCGTCTTTTCCTACGTGTGATGTTAAACACCTCACTTGGACCTCAAGCCAAATCTCAACCAAGCATGGTGGAGGGAGAGACGTGAAAATATACCCATCCAATGCAAGATGGTCTGTTCCATAGAAGGGAAATCTCTTCAAATGTAGCTAGAATTGAGTAGTTGTAATGCACCACGCTATTGATCTACAAATATATCCACTTAGGCTTGTAAGAGTTTTTTCTTCGTGTGCTATATTAATTGATATTATAATTTACCGTTTAATGGGATTGGTCTAATAAAGTGAGATAAAAAGTTTCTTGATTAGTCTAATATGGGGTTGGCAAGTGCGAATTGAGTTGAGCCCGTTTCATAATGAGAAGGTTTGATTAAAAACTCTATAAATAATACTCAAGTCTATTGTCTAACCCTTACACATAATTATTCTCATATAAGGAGCGTTTACTAAACGATAAGGGTTAGAGAACGTCTCAATGAGCTAGTGTATAGATGGCAATAGAGGAGAAGTACTCATGCTTTAGATTGTTGCTTTTCTGTATCAAGAGCAATGGATTTCAAGATAGGTGCATTAATCTTTTTACTTGATTACATGTGTTCTTGTTTCTAACTATGGAGATCAAGGGAATATGCTTTTGCATCTTGCAAGGCCAACTTGAGAAAAGTTGTTCTACAATCTCACACGGAATTGTCAAATCATTAGGAGTAAAACTTCTGTTGAAGACAATTTCCTGATTCACAGGTGATCTGTTGCTATGAGGGAGAGTTGGTATTGCACACAAGTACTATCAATAAGCAAAAAAAAGTTGAGAGCACATGCATGGAATATCGAACATTGCAACAAACATGAAAGCAAAAAAATTGTTAGGTTGATGAAAAATGTGTGTAAACAGTACCCAAGTTGTTGTAACTTTTAAGGCCTTCTCTAATTCTACAAGCTCTCCCATGAATGATTTCCAAAAGGTATTTGTAGTAAGAGCACTATTCAGTTATCAAACAAGATCTTACCACGTGGAAATTCACGTTTAATCAAAATTGACCATTGGTTAATTATATCTTGTCATACCACAGCGTCATGAGGACTTGAGCCAAAAAAGGTTAAGGATATATTGTAACGCCCCGCAACGTTAACCTACTAAATTCTGCTGTGCTGTAATGTGATCCAAACTTGAAACATTCCAAAATAGGAAAAAACCCGAGAGGTCAAAATAGAAATTTAGTAAAACAGCTCGCTTCTCACTCATATGCTAAAGCATATTTTTCTCTCTCTATTTACACATGATGGATTAGGACCATCCTATTAATAAATTTCCTTCTCTACATGCCTTGCAACAAAATAGCCTAAAAGTCAAACGTATCTGAATCTTAATGAACCCAAATTGTGATCCTCCAGTTTGCCTATACAATAAGGATAACCGTTCACATCTCCAAATCGAAATATGACAAGGCACGACACCAACTTAGAAACAAAAACTAGGTACAAGTTCATCATCCGAACAAATGACACGTGCATTTGGAATTATTCTTCTAAAATATTTTTTTTTTTCCAAATTGCCAAATATCCGATGGCAAACACGCACGACATACGGCGAACCCACCGACCGTGAGCCAAATAAAAAAATATCTTCAAATTTTTGAGACTTCATGAACTCGATTGGTCTTAGTACAAGGAACCAAATTTCAAACACCATGACTACTCTTGCTCACGAAAAGGGGAAAAGGGAAAAAAAAACAAAGGCAAACAACAATTGGGTCGGGACGAGCGGCCGGAAGGCGGAGCATTGAAAACAGAACAAAACCCTAAAAACATCACTCCTCTACTGCTCGCGCACCCCCATCCCTCCCTTTCTCGCTCTATATAAGCCCAGCTGATCTCTCCGCCTCCTCTCTCCACTAGCCCCCGCCGAAAACCCTAATCCCCTCTCTCGGCTCCTTCCTTCCTTCCTTCCTTCTGCTTCGCTTCTGCGGAATCTCAATCGGGTGAGCTCGCCGCCCTCCGGTCGCCTCGATCGTCTTCCGTTTCTTTCCTCCGGATTCGGCTTTGTCTGAGACCTCGATTCTCGCGCGCGCTTGCTTGCTTGCTTTCGGTTTTGCTCATCTGCGGAGCTCGCGTTTGCGGTTTCTTTTCAGGAGGCGTTGAGGGGGTTCCCGGGGCCGTCGAGCTGAGCAGCGATGTCGGACGACGAGAGAGAGGAGAAGGAGTTGGATCTCACCTCCCCCGATGTCGTCACCAAGTACAAGAGCGCTGCTGAGATCGTCAACAGTTAGTTCCTCTCTTTCTCACTCTCTCTTTGTCGTTTCGGATTGTGTGTATGTATGCAAAGTGGGTTGAGGACGGCGATGAGATGGCCTGTGTACCCGGGAGGGATTTTTTTTTTTTTTTGATGTGGCTGATGAGAGGAGCCGGTGACGAGGGTCGACGATCGTGTTTGATTTGCTTTCTGTTTTTGATGACTTACCCTTATGGGAATTTCCTATGTTGCGCTCGATGCTTGCAGAGGCCTTGCAGTTAGTCATCTCGGAATGTAAACCAAAGGCTAAGGTCGTGGACGTTTGTGAAAAAGGCGACTCCTTTATCAGAGAGTAAGTCTATCTGCTTGAGGGTTTCGCCGAATTCGCTTGTCATGTATGCCCTTGGTTTCATTTCACTTGCTCTGCCTCCTTTCCGAAAATGTACAAATGGGTTCTCAATGAGCGCTTTCTTCTATACAGGCAAACAGGGAACATGTACAAGAATGTCAAGAAAAAGATCGAGAGGGGTGTTGCGTTTCCAACTTGTATTTCTGTTAACAACACCGTCTGCCATTTTTCTCCCTTGGCAAGTGACGAGACGGTTTTGGAAGAAGGTGATATATTGAAAATGTAAGCTCTATCTAATCTTCTTCAAGCTTTGGTGTTCTTATAATTTTACATTTTTTTTCTAATATATATTGATGAACCCTCGAATTGTTGAATCGAAAAATGGGCTTGAGTTGTTTAACTAATTCGTGTTGGTTTTGATGTTGACTCAGTGATATGGGATGCCATATAGATGGGTTCATTGCTGTAGTGGCACACACACATGTCCTTCAAGAAGGACCAGTAACGGGTAGAGCAGCAGATGTAATTGCTGCAGCAAATACCGCTGCAGAAGTTGCTTTGAGGCTTGTGAGACCGGGAAAAAATGTAAGTCAGCTGCTTTTCATGACATGAGTAATTATCAAGTTGGGTGATTTTTCTATGTGTGCGCGTAGTTATTCCTTGCACTTTGTTATTCAGTTTTGCTTGGTGAATGCTGAATGTAACTGCATCCTGGTTTAGGTCAAAATTACAGTAGGCAATACATGCCTGGCATTTATGCAACTATGTAGTATATTATCTATGTATTTTATTTTACAAGTCTTATATATGGTGGAGTTCATGCGGTGAAAATGGAGGGAAGTGGTCTATGTGATGCTTATACGGCTGTTTTCCCCTCATATATTTTGCCTTCTCTGCTAAGGGCAGGCATGGCGGTTTTTATGATGATTGATTGAGAGTAGGATCTTGGCTCTGTATTATTTGTTTGTCTTGAAAATATAAGTACTAAAAGATTGTCATTGACAAGTATCATTTTTCAATGACCTGGCAGCTTTACAACTCTTGGCTTGGATCTTCACATGTTGATATATTGAAATGTTTCAATATATTAGCATAGGTTTGTTTCCAGGCCAGGTTGAATTAAATTCGATCTTTTTGTTTGCACTTTTAGGATTATTCATACGGTTTTGAAACCTCCTCAATGTCTACCCGGGCTTGTTGTACTTTTTGTAAAAAAAAAAAAGTAGGCTTACGATGCCTCCTGGATGTTTGAATTCTTTGAAATGCAAAATATTTTATGTGATAATTCTTTGCACATTTGGTTTTCTCATATCTCTTCTTTTATTAGAATGAATTATGATTGGATGTCAACTTTTATCTTTCTTTTTCATCAAATGTGTTGCCCCCTAAAGGATGAATCTTTTTAATAAGCTATGGACTAACATCCAGATGAAGCTATTGTCATAGTTACTCTGATAGGGGAATTTCTGTGCACCTCAAGTATGTATTTTCTTGTTCTGGCTTAGCTAGAATGTACTTTTCATTCTTAGTGGAAGTCTATCTGTTGTGAGACTGTTGAATAATCTGTTGACAGCTTACAGGTGTATGAGGAAATTTGTGTGTATAGATAGATAATGTGGACTAAGT
Organism: Eucalyptus grandis; assembly: GCF_016545825.1. Taxonomy (NCBI): domain Eukaryota; kingdom Viridiplantae; phylum Streptophyta; class Magnoliopsida; order Myrtales; family Myrtaceae; genus Eucalyptus; species Eucalyptus grandis. The sequence goes on along the minus strand of NC_052622.1, from coordinate 46,593,110 downwards.
AACTTTGTTGATTGAATTTTTATGGCGACTTTGCCGAGGTGATCAATGATTGTTGATTTCCTCTTTTCCCTGTTGCCAATATTATGTTTGGCCATATCTGGGATATTTGAGATTGATCGGAATGATGTAGATTGATCCATAACCCTCTAGGCCAACATTTTTTCATTGATTAATTAGTATGGGTTGCATTCGGATTTTGCTTTTTTTTTTTTTTATCTTTTCTTTTCCAGTTGGGATGACAGTTAGTGGCTGCCATTCTGTTCTCCTTTTTGGTGTGATCATACCTTTAATGGGACACAGGTGTGGCTGAAATGATCTCTACTTGATGATGAGTACAAGGAATCGGAGATCATGAGTACAAGGAATCGGAGATCATGTCCCTAAATTCCCTGCCAGGGTTTTTTTATTTTTTTTGGTAGATAGTTGCCTTTAAAAGAGTTGCTTGCTTTATTCTCTCTCATGTTGTTACGGTGTCCCAACATCGCAATGTATATTTGGCAGCTTTAAATTCTAAATGTTGATGGATGCTGACAATTGGAGCATAGCATTTTTAGCTCTCCCTGTATAGTGGATGCCATTTTTTCTCTCCTAGTTTTTGGTATATGTTCTTTTCATTTTCTGCTAGCCCGTCAAAGTGTCTACTTTTTCGGGAGAAGCATGGAAAATCCTGGGTATGCATTGTGTTGGCGGTGCCACTGCGTGATGAATAATTTCGAAAGCTATGGACCAAATATCCACATGAGGCTTTTGTCATAGTTACTCTGATGGGCAATCTGCAGCAACCCCTGAATGCCTCTCTCCCTCGCAACCAAAATGGGAAGAATGCAAGACAATAGTGTATTTCATGTCATCCTTTAGTTGCTAGTTATTCTCTCTAGTCTGCTCTGCTGCAGCAACTTTCTTTTGTAGGGATACTTATTTCTTAGTTGTTAGTCGTGAACACTGTTCACTAGTCTGCATGTGTCTATTTTATGAAAAGCAGAGTTTTTAGTTATCCAAATTTGTTGGGCACCTGCTCTTTATAATCCATTCTTTGACCAGCCCTTTGCATACTTATATTTTAGGTTTTGGAGTAGTGAGACGCATCTTGTTGTTTCTTTTGCAAGATAATCCCTTTTAATCCTTTTAGCTTGCTTCTTGTGCTGGAATTTTAAATCCCTTGAAAGAGATAAATTTAATGTCAACAGTTTGATGATGATGTAATTTCTAATTCTGGGTTATGGTAGCATAATTGCAGGGCATAATATATTAGTATGGGTGATAATCATGTAGCTATATCTTCTAGAGAAGTAATTAGAAAGAAAGTCATAATGGACATGGGATCTATGTTACCAGTAAAGTTTGTTCTTTCGTGTCTCATTCAGTTCGAGTTGAGGAAATCATCTGTAATGGTCTCCTCCATGCTAGTCTCTCTTAAGCCTGGATTTCATACTGTGAAGCATGTATGTACTAACTTGACACATATTGTAAGAAGCTGTTTGCCTTTAGAATTAGCAAAGAGGCAGATGCATGAGATACATTTTCATTAAGACAGGTTCCATAGATGATAGATAGTGTTGGGTGGACAATTTGATTTTAATAATTACTGCTCAAGAGCCATGATAGTTTGTTTGGAGTTGCTTCTGTAACGATGGATGTTTTTTGCATTTTCTCTAGAATGTTAATAGAGACCGAGATGGGGAAATTTTGTTCAGGGACCTAATTATAAGCTTAGATTTTAATTTATTCAAGTGGAGAGAGGTGTTATGCTGGACCATGGCTTTTATTTGCTCCATGCTTGTGCTGCAGAATATTCTACAATCAGCATCTACTTTTAGATTTGATAAGAAGTACTGCTCTTTCATATTCAACTATTATTAAACTAGAGCACCCAAAATAGTAGGCTTTATGGAGTTTGAACACCAGGAGCTTCATTTGTCATATTATTCTTGAGGAAGTTGCAACAGCATTTATCAAGGAAGCAATCCAAGATTTTTTAATTGAAGCAAAATTTTGTTCCCGTTGTTTTTCTGTATCTATATTTCAGTCTACATTTAGATTCATGTTGGAATTTTTTAGTGAATTCTTTTTTTCTTTCTTATGGCAGAACAAAGATGTAACAGAAGCAATCAATAAAGTTGCAGCTGCATATGACTGCAAAATTGTCGAAGGTGTGCTTAGCCACCAACTGAAGCAGTTTGTGATAGATGGCAACAAGGTTATCATCAGCGTTTCAAATCCAGACACAAAAGTTGATGAGTTTGAATTTGAGGAGAACGAAGTTTATGCAATAGATATTGTCACAAGTACGGGCGAGGGGAAGGTAATTTTGCCATCTGCGATATATGGAAACATGAAAGGTTGCTGTATATAATCTTCTGCTGAGTAGCTTCACCTGATTATATGTCATTTATGCAGCCTAAACTGTTGGATGAGAAGCAGACAACTGTATATAAGAGAGCTGTGGACAAGAATTATCACTTAAAGATGAAGGCCTCTAGGTTTATTTTCAGTGAAATAAACCAGAAATTTCCCATCCTACCATTCAGTGCAAGGTTGTTTATGCTCTAGAACGCATTTTTTGATGTGCCATGAAAGTTTTGTTGGTATTATTATAAATCAGTGCTGGAAGTTTTGCCATAATCAGTGTTCTTCTTAATTCCTCAGGGCACTGGAAGAGAAAAGGGCCCGGCTGGGATTAGTTGAATGTGTAAATCACGAGCTCTTGCAGCCTTATCCTGTACTTCATGAGAAGCCTGGTATGATATACATAATTCCGGAGGCATTCCTGTATTTTACTAGAGATTATTTCCTACTAGCAGATGCCAGGTTGATATAACCTCAAGAGGGAAACGCTAAGCTTGTCTAATAATTTCAGTTCATTGAGAGATTGGCGTAAATCTTAATGGAATGTGTTCCTACCCATTTTACATTGCCCATTCAGTCACTAAATTGTCTGTTTTGCAGGTGATTATGCTGCCCATATCAAGTTCACTGTCTTATTAATGCCAAATGGGTCAGATAGGATTACATCGCATTCGTTGCAGGAGCTTCAGCCGACAAAGACGATAGATGATCCTGAGATCAAGGCTTGGTTGGCTCTGGGGACCAAAACCAAGAAGAAAGGTGGAGGGAAGAAGAAGAAAGGGAAGAAAGGTACTGAATCAGCGGAGACCGAGCCAATGGATGCAACAACAAACGGTGCCGAATCTCAAGAATGATCCCTTTTTTTGGTTATTCCTTTTCTCCAATTTTGATACCCTAAACCATGTTAGCATGATTGTGTATTTGTGACTTATAATAGCATGCGGTCGAGCTGTTTATGGATTGTCGAATTCAACATGTTCATCTTGATACTCTTTTCGACTGTCATCCATCTTTATAAAGGAAGTGACGACGCCTAATGCTATCTAGTCAGTCTTTTCTCAAATCTCATTCTGCCGTTACAAGATGATGCGGCGAAGCTGTACTGTTTCAGTGAGGTTCGAATACTTTGAATGTTGTCTACAATGATGATAATATAACTTTCCCAATCAATGGCATTATGGCATTGTTCAGTATGGAAGAAATCTCAAGCTACTCAGCAACGATTAGAACGTTGCCTACCGGGGGATTATAATTAGCTATTCGTATATATATATTTTTTTAATGAAACAATGACGGGGAATAAGATTGAGAAGGTGTGGCGTAATTTGGCCAAGCAAACTGGATGTGAAAATACAACTAGGTAAATTTTTTTTTTATCGAAAAAAGTACAACTAGGTTCCACCGAATTGGGTGAGGTACGTGCACGACTTCGCTGAGGTGAGATGACATGCTTGTAGTTTGGAAAGGACAATTATGAATTTCGTCATTGGCAGAGAATCGAGGCATTGTTTTGATCGTTGTCCCTTTTCGTCATAATCTAAAGATCAGAGCGTCAGTGACCGGTTACTTGGAGGTCCGTATTACATTATGCAAACTTGATAGACTGGCTAAATTCACGCTTTTGCCTTATGCTGGTGATTCGGTCTAATGGCTATTTACACGGTTTTTTAAAAACTTTTATATAGTCTCAAGTTGGAAATCTTTTGATGTCCCTATCAATTATGTTAAGGGTGCACAATAGCTCGACCAGTTGTAACAACTAATACAGAGGATTCTTTCCTATTTTGTTTGTACAACTAATTATGATAAGCAAAGATAATATAATAAAAAATATAATTAAGGCAATCGATTGCCCTTAAAAAATGTGGTACTGCCGTTTGTGAGGTTGCAAATCAACTTGAGGAATTCTTATCATGCAGAGTGGCTATTAATAGTCAGAATCAAGCTATTTTGGGAATTTGATTATTTTACAAGTAGCACATTATTTTCTTTATTTATCATGTTTATTTTTCCTTTTATTGTCCACACAAATATATTATAAATAAAGCCTATATGCCTACAAGCTTTTTATGAGAAAGTAATAGATGGATGCAATTTCTCAATCTTTAAACTTTCCATATTTTTCTATTTTGTGTTGCGGTATCAAAGTTTATGTTATCTTGTTCAGATTGCCTCCCTTTTTTTTTTTTCCTTCCTCCCCGACTTTGCTGTTGTGGAATCACACCGATTTGCAAGACAAGTTTAGTACTCCGGTGTAGAAATCGGCAATCCAGAAATTCCAAACGGAACTACTTTTCTTTACGTTAGGACTTGTTCCACTTGCTATCCGTGCTCGTGACGCAAGTAGGACATTGCCGATGCGACAGCACAGCGTCACGTGGGTATCTCAGCAATCCAGACGATTTCGGCCCAAGGGCCAAAGAGACCTAAATGAACTTTTGCACGCTAGTGGGATTGGCTTTGGTGGCTTCACGTTTCTTTCTTCGGCCCCCGATTCCGGTCCAATTTAGGTAGACAACACCCACTAGCAAATTTTGGCTTCATTTAATTTCGCCAAAATAATGATGCGACCGGATAAGATCCATCCGACCCAACCAACGCGATCAGCACGTTGGAGGCTTTACATGAATTCGAATTCATAAATGGATCTCTGGATAATTCGAAACTACTAGTTCTTGCAACCGAGGATCGAGTTGAGGAATCTCGCTTCACGAGCTTGGCTCGTGAGAGATAATCCCATGAATTATTAACACTGTTAGCATATATGTATCGAACTAGAATTGAATTCAGCCGGTGCCTATACTTGTAATCCACCGTGTTGAACAACTTCTTTGATTAGGAATGAAGGAAAACTTCCTTCGAGAGGGTAAGCTACTACCAAATTAAAATCTTTCTCAATCATGGTAGCTTGATGTAATTATGCATACCAATCATTGATCCACATCTGCCAATCAACCTAAATGAATTCCACACACTCTTGCAGGTTTCTTGGCAGGAATTGGATTTTAGGAGTTTCACTATCGTTTCTTTAGCCAACCATTTTTGTCATTTACTAAGGGTTTGTTTGGTAACCATTCAAACAGTACTTGATTATGATTCTTTTGTTTTGGGAGTAGTTTTGGAACAGAATTGCGTTTGGTAAAATTTTTGTTCCGAGAATAAATTTCTATTTTTTTGTTCCCAGAAGTAGATTCGGAACAAAATCAAGAATAAAAAAAAAAGTTGATTCTTGTTCCGAGAGCAAATTTAAGAATCAAAACCAACTCTTATTCTTCCATTTTCTCTTCTTCTTCATCAACCGCCATCCCACGATTGCTATCCGCCGTTGCTGATCGCTAGCAATCGGTTTGGTGAGCTCGTCGGATGCAAACCTAGCCATTGGCGGGCCGAGCCTCGGCGGGGCCGGGTGAGCCTCACCGGTGGCCGGGCGGGCCTTGCCCAACCTCGGTGAGGCTTGCCCACCATGCCGGTGGCCGGTAGGCCTTGCCTAGCCCCGGCGAGGCCGACCCGGCCACCGACGAGGCTTGGCCAACGAGGGCTGGCCTTGCCGAGGGCGGCGATGCTCCGGTGAGGTCATCGGCCCTCGTTTGGTCGGTCGACGATCTGGCGACCGGCCACAAGAAGAAGAAGAAAAATAGGAGAAAAAGGAAAAAAAGAAAAGAAAAAAAGAAAAAAGAAAAGAAAAGAAAGTAAAAAGTAAAAAAAAATATTTAAAGATTAAAAGAAATTGATTTGGAATAGAATCAATGAGCATAATATTAAATGCAATTTTATTCCAGAATTAGAAATTTTGGACAGTTACCAAACGGCTTAAAATGTTTAGAAATTGTTCCCGGAATCTATTCTCGGAATAGAATTATTACCAAACACGCCATAAGCAAGCAATCGATTGGACCACTTAGCTAGGAAGTTGCTAAATATGATTTAGTGAAGACAATGATGAGACCTGAAAAAGAAGATAGATTGATCCAATTACGAGACTTCCGTGCCGTCCATACACGAAATTCAAGATAGGACAAAATTTGTTGTGGACCAAAGATGACTAGGGGAATTTAACATAGGAGAATCTAGCGTTTCGAGAGTGACTCGTGAAGAAATAAGGTCCTTAACTATTACCGCCCTATAAATTTAATCAGAATTAAATTCGGCAATGTCTATATTTATGATTTACCGGTCATAGGAATGCCATTCAATCAGAAGTGGCGGAAAAGCTACTCTCATTATATTGTAATTAAGGTGTACGTTCCTTAATCAAAATATCTAGTCATTAATGTAGGACGTTACTATTCCAACCTAATAGGTTTCCGTCCATCTCGTTCTTTCTATCTCCTCCGTAGCCAGAGCCCAATGACATGCAGTTCCTGCTTTTTTCAATGTCACTGTGCTTAAATTAGCATTTTTATTTGGTCCTTTAACTAAATCTAACTACGACGCTAAAAACTAGATTAGCATCATGAGTCGGACGGGGGGTGTTAATGAGCAGGGGGAAAGGCCAAAATTGCGATCCCCACTTCTAGAGATAAACATAGAGGGCTGCCCAAATTGGACTGAACCGACTGATTTTGAGCTATTTCAAGGGGGCGCTGGTCCGTTCCCGTTTCCATGGTGGGACCTTGAGCAGAGTGATTATATATGTGTGTTTAATTTCTTAAAGAGTAATACTGTTAACCTAAATCGGGAGTAAAAATCTTCATTTTTTTCCTTCTCCTCAAAGCCTCGCATTTTCAGCTGATGAATCTTCTGCAAAACCCACCTTTTTTTTTCTCAGATTTTATCTCCATCGTGGTCTAAGGAAGCATTCATTGCGCAAGCCTTTGAACTCTAAGAATGGAGCGCCATCTTCCTCGCGACGCTTGCTTGCTTCAGCACGCTAATCCACCGAGTCGTCAAGCTATCGGCCCATAGATCCCCGAAAAAGCAATGCTCTCGCGGCTCAGCAACCTCTTGTTGCCAAGTTCGACAATAGCGATGACGACAAATGTTCGTTGTCATCGGAAGAAAACATGGCCAGTCAGGCGAGGACGAACTACCCTCCCCGCCAGACGACCACAAGGAAGAGATTTCACAACGAGCATAGTTATTAGTTTCGCTTTTCTTTCTTTGGCCCACGATTTCGGTCCAATTACTGGTAGACAACCCACCGGTCGGTTGTACAAGCTAATTTGCTTGATTTGATCTCGCGAAATTAATGATGCGAACGGACAAAAACCCATTGACACGGCCAGTATAGTTAGTACATTGAAGGTTTTACATGGATTTGAATCTGTAAATGGACCTCAGGATACCTTGGAACTATTAGCTTAAGGAATTCTAGATCAAATTAAATTTATTGTGAAAGCCGAGGATCAAATTGAGAAATTTCGCTTTACATGCACGACCCATGAGAGATGATTGCATGAAGTATTGACGTCTAGCATATGCATTGAGTTAGGACTGAGTTTTGGTGATATTTATACCTATCACTCGCCGAGGAGATTGAGGAAAACTTCCTTCAAGAGGGTAAGTTGATACAAATTAAATCTTTCTCAATCGTGGTACCCTTGAGTCAATATGCATACCAATCACTCACAGAAATTTGTCTGACAACTTAAATGAATTCCATGTGCTCTGGCGGATTTCTCTAGAGGGATTGGACTCCAACGGTTTCACTTATCTTTCTTCCGTCAACAATTCTATCCAATTATTAAGCAAGCAACTCGCTTTGCCAATCGTGCTAGCAATTTGCTTCATTTGATTTAAGTGATGAAAATGATGAGACCTGAAAAGGAAAGATCGATCCAATCGGCATAGTTATTGGTTTCACTTTTCTTTCTTTGGCCCGCGATTTTGGTCCAATTATTGGTAGACAACCCACCGGTCGGGTGTACAAGCTAATTTGCTTGATTTGATCTCGTGAAAATAATGATGCGGACGGACAAATGATGAGACCTAAAAAAGATAGATGGATCCAATCAACATATTTAGTAAGATGAATATTTCACATAAATTAAATTTGTAAACGTATGGTAGGATTGTCGATTCGTGAAATTCAAGATTGAACGAAATTCGTCGTGGACAAAGGATGAAAACGGGAATCTAGCGTTTTGGCGACAACCTCCAGGCAAAGGGTGTGGAGAGAGAGGGAGAGAGATATGACCTCAAGATAGAGAGACATGATGTTTTGATCGGGGTGTGCATGAATCCGATTTTATGGGAACTAGTTCCTATACATATATATATATATATACATGAGTTCCTAGTTCCTTTTAAAGAGAACCGGGCATCCCTTTTACAAACTTGCGCAACGATCTTTCCATTGGTTGCAATAGCTGCCACTGAGATGGCAATGGCGTCGTTGAGCGCGCCTTGTTTACTCTCTATCGCCCACTCATTCCCCTACTACCGGAGGAAGACCCCCCACCGGATTGCCAAGTCAGCCAAAATTCGTAGTGCAATAAACCATGACGCCACTGTTGGCTCGCTGGAGACGAGCGTGCTCCCATGCAACGTGGCCGGGCCCCCCAATGGCGTCGCCTCCATCATCCAGTCCTCCTCCCGCTGCACGGCGGCCCTTGCCCCCTCGGAGTCTACCCTTGGCCGCCACCTGGCTCGACGGCTCCTTCAGATCGGCGTGGGCGACATATTCTCCGTCCCGGGGGACTTCAACCTGACACTCCTCGATCACCTCCTTGCCGAGCCAGGCCTCAACCTCGTCGGCTGCTGCAATGAGCTGAATGCCGGGTATGCTGCCGATGGCTACGCGCGGTCCCGGGGTGTGGGCGCATGCGTGGTGACGTTCACCGTCGGCGGTCTCAGCGTTGTGAACGCGATAGCCGGCGCGTACAGTGAGAACCTGCCGCTCATCTGCATCGTCGGTGGGCCTAATTCCAACGACTACGGCAGCAACCGGGTCCTCCATCACACCATCGGCTTGCCCAATTTCACCCAAGAACTGCGATGTTTTCAGACTGTCACTTGCCATCAGGTTCGTTCGTTGGAATCAAGCACTCGGGCACTCGCATTGCCCATTCTCTTGTTTTCTTTCCTTACAAATCGTTGCACTCAATTTCAGATTATAGTGGGTCCATTATCGTCAGGAGTGCAGATTATAATATTTCCAGTTATATTTCTTTCAATCTATAGGCGGTGGTGAATAACCTTGAAGATGCACAAGAGCAAATCGACACTGCAATCTTTACGGCTCTGAAAGAGAGCAAGCCCGTGTACGTCAGCATCAGCTGTAACTTAGCTGCGATCCCTCACCCTACTTTCAGCCGCAAGCCCATCCCCTTTTCAATCTCTCCCAGGTCGAGCGATCAAATGGTTTTGGAGGCTGCAGTGCAGGCGGCCGCGGAGTTCCTGAACAAGGCGGTGAAGCCCGTCATGGTCGCTGGGCCCAATCTCCGCACCGCGACGGCTTGGGACACCTTTGTCGAATTGGCCAATGTCTGCGGTTATGCCCTCGCAGAGATGCCCTCGGCCAAAGGTCCTCGTCCCCGAGCAACACCCCCACTTCATCGGGACGTACTGGGGTACAGTGAGTACCGCATTCTGCGCTGAGATCGTGGAGTCTGCCGATGCGTACTTGTTCGCAGGGCCCATCTTTAATGACGTTAGCTCCGTTGGTTACTCCCTCCTTATCAAGAAGGAGAAGGCGATCATAGTGCAGCCCGATCGGGTCGTGATCGGGAACGGCCCCACGTTCGGGTTTGTCCGGATGAATGATTTCCTCAAGGCACTTGCCAAGCGACTTAATCGCAACACAACGGCTTATGAGAACTACCACCGAATATACGTTCCTGACGGGCGTCCTCTCAAGCATGACCCTAAGGAGCCACTAAGGGTCAATGTTCTGTTCCAACATATTCAGAACATGCTGTCGAGCAAAACTACTGCGATCGTCGAGGCAGGAGATATTTGGTTCAATTGCCAGAAACTTAAATTGCCCAGCGGTTGTGGGTAAGCAAAGCAAGGATTCTTTTCTCTATGATTCTCCCAAGTCTTCATTGTGTTACACTACTATGCAGTTACGAGCACCAAATGCAGTATGCATCGATTGGTTGGTCCGTATGAAACCCATCACACATTCAATTTATGAGCACGAGCCGAACCCTAGTTGTTTGTGGAATTCGCGGTCTGGGGTTTCTGGAGTTACATGTATGGCTCTGGGGCTTGAGGTGATGACAGAACGAGGGAGAAGCTGGGGTGTGGAGAGAGCAAAGTCTACGTGAGGACTTAAAAAAGGATGCCGCTGTGAGCAATACTGGAATGGCTTGGACGAAGAAGAAGATAGCAGGAGGAAAGAAAAAGAAGGAAAAAAAGAAGAAAAGAAATGTTTATGACACAAACACCTCTATTTTGGGTGCGGAAAATCAAGTGGTTGCAAGTCAGTGAAGATTTGACCGGCCAGCAAACTCAGCCCTTATATAAAACAAAGTGGCCATTTTGGTTCTTAATTCAGACAAAATTCACTTGAGGCCATTTCCCTAATAAAAGAAAAGAAAAAACTAGAACTAGCCTAGAATCAACTGACTGAGGAGTGCGATATTGGCTTAGAAACCTAAAACTCATAGGTGATATGTTGGGATCTTGATATAAGCCACGAATTAAACCCACTAAGGAACTTGATTACCCTAAAATAGCTGTTAGGACAATTAGGTAAACCTGTAGTGAAGTTGAAGGCTACTTCAGGTTCATCGATTAGGTGCGCCCAATGCTTTTATTGCTATTAGCCATTAGGCAGTGCGTGAGGGGGATCAGATCCTTTACCCTATCGGTGTGTTTGTTTGGTGTCCATTCCATCCAAATCACATACATACATAATGTATGTATATTAATTAGAACGGTGAATTTTTCTGCTAATGTACGAAGGCTGGTTTTACTGATTTGGAAATCAAGTAGGGTAGAGGATCCTTGTCCATGTAACGACTACTTAGATCCAAGGTCTGTAGATCCATTGGGTGCAGCACTCTATCGACACACGTGAAAATTTCTCAGGGCACTATGCTAATTGTTTATGTATAGGTCGGCTGGAGTTTAGATTACCTCCCCACCCGCGAGTATAGTTAACAGGAGATCTTGTTCATTTTTAAGGGAAGCAGGCATTCCCTTCTTCTAACTTGGGGGACGATCTTTCCACTGGCAGCAGTAGTTGCTACTGAGATGGCAACGTCGTTGTTAAGCGCGCCTTTTTCCCATTGGATCACGGACTCAAGCCGACCCTATCGGAAAACCAACCACCTGATCACGAAGTCAGCGAAGATTCATAGTGCAATAAACCGGGACGCCCGTGTTGGCTCGCTGGAGACGAGCACGCTCCCGTCCAAGGTGGCCCGGCCCCAAAATGGCGTCGCCTCCATCGTCCAGCCCTCCTACTCCATCGCGGCCCTTGGCCCCTCAGAGGCCACCCTCGGCTGCCATCTGGCTCGCCGGCTCGTTGAGATTGGCGTGGGTGACGTGTTCTCTGTCCCGGGGGACTTCAACCTATCGCTTCTCGATCACTTTGTCACCGAGCCGGGCCTCAACCTCATCGGCTGCTGCAATGAGCTGAACGCCGGGTACGCTGCTGACGGCTATGCCCGGTCCCGAGGTGTGGGCGCCTGTGTGGTGACGTTCACCGTGGGCGGGCTCAGCGTCATAAATGCGATAGCGGGCGCATACAGCGAGAACCTGCCGCTTATCTGCATCGTCGGTGGGCCTAACTCCAACGACTACGGTAGAAACCAGGTCCTCCATCACACCATCGGCTTGCCCGATTTCACCCAAGAACTGCGGTGTTTTCAGACTGTCACTTGCCATCAGGTTCGTTCGTTGGAATCAAGCACTCGGCCACTCGCATTGCCCATGCTCTTTTTTTCTTACAAATCACTGCACTCAATTGCAGATTTTAGTGCGTCCATTATCGTTTTGAAGGGTCAGTGCAGATTGCATTGTTCACAGGGTTGAATACGTTCTTCGTCAACGTGAATAATATGTTAGGTTCTTTTCCTTTGAATCTATAGGCGGTGGTGAATAACCTTGAAGATGCACAAGAGCAAATCGACACTGCAATCTTTACGGCACTGAAAGAGAGCAAGCCTGTGTACATCAGCATCAGCTGTAACTTAACTTCGATCCCTCACCCTACTTTCAGCCGCAAGCCCATCACCTTTTCGCTCTCTCCCAGGTTGAGCGATCAAATGGTTTTGGAGGCTGCGGTGGAGGCAGCTGCCGAGTTCCTGAACAAGGCGGTGAAGCCCGTCATGGTTGCCGGGCCCAATCTCCGCATCGCAAAGGCATGCGATACCTTTGCCGAATTGGCCGATGCCTCTGGTTATGCCCACGCAGTGATGGCCTCTGCCAAAGGTCTTGTCTCCACCGAGCACCACGCCCACTTCATCGGGACGTACTGGGGTACAGTGAGCACCGCATTCTGCGCTGAGATCGTGGAGTCTGCCGATGCGTACTTGTTCGCAGGGCCCATCTTCAATGACCTTAGCTCCGTTGGTTACTCCCTCCTTATCAAGAAGGAGAAGGCGATCATAGTGCAGCCCGATCGGGTCGTGATCGGGAACGGCCCCACCTTTGGGTTTGTCGAGATGAATGATTTCCTCAAGGCACTTGCCAAGCGACTTAACCGCAACACAACGGCTTATGAGAACTACCACCGAATATACGTTCCTGACGGGCGTCCTCTCAAGCGTGACCCTAAGGAGCCACTAAGGGTCAATGTTCTGTTCCAACATATTCAGAACATGCTGTCGAGCAAAACTACTGCGATCGTCGAGGCAGGAGATATTTGGTTCAATTGCCAGAAACTTAAATTGCCCAGCGGTTGTGGGTAAGCAAAGCAAGGATTCTTTTCTCTATGATTCTCCCAAGTCTACATTGTGTTACACTACTATGCAGTTACGAGCACCAAATGCAGTATGCATCGATTGGTTGGTCCGTCGGAGCGACTCTTGGATACGCAGCGGGTGCACCTAATAAGCGAGTAATTGCTTGCATTGGCGATGGGAGCTTCCAGGTATAATATCTCATAGGGGTTAGCGATTTCAGGTTTCAAGCGAAACTTGGAACCTACTTTGTTGCAGGTTATAAGATTGGCTCCAAAGTCTATCCAAGTTCTACTTATATTATTAATTAAATGATTGTAGTAAATCATCACTTCTAATAATCACCATTTGTTACAATCGACTTATTACAACTCATATTTAAATATACGAAAATTATGAAATATTAATAAAGTAAAAGTTTTAGTCATGAATATCCTCGAAAAGGAAACTCGATTAGTAGTTTCAAATTACACACTTTCATGGAATGCCATAGGATCGCGCTAAGACATAGAACAAGAAAAACACAAAGAAATATTCTAGGACCCATCGGAATAGGTTTCGCGATTTTTGGAACCTAGAACCTGATTGGTGGAAACCAGTCTAATTTTTAGGTTCCGATTCTACCATAAAATCATGCTCACCCCTAATACACCTTTCCTTAGTCGGTGTGGTGTAGGTTCATATTCAGCCAAGGCTTGAGATATCATCTCTCCAGAAGTTATTGATTGAAAGCTTTATCTAATTCAAATTTTGAAGACATTCTTCATATGATCATCATCCACTAATGAATCAATATTCCTTTTCTGTGTTTTTATAACCATCGATCCACGGCAATCACGTAGTTAATAGAAAAATGGGGTCAGGGACCATTCGTACAACCCTCAGTATCATTATTCAATACGCTGATGTTCGTTATTTAAATGTCAAATAGATGACTGCTCAGGATGTCTCGACAATGCTGCGATGCGGACAGAACAGCATCATCTTCCTGATAAACAACGGCGGATACACAACTGAGGCCGGGATTCACAACGGACCCTACAACGTAATCAAGAACTGGAGCTACACCGGTTTGGTGGATGCCATCCACAACGGGGAGGGCAAGTGCTGGACAGCGAAGGTGATGAGCCTGTTATTACACCACTCGACTCCATTTCCCATACCACATCGGCCTGTCAGGAGATCATGGAAAGAACAAAGAACCTCATTGCTCTTGTCTTGCAGGTCTGTTGCGAGGAGGAACTCGCTAAGGCGATCGAGACTGCGACCGGGCCCCAGAAAGATTGCTTGTGCTTCATCGAGGTGATTGTGAACAGGGAGGACGGGAGCAAAGAGTTGCTCCCATTTAGCTCCAGATTAGCAGCTGCCAATAGCCGTGCGCCCGTTCCTCGCTGAACCATTGGATCTCCTTCTATGCTTGCACTGGAAAATTGCCCTGTTATTTATTATCATGGATTTTCACATTTTCCAGTTGGTAATGTTATCTTCGTGATCCAAGTTGGTTCTTCAGATTATCTTTTATCCTCTCTTGGCATTAATTCCCAAAAAAATCAGTAGTGCTGTTTCAGCCTCTGAAATTTTGGGATGCATTGATAGAAAGTTCATCAGTATTTGGCGTCATTTCCTCGTTGTACTCCCTCCTCCTTCCTCCCCCTTGCCCCCCCGGGCCGCCCCCGGGGGGCTACTCACACTTCCATCAAACTTGGGATCTATTCCACATAAAATAACAAATGTAATGTCCACATGTGTCGGAGATTTTCAGCCCGTTTGATTCTGGTAATGAAATATCACCATATTGAAGTGAGTTCTTAATCAGTATAGAATTTAAAAAAGAAAAGAAAAGAAAAGGAAAGTACTCTTGATACTAGGAGAAGGAAATGGTGTGGGACCCGCATAAATTAATATGTACGATATGAGGCATGCTTTCCATACTTTTCATCACAACTAAAAGTATAAGATCGAGAGAATATGAGACTAGCCAAATTTGGATTACCCCTAGGAAATCATTAAACAAATCCAGAATGATAGCTTTATCGAAAATCTAGAGAACCTCATATGGCAATGCCACATGAATTTATTCAAACTTTATGGAGGCTCAATTCTTTATCCTTTTGGATTAAACTCCAAGTATTCATTCATACATTCTTTAATCTGGAAGGAATATGATTTTCCTAATAAACTCTGATGGTTATTATGGTATTTAATTAATAAATACTTAATAGTTATTGAGTTTTCGATTAGAAAGTTTATCGCCAACTTAACTAGGACATTTGCATTAGGTCATAACATTAAAAATGAAAGTGATAGGAACTCTTGACTATGCTCAATTGGTTCTATCCTCCCATTCATTGGAAGCTTTTCTTCCAACAAGAATTGAGAACTATCTAGCCCGAACCAAAAATATATACTGTTGTGTTTCTTCGACGTCCATGAGCTTTTGTACAAAATAATGGCATTATTGCCAATGCACCAGAAGGTATAAGAACCACATCCTACAAATCTCAATCACACCTTACGGAAGCCTGTATTTACAAATCCTTCCCCGATTGTGTTGGATCTGTTGAATACAATTACAGAGAACTCTAGAGAGCTTTATGCCAGGATTACAAGATCATCCTTGAATAAGTATGGAATCATTATAGTATCGCACTAGAAGCCAAAGAAGCACTTGAGGAATTCAAGCAAGCACAAGACCAAGTAAGGACAACTTCATCACAAAAATAGGAAATGACAGACATAGACGATCTTGCACAATCATCTCAAGACCCCTACGAGGCATCCTATGCCCGATGGGGCCCTCTCTCTCAAGACCCCTACAATCAAGGACCTTTATCCTTATCCCTTGGACTAGACACATCTTGCTATGCTCAACTAGTAAATTGGCCCTAACCAAACATGCCTACCAACACTCTAGGATCCTCTAGGACTCATGAAGAAGCATCCTCCTCAAGTAGAATAAGCATGTGGAATGCCCAGATAGCACAAAGAGAAGTCACCCCCTTTGACATCAAACTTGTAGAACTTAAACAAAGATGCAAAAAACAGCTCGCAATACATAACTCTGATGACTTAGACTATGATTACATTTCCCGCGACAGAAGATAAGCCTGTGGCTAGGTCACTATAGAAATAGGCTAGGAAAATCACTGTTCATAGTCATTGTTCATTTTGCCCAAAATAATTCCCAATAGAATTTTCCAGAGCCTCTATTTGTTTCAAACCTGTGAGCATGGTCTATATTTATTTGTGATCTCTTAATGCCTGTAATAGGTATAAATGATGTAATGTGTTGGACAGAGTCCCTTGAAGTAAAGTGTGTGTTTGTGAAAAATTCTCAATGCCTCTCTAAACATCTCTTCTTCTCCGGCTAGGTAGAATTCTCTAAGAAATACAGCCCAACTAATTAGAAAAGTTACCATTCTGGCACCCTTGAGTGTCTCTATGTTCTAAACTAAAAGTCTAGGTAGTTTGCTGATAAAAATCTATCCTTGAAAGGCTTGAATAAGAGGTTCGCCCATTGTGGGAAGGCATACCTGCAGCAACTGACTCTATTCCCTGGTTTTAAGTATAAGTCCCCCCATTACTAGAGATGGAGAACAATGTGAATGGTCAGATAAAATTACGACATAAACCACATTCTTTCTATGCTAAAAGATTGCCTGTGGCATGTACAAAGTATAATATGTCAAAATAAGCAACGTTGTATTAGCTATTTTCAATAATGAAGAATTTCACTAAGAGCAAAATAAGAAAAGCATGGATATGCTGAGAGAAGTCGTATTGTACTTTTCTAGTTGCAAGAAGTCTCCAAGACTTCAATAACCTTCCAATCGAGTTGTGTTAACAGCGGCTGCACCATGATCGGTGGAATATGATGTGACGATGCCCATGTCCTAGCATGCCCGCTTTAAACATCTTTTAGGCGAAATTCCCCAAGTAACCAAGCCCTTGAAGGCCGTATTTTTATAATTTTTAGATTGGGCCCCTATAATCAAAAAGGCCACATGGGCCCAATAATTGGATTCAGCCTGAAGGGTTGAATTCCATAAAGAAATTGGGCCAGTGCCCATGCTTGGCATGGCTCCATGTTCAGGGCCTGGCATGGCTGGCATTAGTATTCTCGCACATAAGATTGGCGAAGATGAATTTAATCTATAAACTCCTTTAAAGGATCAATGTAGTAAACTCAAAAAAAGAGATATGAATATATATATAATATATATATATATATATATATATATATATATAGGAAGATAACTATTGGATGTGATGAAAGATGTCAATTAGAAATCAAGAGGAAAACATTCAAAAAAATCAAACTCAATAAATGAGTCATGGTCAAATTTGGCTATGGACTTGGCCCTATTGGGTCTACTTGGTCAAAATGGGCAAAACACTTTGATTCCGGCTTGGGTCAACTATATCTACCACATGATTTTAAGCTCTATTTATTTCACAGAAAAATGAATAATTTGAAAAATATTTTTTTAAATAATCACTCATATTGTTTACTAAAATGAATATACTTAAATTTTTTTCATTATCCACGAAAATGTTTAGACACAAATTATTGTTGATAAGGAGTCTTAGATTTAGTCTTAGATTTAGTCTTAGGAAAAGAACTAGAAAAATCCATGAGCCATGGATACCCCGAACTCTTCTAGGTTTCTCTCAAAATGGTGGATTCATTTGTTAGATGAGTGTGAAATCTATTCTCTAGTCGTACAAGCAAAGTTATAACAGTGAAGAATTCTTAACATACAAAGTGGCTATCAATAGTCAGAATCAAGCTATGTAGAGAATTAGATTATTGTATATATATAGCACAATATTTTCTTTATTTGTTCAGTACATTTTTCCTTTTATTATCCATACAATTGTATTATAAAAAAAGCCTACGTGCATGCAAGCATTTTATGAGAAAGTAAAATATAGATACAATTTCTTAATCTTTTAGCTTTCCATTCTTTTCTATTTTGGGTCATGGTGTCCAAGTTTGCATTTTCTTGGCCTAGCTTGGCAACCTTGTTTTGATTGCCTCCCTTTTTTCTTCTTCAACTTTGCTGTTGTAGAATCACACTGATTTGCTAAACAAAGTTAGCACTTTGGTGTAGGAATTGGCAACCAAGAAATTTCAAACAGAACTACTTGCTTCTTTTCCTTATCAATATCAAGTCGAACACTTAGATTTCCACATTTGAAAAAAGTCAGGATCCAGATACACCAATTGTGGAAGAAGTGTCCAACTCGCCTTTGAGTTTGGGTTCAGAGCATGCTAACTTGACCTGAAAAAACCTAACTCTAATTCATCTGCCTTACCCAGCTTAGACCACTTTCGAGCAATTTGTTATGCCCTGGCTTATTGAGTGGCCGTCTGTCTTGCTCTAGCCCATCTAGTGGTTGTTTGTCTAGGCCTAATCTAACCATGGGTAACCCATTCTAGCCTAGCCCATCTAGTGATTGTTTGTTTAGGCCTAGTCCAAGGTAGCCTATTTAGGCTTAACCCACTCAGTGGTTGTCTGGCTAGCCTGACCCAGCCCAACTTTTGGCAGGCCATCCAAGCTGACTAGCTAGGCCCAACCTAGCCAAGCCTAGAATGTTCAAGACTCAGTGGATTAAGCCCATATGAAGCTCACACAATCAAATGGAGACCCATTTCCTATTTTTGGATTCAACCCAAGCCCTAGGTCAGGTTGAGCTTTTTCGAGCCACATGCCCAAGCCAAGCACGTTGGGTTTGGGAGCAAATCCCTACCTAATTTTTCCAGATGACTATGTTCCTTACTTAGCTATCATTAGTAGTCGCCCGAAGCCTAGTGACCCTCTATACACTTCAATGGTTGATGGATCCAAGCTACGCCTTGTCACATATTAGCTCTTTACATCGAAGAATTATGTGATCTGGTCTTAAGAGTTTTGATGAGCCCTTATAACCAACGATAAAGATGGTTCCCTTGACGGAACTGTCTTGTTTTTTTACCAACGAGTGACTTGCAAGATACTGGGGAAGTGTAACCCACATGTCAAAACCTAGATCAAAAACTATATCACTCCTGGAGGCCAATGTTGGACTTTCTCCAACAAAAGACACAAATTTTAGATGGGAAAATATCAAAGAAATATATGGGAAACTCAATCAGTTAAAGATATTTTTCCTCACCCAAAGCATGTCCAAACTTAAGCAAGGCAATGTCGTGATCGTCATTTGCTTCAATTGGCTCTCAATTTGGTGAAAATCCGAACAATTGAATATATGAATCAAATATAATTTGAGCAATTTCATAGATTAGAACTCAGACAAAAAATGGGTGATCGATGGTGACAAGGTGCGGTGATTTACAAGGGATCATCCGGTGACTAGTAGTGGGAGGAGCCATCTCGTTTTTTACCAACAAGTGACTTGCAAGATGCTGAGGAAGTGTAACCAACTTGTCAAAACCTGGATTGAAAACTATATCACCCGTGGAGGTCACTGTTGGACTTTCTCCAACAAAAGACGTAAATGTTATATGGGAAAATATCAAAGAAATGTATGGGAAACTCAATTAGGCAAAGATATTTTCCCTCACCCAAACCATGTCCCAACTTAAGTAAGGCAACCTCATGATTGTCGTTTGCTTCAATTGGCTCTCTACTCAGTGAAAATCTGAACAATTGAATATACGAATCAAATATAATTTGAGCAATTTCCTAGATTAGAACTTGAACAAAAAATGGGCGATTGGCAGTGAAGGGGTGCGGTGACCAGCAAGGGATTGTCCAGTGACTGGTAGGAGGAGGAATCATCCCGTTTTTTTTTTTACCAATGAGTGACCTACAAGATACTAGAGAAGTGTAACCAACTTGTTGAAACCTAGATCAAAAACTATATCATCCCGGAAGGTCACTATTGGACTTTCTCCAACAAAAGACAGCAAATGTTCTGTGGGAAAAAAATCAAAGAAATGTATGGGAAACTCAATTGGGCAAATATATTTTCCTTCACCCAAACCATGTCCAAACTTAAGCAAGGCAATCTCGTGATCATCATTTGCTTCAATTGGCTCTTGACTTAGTGAAAATTTGAACAATTGAATATACGAATCGAATATAATTTGGGCAATTTCCTATATTAGAATTCAGACAAAAAATGAGTGATCGACGGTGAGGAGGCGCGGTGATCGACAAGCGATCGTTCGATGACTAGTAGTGGGAAATTCACAATGACCAACAGGACTTGGTCGATAGTTGGAGTGTTTATAGACTGGACAAGATTGGCAAATGAGCCACAAGCGAGACAAAGGTTGCTGGGTATGTCAAGATCTCATCGAGATAGCTCGTTGATTGTTCGAGACTTGTTAGAATTGCTGGTATTGGGAGAATCTCTAGAAAAACCTGCAAGGTCCTTAAGAGTTTGTGAGAGTTAGATCAATGGCTTTGTCGTTTATATTGTGAACAAATACGTTCTCAAAACACCTATAAAAAAAAAAATAGATACAATCTTCCAAACATTAAGAGCGCCTAATAACCATAAAAAAATAAAATAAAATCAAAATAAAATAATAAAATAACTATAGCTTCTTTTTTAATAGTCGCACTATTCCTATAGGACAAAATAGTTATTTTATAATAATAAATAATAAATTTTGATTAGTATCAAATCTCGTTCACATACACACTTACATCTTTTCGATGTGGGATAAGACATCTTTTAATTTATTTTACAAATAAAGTACCAACAATCCCTCATTTTGTTTGTAAAATAAAATTTTCTAAATTATTTTTTTAAATATACAACCAAAATTTTCATAAGATTAATATGCATATATAAAAGTCTCTTTAGAGTTAAACCTTAACTTAATGCAAGCTTAAAATTCTATAAAAGTTTCACGTAGTTATGCTTTAGACTTGCAGCTTTTTTTAATAAAATCAGATAGATTGCACATATACTAATCTCTTGCTTCAACAAGAAATTCTATAATTTATTTAGTATTATTATGGCCTTGTGCTTGTACCTATTTCATGAGCTTTACAGAAAGTAACCCTAATTTTCATAAATAAAAAAAATCACTTCTAAGCTCATATAAGCGAAGTATCTATCTTGTGTTTTCATTACTGGTAATATATTACTAATTTGTATTATACTTTATTTAGGATTTAATTCAATTGACAAATATAACAGACAACATTGACTTGTTATGTTTGGACTAATGTTAGTATCAAACAATCATTTTTGATATTTTTTTTTTACCCATTAAACCTTATAACTAGTGATTCACTGGTATCAAGTCAAATTACTATTACTAGTGATTGTAATCAAAGGGTTTTAGCCTGATTTCTTTTGAGGTCATCTTTATCATGTCTCTTAGTAAAGCCTTTATAAAGGGATCAGCCAGATTCTTACTTGACCTAACGTAGATAATTTTTATGGTACCATCCCGAATCAATTATTTTATGCACTCATCTGTTAGATTGATATGTCTAGACGTACTATTATACACTCTTGTTAAAGTAGCCTAACTATCACATTGATAAAAATACGAAGCATATGACTAGGCAATAATTTGATATCCAATAATAAAATTCTAATCCATTTAGTGTCTTTCCCAATTGTTACTAAAGTAATGAATTCAGATTTCATTGTTGAGTGGGTTATGCGCGCTTGTTTTTTGCTTGCTCAAGATATAGCGTATCCACTTAATATGGAAACCAAAAATTGCAATATTAGCTTTCCAATGTTTTATACTTGGATTATTAATGTATCAACTCAACTTACATACAGAAAAAGCAATATTAGGTCTCGTACAATGCATTGCATATATTAAAGACTTATAACACTTGCATATTCAAGTTGTAATATTGCTTTACCAACATTATAATGTAACTTATATTGGAATTGAATGGAGTACTTATTTCTTTGCAACCAAGATATTTAAATTTATTTAACATTTTTTCAACATATTTACTTAGGCTAAAATATAACCTCCATTATGTTTTTTTCTTTTTTTACTTTAATGTCCAAGATAGTATCTTCTTCACCCAAATATTTTATTTTAAATAAGTGTGGATTGGGAAAGAGGGGAAAAAAATCAGCAGAGTCCATAATCTTCATTCGAGTGAGAGAGCTCAACTAGGACTTAGAATTATATGAGAACTTCTGTAAGATATAACCCTCAGATCAAGCTTCATTGCGACCACGTGTCACTGCATTCAATGCAAATGCACGACATATATGATTATGCCATTTGGTGTGTAAAAAGCATTATACCATTAAAAGAAAAACAACTTGCACATGCATTCCTTCTGTTCCAAGGCCTTGGTTCCTACAATCATCATCATCTTCTACGCTGCTCATCCCAAGTAACTGTTCGAATTTCTCATACAAAACTTCCCAGTTTAAATCAAAGCAGGCAACCCCCCTTGTTTCTTCATGATATTAAATTTCTGGAAGCTCTCGTATCATCCTTCTCAGGACACCCGCCGTCAGTGCCCTTTTGGTACAAATGAGACTGGGGCCCCGTTTGGTTCTGCATTCCCAAGGGGCTTTCAGTTCCGAAAGCCCATTGGGAAAATTTTTAGGTGTTTGGTTCAGCATTTGAAGGTGTCATTGACCAAATGCTAGCATTTGGAATGCTGTGAAATGCTGATACAAGGTTTAATGAGTTTTTTTTCTTTCCAATATTGCCCTCATTATAATTGTGTTTTCCTCTTTTGCCCTCATAAGATACTATTCATCGTCTTCTTTGGCCTTGGTACTCCACCGCGAAGCTCGGCCAATGGGTGCGCTGGGTGGCGCTCAGCCACGAGCGGCCGGATCTGGCCGTTGGGAAGCCTCGCTTGAGGTCACGCCACCTCGGGTGAGGTGGCTTGAGGTCGGGGGACCTCGTGCGTCGCTTGGATCGCCCGGGTCGCTCGACCTTGGGCGGCAGAGCCTAGGTCGCGCGACCTAGGCGACACCCGAGGTTGCCCGACCTCAAGCCACCTTGCTTGAGGTCGTGGCGGTGTCGCCCGGGCTAGTCGACCTCGGGCGGTGTTGCTTGGGTCACGCAACCCAAGCTCACTTAAGGTCGTGCGACCCCCCCCCCAACCACCGTCGCCACCGCTGCCACCAGCCGCCTCACCACCACCATCAGCACCACTATAGAGCCACCTCCCCCCATGAATTTCCCCTCTCCACCCAGCTGATCTCCTCCCTTTTTTCTTTTCTTCTCTCTTTTTTTTTTTTTTCTTTTCAACCTAAAGCTACTTTGCAAAATATACACATTTTTGAGTGTCCAAATACACTAGCATTCACAAAATGTCCATTCAATAAAAGATACTTGGGAAAATGCAAAATGTCCATTCAATAAAAAATACTTGGGAAAATGCAAAGCCATTTCCCCGAATTTGAATCAAACGGCCCTAGAACAACTTTGAGTGGAGCACCTTCAAGTGGCTACCTTTCGCTAACACCGCTGGGATCGAGTGAACCAGAACACCTCATGGTTGATATTTTGCAACTTCCTGAATGTAAAAGTGGCATGAAAAAGTGATCACATGCACTGTAGCTCTCAAGTGTAGTCAGGAGTACATCATCCGTGAAGAGCAGTATAAAATGCCATAATTTCCACGTCCTGCAGAAGCCGTACCTGGAGTCCTCCTGAAAGTGGCGTACAAAATACGACGTCCTTACGATCCTGGAACAAGGAGAGCTACGTTGCGAAGAAGGATGACGTCCTTATGTTTGTCGTACAAAGAGATATTGATCGCATATTAATTTTGTATTTTGAATTTACATCCAAATATTTTGAATTTAAACTTACATTTGATGTGAAAATAGTCGGACTTACAAATGATTATAATTCCAATTCTCCCAATTATATTAAATTATTTGTAATTGGCTTTTTTCGTTGATATAGATATCGATACTCAAAGTAAATCATATTCCTTGTTTATTTTTATTTTTTTTATATTTTCACTTGATTTAATTTTTAAGATTCTATCATTTCCTCATTAATATTGCAACAATCACAAACTGAGAATCAACGGATTAATAATGATCACTATGCCACTTGAGCCCAACTCTTTCCAGGCTGCCTACGACTATTTACTTCTTTCGGCCTTCCCCTAAATTCTGCAACATCTTCCCACAGCGAAGCCGATGCATAGATGTTAGATAACAGAAGATAGTTTAAGGCTCTAATTTGCTTAACCTCAGGGCAATTTTACTTGCTGTTTCAACGTTCCCTTGTTTACTTCAGTTGTTCAATAGTGCCTTCCACAGAAGAGATCTCAAAATTGATGGAACTTAATTTATGATATTATCTGCCTCATCCAACAGTTCAGCTCAACCCAGGAGATCAACCATGCAGGCATAGTGACTTACCGTTTTCTCTGCATTATATTCATTGAGGGACTGAAAAACAAGCCAACCTTCTTTCACAAGCCCAGCATGACAACATGCATTCAACACTTCCGGCAAAGTGGGTCGCATCTGGTTGTAACCCTGCTTCCTTCATCTTATTACGCACAAAGGCCTCTCTACCCTGGCCATGTCGCACATATCCAGATGCCATAGAGAGAATAAAACCTCATCATATTGTTCTGTAAGAACACTTCCTGATCCAACCCTGCTCTTATGATGACTGAGTGAAGTGACCTGCCGTGGTTCAACGCTCTGGTGTCGCCAAGATGTTGCAAGAGGGAGACACATGAACGTTGAGCTTCCCGACTTTTTTTTTTTTTTTTTTTCATTCCGTATAGTATTATGAAATAATCTAAAGAAAGTCTCAATCTTCGTTACTGGGACAAACTTGCAAATGGAAGGATGAATCCATCACTTTGAAACCGTTCTCATCTGTGGTCAAATTGAACAAACCAACCATGATGGGAGTGAAGACAATCCTGCAGTTGCTGGGATCAACCCCAAAGTCCAAAACTACCCCCTGAAACGTAGGAACTATTCCCTGTCTTGCCATTCAAGGTTAGACTGGGCTGAAACGGCTCGCTTCATTTTGACGAGTTTACTGATGAGGAAATTATCTGATGAATTGTAGATATTACTGCCATATAAATTTAACTAGAAATAAATTCAGCGATACCTATGTTTGTAACTTGCCCATCATTGGAACGCCATTCAATCAGGAACGCAGGAAAAGCTACTCTCATTATATTGTTATTAGGGTGTACACACTATCTTGTTATTAATGTAAAGACGTTACTGTGCCAACCAAATCGGTCTCCGTCCATCTTGTGCTTTTTATTTCTTCCGTAGCCAGAGCCCAATGACAATGCAGTTCCTGCTTTTTTCACTGTCACTGTGCTTAAGTAGCATATCCATTTGGTCTATTAACTAAAACCTGATTAACTAGATTCGCATCATGAGTCAGACCGGGATGTTAATGAGTAGGTGAAAAGTTCAAAATTGCGATCCTCACTTCATGTAGTGATCGACTTGGTTTAGATTCAAATAAAAGTAAACATGGAGTACACGTGTCAGCTCCGTTGTATTCATGATCTTTAACCTCGCTCGTATCAGTCATATTGCCCATCAACCTTTGAGAAATTACTGCATAGTTGGAGTATACGTACTAAATTGAATAAGCGATGGATTTCATGTGGGTCAAACCTTGTATTTCACTTCATTTGGCAGACCAAATTAATCTTTCCCTAACAATTTAACGTCGAGATTAGGTTCAGCGTAAGGTTGTTCGTTAGATTGTCATCTAGTAGAGCAATTGGGGGCTAGGAATCGGTTTAGTCTAGTAGGATCTGACTTTGATCGACATTTACATTTATTTTTTATATTAAAAAAATTTAATCCTTATCAGTATCATGCCGAAAAATCAGGTTTTCACATCTGGAAATAGTTTAGAGCTGGATGCACCAATTCCAAAAGCCATTTTTCTCCAATCTAACTTGTTATTTTCAGTTTATGGAAAAACATTTTTTGTTATCTAAATACTGAAAAGGTAGAAAATATTTTTCAATTTTTTTTTATTAATAGGACTCTAACGACAACGTTAGGAGTGTCATCTCCAATGGCATGTGCATTAATCAAATTCAAACTTAGTTTTTTTCCTGATAGTCATTCGCTAAGAATGAAAAACCTACTTATGCCTCGGGTTTCTCATTCTCAATGTTTAAATTCGAGGGGCATTTCTACGGTACTCTAAATGTATCCTACAACGTTACAACAAATCATCTTAATTGAGTACAAAAATATCAGAGGAAATTTCTTATCAAACTAGAATCGCGAACAACGTGGTCACTAAAGAGGGTGCGACACTTAGAGCTAGGAGAGCGGGGGTAGAAATAAACTTACAAGAGCCATTAAAGACAGGCTAACGGATTCGTATTGATAGAAAAACCATGTGGCTAGACTTTAGCTATGAACGGCTATCCCATTTCTGCTATTCTTGTGGCAAGCTAGGACATTATGCAATGTATTGTAAGGACTTTCCTTTTGAAGAGGCAAAAATAGAAGGTAAAGACAAGATGGCCTATGGCCAATGGCTGCGTGTGGAGGTCAGAGAACATAGTCCTTATTGGCTGACTTTTTATAATCCGCACGAAAAACAAGAGCAAACCGAAGAAACTCTACCTAAAACCCCTCCCTCTTCAAATCTGAGTGTTCCTTTACTGCCTCCAACAACTAATGTTGAAGCAGGGCCCCTAACGAAATCAATAATTCCCATCAGTCCAATAGTTGTAGCCCCTCATCAACAACGCCATCAGGATGAATTGCTGCAAGGGACCTCTCTCACCACTATGCCGATACCTGCAACAGCCAAAATGAAAGGGATTCAAACCCAATCTATGGAGCTACCGCAACCAAAAAATCTGAAAAGTACCAGATTTACACCTAAAGTGGGTGTTGCCAAAAAGCTTAAAAGGTATAATCCTTATATGATGAGGAGTTTGGCACAAGAGAACCTCGATGAAGCACACCTAATGGATACACCAGTCTATGCAACAGAGGAAGTAGGACAGTGGGCTATGGTGGCTAGCCCTCAACAGCCACCCACCTACAAATGAAGTTGACTAGCTGGAACTGTCAGGGTTTGAGCAATCCCCTAACAGTTCAAGCTCTTAAGGCCATCACGACCAAGGAAAAGCCTGACATTGTATTCTTGATGGAAACAAAGAACCACGAGCTAGTGCTTCAATGTATTCAGCGTTGTTTACATTTCCCCAGCTCTTATGTAAGTAACCTAGTTGGGCTGGCTAGAGGAATGTTAGTTTTTTGGAATGACTAGATCTCCTTAAGTATGGTTCGGTCTACGCAGGACTTTTTTGATATGATTTGCAGGGATGTGATGGATGGCAGAATTATGCGCATTACTTGTATTCATGCCCTTGCCGCCTATCAAATTCGTTAACTTTTATGGGATGAGCTACGACAGATAAGCAATTCTAATACTTTACCTTGGGTCTTTGTCGGTGATTTTAATGAAATTATCTATCCATGGGAAAAGGTAGGAAAGAGGTTAGCAGACCCTTATAGACTACTTTTGTTTCGAGTCGTCCTAAATGACTGCTCTCTTATGGAAATATATAGCAAGGGCTACACGTTTACTTGGATGAACAATTGTGTAGGGGATGACTTAGTGAAAGAACAATTGGATCGGATGATGTGTACTTTGGATTGGCACCTAATGTTTCATGAAGCTGAAGTTTTTGCATTGCCGGCTTTGGGATCTGACCATAGTCCCTTACTATTAAACACTTCAGCAACATATATAAAACGATGCAAGCCTTTCATTTTCGAAGCCTTTTGGAACCAATATCATGAATGCCATGAGATCATTTCCACATCATGGAATTCAATACAAGTACAAGATTATGCTCTGATGCCTAAATTAAAGGCTGTTTTTGAAGCTTTGGCTAAATGGAGTCGATCAAAGTTTTCAAAGGGCCATCTTAAGGTGACCGCCTTGCAACAACAACTTCAGAATCTCATAAACCAACCACATTGCAACTTTGATAAAGTAGTGGCATCTAGATTACTAGAGGAAATCAGACGGATATGGCAACAAGAAGAACAATATTGGGCTATGCGTTCCAAGATTAATTGGTTGAGATGGGGGGATAAGAACACAAAAATTTTCCATGCAACTACCATTCAACGGAGGCAAAGGAATAGAATTAGCATGTTACAAGATGACCACCAAAACTGGGTGCGTGACCCTCAAACTCTACAAGAAATGACATCCACCTTTTTTTCAAGATTATATACAACCATGGGTTATTGTGACTATGGACCTATCCTGGATCAATGCCCACAAGTTGTTACAACATAAATGAATGACCAGTTAACAGCTTTGGTCACTATTGAGGAGGTTCGCAAGGCAACCTTCCAGCTAGGGACTACAAAGGCTCCAGGCCTCGATGGCTTGAATGGCCATTTTTATTAGACTCACTGGGATGTCATTCAAGATGATCTTCTTCTTTCAGTGCAAAATTTCTTTAGGTTAGGGGTGATGCCTAGTGCTCTAAATCGGACCACTATTGCTTTGATCCCCGAGATACCTCACCCGAAAAGACTAGATCAGTACTGCCCAATTAGCCTATGCAATTATGCATATAAAATCATTTCTAAGGTAATTGCAAATCGTCTGAAAGCTTGGCTACCTAATCTGATTTCTATGGAACAGTTTGCCTTTGTGAGTGGTCGCTAAATTCAATATAACATTTTAATCGTTCAAGAAGTAATTCACCATATTAAGATCAGGAAGTGGAAGCGAAAATTCAATGCAATCCTCAAGACGGATATGCAAAAGGCGTATGATAGAGTTGAATGGGATTTCCTTCAAGATTATCTACTCAAGTTGGGATTCCATCCAAGATGGGTACGGTGGGTGATGCAATGCATAACAACATCTTTCAGTGTAAAATTTAACGGCGAGCAACTAGGTTATTTCCATCCGACACGGGGCCTTCGGCAGGGTGATCCTCTCTCTCCATATATATTCATCTTACTAGCGAATGTCTTATCAATTCTTATTAACCAAGCCGTCAATATAGGACACATCAAGGGTATCAAGTTAAATAGGTGGTGTCCTACCCTCTCCCATCTATTTTTCGCTGATGATGCAATTTTCTTCCTAGATAGTAACATTCACGAATGCCAGAACCTTGCTAATATCTTGAATCAGTATTGTGTGGCTATGGGACAGGTTGTAAATTGTAACAAATTTGGAATGTTTTTCAGTAAACATTGTCCTTCAAGACTACAGGAAAATTTGGTGCGGGAGTTTAGAATACCAGTGCTGCAACAGTATGGTAAATATTTGGGTATACCATCTAACTGGGGGCGTTTAAAACGAGAGATGTTTTCTTGGATTTTGGGGAGAGTAAATGCAAAATTGGAGGGATGGAAAGAAAAATTAATCTCAAAGGGTGGTAGGGAAATTCTATTAAAGTCTGTTGTACAGGCATGCCTACAGTATGCCATGTCTATCTTTAAACTTCCCCTGTCTCTTTGCAAATCAATTGAACAAAGCATTGCTAGATTTTGGTGGCAGAACGATAATAGCAAATTAGGAATTCATTGGCAGAAATGGGATGTACTTAAGAGCATCAAGGACAATGGTGGCCTAGGCTTTCGTGATCTTATAGAATTTAACAGGGCTATGCTTGGGAAGCAAGCCTAACATTTATTCCAATAGCCTCTATCTTTATGGGGTAAAATCTTTAAAGGGCTGTATTTTCATTCAAAGGACTTCCGGTTAGCGGATAGAGGAACTTGGCCATCCTGGGGTTGGTAGAGCCTTCTGATTGGTAGGGATTCAATTTTACCTAATATTAGATAGTCAGTTGGTGATGGGAAAATGGTCAGCATCTGTGAAGATAGGTAATTACCTATAGGGATTCTAGGTGGACTAGCTACAAGAGAAGAACCTATGATGGTGGTTGATCTTATTGATCCAATCCACCACACTTGGAACATCCCCCTTCTCCACCAGTTTTTCAATGATCGGGTCATAGCAGAAATCCTTACCATTCCAGTAAGACCTCTCTATGCCAACAATCAATTAATCTGAACAAACACAACACATGGTCGTTACACTATGAAAAGCAATTACCATGCTCTCACCAACACAGCTAGCAACCAAAGTAGCAACAAGGCCTTAACTTCTTATTAGAACCCTAGGATATTATGGTGAAGAGTTTGGACTATGAAAACAGCCCCAAAAATTTATACCTTCCTATGGTCTGTTTGACATAATGCACTAGCAACAAAAGCAAATCTATCTCAACGACACATTATCACAGATCCAATTTGCAACCTCTGTCATCAACACACTCCAGAAACCCTAGAGCATCTATTCCTATTCTGTTCATGGACTCAAGGTGTCTGGTCTCACCCTCAACTCAATATCAAGCCATCGCCTCACACAGTGCAAAGATCAGATGCATGGCTCACAGAAAGGGTTACAACACCGAAACTCTTACCTAATCTGGAGACCATCGCAAACGTCTTATGGCAGATCTGGAGGACGTGAAACAACTTCATTTTCCACCGTCAGTAGCCGAATCCAACCTTTACAGTGGAGGCTGCTTTAGCATAGACCCGTATATCTCAACTCTCTGCTCCAAACCAAACGCGAATAGGGAGGTTTGTTTTGAATCCTGCACAGCCATGGAGGCCACCAAATCCAGGAACCTTGAAAATTAATATCGACGGTGCTTATTAGCCCGGTAGAACAGAAGGATCTATGGCCTGCGTATGTTGAGATCACCATGGTCAACTTGCAGATGTTTTCTTTAGATGATTCCCAGCCGCTTCGACTCTGCAAGCAGAGATCTAGGCGCTCACCTTCACTCTTCACCATCTACTGCAGCAAGGCTTCAACCACGCACATCTATTGATCGAATCGGACTGCCTTACCTTGGTCAAAACTATGCGAGATGGTAGATCACCACCGTGGGAAGATCGAGCTTTGTTTGCAAAAATAGCTGATTTGTTTTCCCGTTTCCCTAATCTACGACTTCGACACTGCAAGCATGAGGCAAATATGGTAACGGACTAGGCTGTTAAGGCCCACAGTAGTGCAGCCTTGACCTATAATTGGACTGTTTCCCCTCCTTTTCTTCTGCTAGACCTTGTATACGCTAATGATATAGCCTCGGGTTGTAAGATTTCTATCATCTGAATACAACATTCCTTTTTAACCAAAAAATATAACAAATAAAAAAAACCACCTCGCCGGTCGTACAAGTGATTTGTTTCATTTGATTTAGTGAAAATAATGATGAGACCAGTCGATCGATCAACGTGGTTAATAAAATGAAAATTTCACATAAATCAAATTTGTAAATGGGTCTTAGGATAATTTTGCATTACCCATTCACGACATTCAAGATTGAACGAAATTTGTTGTGGCCCAATGATGAATAGGGAAATTTGGCATTTCAAGGGCGACTTGTAAGTAGAGGTGAGCATGGTTCCAAGATAAAATTGAAAGCCTGAGAATCACTCTTATTCTAGGTCCTCGAATATGCAGTATGTTCTAGATTCTAAAAAGTGGGGAACATGTTCCAACGGATATGTTTCAAATTCTAGTTAAAACCGAGAACTTGGAATTTGGAACTGATCTTTATATTTTTCTTGGTTTATGTCTTTGCACAATCCTATGGCATTTTAAAAATCCAATGATGAGTATATAATCTAAAACCATGAGTTTGAGCTTCCATATCTGGCGATATAGGTGACTAAGAATTTTATTTTGTTAATAAATTATAATCAATGGATTGTAGCATATTATGATTATTGGGTCAATTCCATAAAAAAACACGAACTTTAGGTGTTGTCCCAAATCTGGCCCGAACTTTATTTTGTCTAAAAAAAAAAAGCACGAACTTTAGGGGTTGGCCCAAATCTGGCCCAAACTTTATTTGAGGCAAAATAAATTAATTCTATTACAAATAGGCTTCACATCTCTATTTAACTACAAGATGCACACGCTTTTAATATCTCGCTTTAAGGTAATGTAATCTTCTACTTTCAACCCAGCTTCTGACATTGCAAACAGTTTGCCAATTGTTAATTAATCTAATGGCCCTAGCTATGTGCCTCGTCCCCTGGAACTGAAGTCGCTGAATTATTTTTCTCATGAGAATCATCTGTAAAGTTCACCCCATTGGAAGGCAAACTTAAATTTAACATTTCATCCAAACACTCGAATGCAGCATCGTTTTGCTGTGTTGTATATTATTGCTAACGTGGAAATGCCATGTCGGATAACTGTGGAATGAGGGTTAACGGATGGCCAGATTTGGGACACAAGTGAAAATTTGTGCATTTTTTTAGACAAAATAATTTTCGGGCTAGATTTGGGACAATACTTAAAGTTCGTGCTTTTTTTTTTTTTGAGACAAAATAAAGTTCGGGCTAGATTTGGGATAACACCTAAAGTTCGTGCTTTTTTTTATAGATAAAATAAAGTTCAGGCCAAATTTGGGACAACACCTAAAGTTCGTGTTTTTTTATGGAATTAGCCGTATGATTATTAAAGATGATGATTTACTGTAATCAGTCAATTAATAGTACATATGTAAATTGGGTAGACCTGGAACTTATGACATTGTAAGTTCCATATTCCTAAGAATGCATGATAGATTTCAGATTTCAAGGGGAACCTAAAATCATGGTCATCCCTGTGAGGAAATCACCTCATGAATAGTAGATATCGCTGCCATATAAATTTAACTAGAACTAAATTTGGCAATGTCTATATTTGTAGCTTACCCATCACAGGAACGCCATTCAATCAGGAATGCTGGAAAAACTACTCTCATTATATTGTTATTAAGGTGTAGACTGTACAGTGCTTAATCAAAATATCTAGTTACTAATGTAAGACGTGACTATTCTCTATTCCAATCAAATAGGTCTCCGTCCATCTTGTTATTTTTTATTTCCTCTGTAACCAAAGCCCAACGACAATGCAGTTCCTGCCCTTTTTCTTAGAGTAGCATTTCCATTTGGTCGATGAGCTTTAACCTAAATACGAGGTTCAAAACTAGATTAGCATCGCGAGTCGAACAGAGATATTAATGAGTAGGTGCAAAGGCGTGAAAATTGCGAAACCCACTTCATGCAGTGATCGACTTGGTCTGGATCCAAACTAAACCAAACATGGAGTACTCGGTTGATGTGTCGGCCCTATCGTAGTGATATTCCTTATCAACTTTGAGAAATTACTACATGGGTGGATGGGTTTTATGCGGGTCAAATCTTATATCTCACTACGTTAGACGGACCATATTTAATCTTTATCGAAAAATTTATCATCAAGTTTAGATTCAAGCGTAAGGTCATTAGATAATTTGTCATCTAGTAGTTGGTGTTTAAAGGAGCAATCAGGGGCTAGGAATCAGTTTAGTCTAGCAAGATTTGTGTTTGATCGAAATTAAATTTATATTTTATATAAAAATGAGAAAATTCCAAATAATAACCTGAAATGAGGTCATTTTCTCAAATGAATGTCCGAAGCAGATTTTGTTTCAAATAATAACCTAAAGTGGTTATTTTGTCTCAAATAAGGATTTGAGCTCGCCGACTGACAAAATCTTCATTGGCTGGCAAGCACTTGATTTTTTCAGAGACTGAAGTGTCGGGGCATTTCTATCCATAACAAAATTTGGATAAAGATTAAAAGGAAAAAGGATTAAAAGAAATCTGAGATGGGCACCATCTCCAGCACACTCTCAAATTGCTTCGTTTTTAGGTCCTTCCTTCAATGCCACGTAGGTCCAATTAATCAAATTCACAAAATAAGTTGTTGATATTGGTAGGCTTCTCTTGCTTCTTTCTCTCTCTCTCTTTTTTTTTTTTTTTTTTTTTTTTTTTTTATGTATTCATCTTACATGGGATTACTTCTTGAATTTCTAGAGAAGCATGCCCGAATTTTAAAAAGTTCATGCATAATCCTCTAAAACCATTCAAATTCAGCTCGGGCAAAAGTGAATAGAGAAACCCAGCTCTGTTTTTGGCATCATCCCATCCATTATTTCCTCTGCACCTTGACTAAAATCAACGTAAGGACGCACGCATTCTCATGGACATAAATGAAGAAGGATGTAGAGCAGAGAGAAAAACGCAAGCTCAAGTTCCTAGACCTCTTGCTTTTGCTCCCCACAACTACCCACGGGTATCTACCAACCCAGTCATCTCCACATGAACACGGGTAATCGCCGGCGTCATTTCCGGCGGACCCAAACTGTGAATTCCCTAGTTTGCAGCCATCCCCATGACTGCAGATCAGGAACTGAAATTTGCGCTTCATCTTCACTTCGATTGAGCCGAAACATCGATTGAGAAATAAAGAACGGTCGAGAAAAAAAGAACAGGCGAGAGAGAGAGAGAGAGAGAGAGAGAGAGAGAGAGAGTCGAAGATCCGATCAAAGCTGAAGCGAGGCAGCGATTTCGTAGCGTTAATTCGTTTGTTGGCATGGTTTTTTGGGTAAGTCCCAATTGTCTCTGTTTCTTCGATTTATGAGCGCGAGCCGAACCCTAGTTGTTTGTGGAATTCGCGGTTTGGGGTTTCTGGAGTTACATGTATGGCTCTGGGGCTTGAGGTGATGACAGAACGAGGGAGAAGCTGGGGTATGAAGAGAGCAAAGTCCACGTGAGTAGTTAAAAAAGGATGCCGCTGTGAGCAATACTGGAATGGCTTGGACGAAGAAGAAGATGAGCAGGAGGAAAGAAAAAGAACGAAAAAAAGAAGAAAATAAATGTTTATGACACAAACACCTCTATTTTGGGTGCGGAAAATCAAGTGGTTGCAAGTCAGTGAAGATTTGACCGGCCAGCAAACTCAGCCCTTATTTAAAACAAAGCGACTTGAGGCCATTTCCCTAATAAAAGAAAAGAAAAAAAACTAGAACTAGCCTAGAATCAACTGAGGAGTACGATATTGGCTTAGAAACCTAAAACTCATAGGTGATTTGTTGGGATCTTGATATTAGCCACGAATTAAACCCACTAAGGAACTTGATTACCCTAAAATAGCTGCTAGGACAATTAGGTAAACCTATAGTGAAGTTGAAGGCTACTTCAGGTTAATTGATTAAGTGCACCTAATGCTTTTATTGCTATTAGCCATTAGGCAGTGCGTGAGAGGGATGAGATCCTTTACCCTATCGGTGTATTTGTTTGGTGTCCATTCCATCCAAACCACATACATACATAATGTATATATATTAATTAGAACGGTGAATTCTACTGCTAATGTACAATGGTTGGTTTTACTGATTCGGAAATCAAGTAGGGTAGAGGATCCTTGTCCATGTAAGGGCTACTTAGATCCAAGGTCTGTAGATCCACTGGGTGCAGCACTCTATCGACGCACGTAAAAATTTCTCAGGGCACTATGCTAATTGTTTATGTATAGGTCGGCTGGAGTTTAGATTACCTCCCCACTCACGAGTATAGTTAACAGGAGATCTTGTTCATTTTTAAGGGAAGCAAGCATTCCCTTTTTCTAACTTGCGCGACGATCTTTCCACTGGCAGCGGTAGTTGCTACTGAGATGGCAACGTCGTCGTTAAGCGCGCCCTTTTCCCATTGGATCACGGACTCAAGCCGACCCTATCGGAAAACCAACCACCTGATCGCGAAGTCAGCGAAGATTCATAGTGCAATAAACCTGGACGCCCATGTTGGCTCGCTGGAGACGAGCACGCTCCCGTCCGAGGTGGCCCGGCCCCACAATGGCGTCGCCTCCATCGTCCAGCCCTCCTACTCCATCGCGGCCCTTGGCCCCTCAGAGGCCACCCTCGGCTACCATCTGGCTCGCCGGCTCGTTGAGATTGGCGTGGGTGACGTGTTCTCTGTCCCGGGGGACTTCAACCTATCGCTTCTCGATCACCTCGTCACCGAGCCGGGCCTCAACCTCATCGGCTGCTGCAATGAGCTGAACGCTGGGTACGCTGCTGACGGCTATGCCCGGTCCCGAGGTGTGGGCGCCTGTGTGGTGACGTTCACCGTGGGCGGGCTCAGCGTCATAAATGCGATAGCGGGCGCATACAGCGAGAACCTGCCCCTTATCTGCATCGTCGGTGGGCCTAACTCCAACGACTACGGTAGAAACCAGGTCCTCCATCATACCATCGGCTTGCCTGATTTCACCCAAGAACTGCGGTGTTTTCAGACTGTCACTTGCCATCAGGTTCGTTCGTTGGAATCAAGCACTCGGCCACTCGCATTGCCCATACTCTTTTTTTCTTACAAATCACTGCACTCAATTTCAGATTTTAGTGCGTCCATTATCGTTTTGAAGGGTCAGTGCAGATTGCATTGTTCACAGGGTTGAATAAGTTCTTCGTCAACGTGAATAATATGTTAAGTTCTTTTCCTTTGAATCCATAGGCGGTGGTGAATAACCTTGAAGATGCACAAGAGCAAATCGACACTGCAATCTTTACTGCACTGAGAGAGAGCAAGCCTGTGTACATCAGCATCAGCTGTAACTTAACTTCGATCCCTCACCCTACTTTCAGCCGCAAGCCCATCACCTTTTCGCTCTCTCCCAGGTTGAGCGATCAAATGGTTTTGGAGGCTGCGGTGGAGGCAGCTGCCGAGTTCCTGAACAAGGCAGTGAAGCCCGTCATGGTTGCCGGGCCCAATCTCCGCATCGCAAAGGCATGCGATACCTTTGTCGAATTGGCCGATGTGTCAGGTTATGCCCACGCAGTGATGGCCTCTGCCAAAGGTCTTGTCTCCACCGAGCACCACGCCCACTTCCTCGGGACGTACTGGGGTACAGTGAGCACCGCATTCTGCGCAGAGATCGTGGAGTCTGCCGATGCGTACTTGTTCGCAGGGCCCATCTTCAATGACGTTAGCTCCGTTGGTTACTCCCTCCTTATCAAGAAGGAGAAGGCGATCATAGTGCAGCCCGATCGGGTCGTGATCGGGAATGGCCCCACCTTTGGGTTTGTCGAGATGAATGATTTCCTCAAGGCACTGGCCAAGCGACTTAACCGCAACACAACGGCTTATGAGAACTACCACCGAATATACATTCCTGAGGGGCGTCCTCTCAAGCGTGACCCTAAGGAGCCACTGAGGGTCAATGTTCTGGTCCAACACATTCAGAACATGCTGTCGAGCAAAACTACTGTGATCGCCGAGACAGGAGATATGTGGTTCAATTGCCAGAAACTTAAATTGCCCAGCGGTTGTGGGTAAGCAAAGCAAGCATTCTGTTCGCTATGATTCTTCCAAGTCTTCATTGTGTTACATTACTAGTTCAATGGCTTTTATTGTGTTTGCATTTTGCAGTTACGAGCACCAAATGCATTATGCATCGATTGGTTGGTCCGTCGGAGCAACTCTTGGATACGCAGCGGGTGCACCTAATAAGCGAGTAATTGCTTGCATCGGCGATGGGAGCTTTCAGGTAGAATATCTCATAGGGATGAGTGGTTTCAAATTTTAAGCGAAACTTAGAACCTATTTTGTCACAAGTTCTAAAATTAGTTCTAGGATCTATCCAGGTTCCACTTATATTCTCAATTGAATGATTGCAATAAATTATCACTTCTAATGACTGTCATTTGTTAAAATTCACTTATCGCAACTCATATTTAGACATACGAAAATTATGAAATGTTAATATAGTAAAAGTTTTAGTCATAGATTTCCTTGAAAATGAAAGCTCATATTAGTGGTTTTAAATTACACACTCTCATTGAATGCCGTAAGATCACACTAAGACATAGAATAAGAAAAACACAAATAATTATTTCAGGACCCATCAGAACAGGTTTTGCAATTTTTGGAACCTAAAACCTGATTGGTGGAAACTAGTCTGATTCTTGGGTTTTCGATTCTACCCTAAAATTATGCTCATTCCTAATACCCCTTTCCTTAGTCGTTGTGGTGTAGGTTCATGTTCAGCCAAGGCTTGAGTTATCATCTCTTCAAAAAGTTATTGATTGAAAGCTTTATCTAATACAAGTTTTGAAGACATTCTTCATATGTCATCATCTACTAATGAATCAATACTCCTTTTGTTTTTCCATCGATCCTCGGCAATCGTGATGTTAATAGCCTAATCGGGTCAGGGACCATTTGTACAACCTTCAATATCATTATTCAATACGCTGATGTTCGTTTTTTTTATGTCGAATAGATGACTGCTCAGGATGTCTCGACAATGCTGCGATGCGGACAGAACAGCATCATCTTCCTAATAAACAACGGTGGATACACCGTTGAGGCTGAGATTCACGACGGACCTTACAACCTAATCAAGAACTGGAATTACGCCGGCTTGGTGGACGCTATCCACAACGGGGAGGGCAAGTGCTGGACAACGAAGGTGATGAGCTTGTTATTACACCACTCGACTCCATTTTCGTTACCACATCGGCCCATCAAGAGATCATTGATAGAACGAAGAACCTCATTGCTCTCGTCTTGCAGGTTTGTTGCGAGGAGGAACTTGTGGAGGCGATCGAGACTGCGACTGGGCCCAAGAAAGATTGCTTGTGCTTCATCGAGGTGATCGTGCACAAGGACGACACGTGCAAAGAGTTGCTCCCATTTGGCTGTAGACTTGCAGCCGTCAATAGCCGCGCACCCGTTCCTCGCTAAACCATTTGATCTCCTATGTTCGCACTGGAAAACTGCCCTATTATTTATTATCATTGATTTGCACATTTTCCATATAGCAATGTTATCTTCGTGGTGCAAGTTGGTTCTTCAGATTATCTTTTATCCTCTCTTGGCATTAATTCCTGAAAAAGTCGTGCGGTTTCAGCCTAGGAGATTTTGGGATGCAATGATAGATAGGTTATTAGAACTTCGTGTACGAAGATGATGACCATTCCTATATGACCAACAACAACAAAAAAAAAAAAAACATTCAGACGAAGTTAATCATCATTTTCTCTTCAAAGATTCCAAGAAATTATAGAACTCTTCATGTCCTCGTCATACTTCCAACCCCCAACCCAACACCACCCCCCCAACCCAAAAACACCCCACCTTCATAAAACTTGGGATCTACTCCACATAAAAGAACAAATGCAATGTCCACATGTCCCGGAGATTTTCAGCCCGTTTGATTCGGTAATGAAATATCACTGTACTGAAAAGAGTTCTTAATCAGTATAGAATCAAAGACAGAAAGGACACTTGATACTAGGAGTAGGAAATGGTGTGGGACCCAGTTTAAAAAAAAAAAAAAAATGTATCAATGCTAAAAAATACTTTAAAATTATAATAACTGTGATACAAATATCTCTTTTTTTTTTTTTGTATAGCTAAAAACCCTAAACTTTTTTTGTTTCGCTAAAAACCCTAAATTTGGTCATTGTGACACAAATGTCTTGAATTTTTTTTGTATAATAAAATAACTCTAAATGTATACTTGTGTATACAGATATGCCATAGATGGAACTATGATAAATCATTTAAATTTTTTAACAATACAAAAAAAATTAGAGGTATTTTACTATTTGTGTCATGTCAGGCACAACTTGGGTTTTTGGTAGCATTTGCCAAAAATAAAATGTGAAGAGATGGGGAAAAATGTGGGTAGCCAGATAAAATTACGACATGAACCACATTCTTTCTATGCTAAAAGACTTGGTAAAATATGTTGAAATAAGCAACGTTGTATCAGCTATTTCATTAAGGAAGAATATCCAGTAACCGATGCGCTAAGAGAAGTCATATGGGACTTTTCTAGTTTCAAGAAGTCCATCAAGACTTCAATAACCTTCCAATCGAGTTGTGTTAACGGTAGCCGCGCCATGTTCAGCGGAATATGACGTGACGATGCCCATGTCCTAGCATGCTCTCTTTAAAAATCTTCTGGGTGGAATTCCTTAAGTAGCCAAGCCCTTGGAGACCCCATTTTATTTATTTATTTTTGAGATTGGGCCCCTATGGTCCAAAAGGCCACATGGGCCTCAAGGGTTGAATTAGATAAAGAAATTGGCCCAGTGCTCATAGGCAGCCCACCATCTTAACTTGAGCGTACAGAGGAAAATAAAGAGTACACTATAGTGTTGTCGAGAGAGTGGCGTGTGCAGTGTGTAACATCTCGGGCCCCACTGTGTAATATTGTCCGCTTTGAGTCACCCGCCCTGACGTGGACGAACCGCCATCCTAGCCACAGTCTTTTCCCTCACGGCTTTAAAACGTGTTATACAGATTAGAGGGACCAAAGCCTTATAAGCTAACAAAGACCTCCCTCCCTAGGTGATGTGGGACAAGAGAGGAGACTGTCACACTCTCCACCTCTTAACAGAATAGTGTCCTCGCTGAGGCCCCACGGGCGTCAGAACAGCATTTGAGCTGTGGTCCCACACGCGGTCGGGAGTCGACTCTGATACCACTATTAACATCCTGGGCCCCACTGTGTAATATTGTCCGCCACCCGCCCTGGCGCGGATGAACCGCCATCCCAGCCACGGTCTTTTTCCTCACGGCTTTAAAACGCGTTACACAGATTAGAGGGACCCAAGCCTTATAAGCTAACCAAGACCTCCCTCTCTAGGCAATGTGGGACAAGAGAGGAGGCTGTCACATAGTGAGTGCAGTGTGTGCCGTGAGAGGGTGGTGTGTTGAACAAAGAAAGAAGTGAAGCAGTGTACTTGTACGAGCGCGTTAAGTGTCTCTTGCTTGTAATAGCAAGAGTGCTACTATGAGTTGTTTCCACTTGATCCTCCACGGGGTACAACATTTTATTTGTTGTACTACATTTTGATTGAATATCCTATTTTGACGAGTTGCTTAACCTTTTAGTTTCATACTTCACTGATTTACTAAATTTGAGATAATTCACCTCCTCCCTAAAATTCACGGCTTCTTAACTCATTGCATTAGTCGGCATAAGGATGAACTGCTGATGTATATTAAATATATTTTCATATATATTGCACTGACTATAGGGTAAAATGGCATGACGAGGGATACTTTCACAAAGTAGACCTCAGCCCTCTCTCTTCTTCACCAGTAGCTGCAGAGAAAGAGCTAAAACAATTCGCGAGATGAGTGAAGCAGCAGCAGCAACGGTAGTGAAAAGAGCTAGATAAACGGCGATGAGAGCGCAAGGCGGATGCTCGGCCGAGCCTAGGCGTCGCGGCCTCCGGTCTCACTCCCCGCTTCGCTCCACCGGATCCCTCTCCGCGCCAGCAACGTTGTTGAGATCGCCGGCCCCTCTCCCTCCTCCAAGACCCAGCTCCTCATCCAGGTCATTCCTCTCGCTTCTCCTCCTCCTTCTCCTCTTTTTCCGCGACATTCCCCAGCGTCGAAATCCGTGCTCCAAAGCAAGGACAACATCGCCGGCGCCATCAAATTGCTCGAGCTCACAAACGGGGAATAGCGACCATTTCTGCCTATTAGTAGAAAGCACTACTTGATTATTATTAGTCCATTGTAGAGAAAGTTATAGCATAATTAAGTTTTAAGCTCAAGTGTTGCGTTACGAACGGCTTGAATAATTATTTTGAGTAAGCAATTTATTAGTGCATAGGAATTGTTTTGTTAACACTTAGGCATAATATAGTCGTTTCGTGGTTGAAATAGCATGTTACTTAAATTTAATGTTGATTCTTGCTTATTTGATAGGATCGCGAGATCGAAGGATCAAATAACACACATTATTTGATTTTGGGGCATCTCCAGGTGAGTAATACTAATGTCTTCTTTTGTTTTGTGAAACTCATGTACTAAGGTAAGAGTAATTGACATATACTTGTGGAAAGAAGTGAAGACCTATTTGTTGTATGAAGATGGATATAGTGCTCAGTAATTTTGAGTTATTGTGAGATGATTGTTTTGCATGCTATCTTGGTACAATTGATTTATGTGATTATGTGATGACTATTGAAAGATGATATGTGTTATGTTGAGGAAATCAAATGTGTTGTGAACAGGTAAATGACTAAATGCTACACAACAACAAGACTTCGTGTGAGTGTGAACACGTAAATGATTAAGTACTATACGACAATGAAACTTTGTGTGAGTGTGAACAGGTAAAGGATTAAGTGCTACATGGCGACTCGAGTCACATGGGAGCCATCTCTAGGACCTTGCACTATTGACATGCATAGTAAAGGGCTAAGTGTTACATAATAACGTAATTTCGTGGGAGCCACCTCTAGGGCCTTGTACTATTGCTATATATGGTCAAGGGCTAAGTGCTGCACGATAACGTAATTTTGTGGGAGTCACTTCTAAGGCCTTAAGTTTGGATTTTGAGCGTAGAATAAACTTTCGATATGAGATAGGATGAGTTCGATTATTGAACAAAACCGGTTGTGCTTGTTCTGTTATTATGGACAAATGAGAAATTTTGCTATTTGATATAGCTAGGTTGAGGTAACATATAACGCATTTTGTTCATGCAAGTTATTCTATTTTGTTTGGCAATAATGAGCCATGTCTTGAGTTTTAAATATGTAATGTGGAAGTTTGATATGCTTTTATGATAAATACTACTCACTGAGCTGTAGTTGCTCATTCCATTCATCTTCCATGTTTTCAGGTCCTAGGGTTAGCAATTAGTAGGATGAGAGCACTACTGAGAAACTTTTGGGAGTTTTATTTTTCGGTATGGTTTAAGTGGTGCACATAATCCTTACTAGTGGTTGGACTGGTTGAGTTCTAAATGCATATTTCTTTTTGGTGGATTATAGAAACTCTGATATTGCAACCAATCTGTTAGTTTATCTAATATGTATGTATATATGGTTTGAGATATATAAGTTGATATCAGGTTATTGGTTGTGTTTGAGTCTGCGTCCTTCGCATGAAAGGATGGCCATGTCATCCCCATTCTTTATAGTTTTAGAGTGTGACATATTTTGGTATCAGAGCCTAAGTTTTGATCTTTCTAGGTAGAGATATAGGACGTTGAGAGATTGTGTGATAGGTTTTAATGTGCTAACCTTTTTGATACTAAGGTGTAATTCTATTCTTGAGTTCAGGTGATCATGCATACTGATTCAGAAACACTTGTCTCGCTTCGAAAGAATAGTAAAGGCAAGCGAGTTGCTACTCCTAATACTAGAGATGTGCCTCAAGCTTCTCGAGGGGCAGCTTTAAGGAGGAGACTAGAGGACCGATTTGATAGGAGTCCTGATTTGGATGAAGTTGGGGAAGAGCCCCAAGAGCCAGTTCCTCCAACTAAGTTCACGCAGGTGATGATTCACTGGTATCGTCAAGCGAAAGAATTAAGTGAAGGTGGAGTAGCTGGCTCATGCACCTTTGCCCAATTCAGAATGACAGATCCACCTAAGTTTGATGGGAAGTTGGATCCTCTCAAGGCCGATGATTGGATTAGAAACATGGAGGGGATTTTCAGAGCTAAGAATGTTCGTGATGACCAAAAGGTCAACTTCGCCACTCGATGCTTAGAAGGCAAAGCTATTAGTTGGTGGGAAGGAACTATACTAGCTCTCAGAGATAATGATGCGATCATTTCATGGAAGGACTTCACAGAGACTTTTAATACCCAATTCTTTCTAGAATCTTTCCAAGCGAAGATGAGAATCAACTTTGTCAATATATCTCAAGGTAACTTGACAGTTATGGAGTATGTAACCCGCTTTAATCGGTTAAGTAAATTTGAGGATGGTTTTGCGGGCAATGAAAGGTGTAGGGGTGAACACTTTCAGCGCGGGCTCCGACCAGATATTCATACTACACTCATACCGTTTGAGCTAACAACATACAAAGATGTTTTGAATCAAGCAATTAGGGTTGAGCAAGACATTTTGGAGCGTGGCACATAAGGAGCGCCTCAACACAAGAGAT
Organism: Eucalyptus grandis; assembly: GCF_016545825.1. NCBI lineage: Eukaryota > Viridiplantae > Streptophyta > Magnoliopsida > Myrtales > Myrtaceae > Eucalyptus > Eucalyptus grandis. The sequence goes on along the minus strand of NC_052622.1, from coordinate 46,549,227 downwards.
TTAAGCCCACCGATTATCAAGACAATCGTACTAGTGATAGTGGAAAGCGAAGAGATTTCAATCAGTTAGGTAGGAATCGAAATCAAAGTGATCAAAGTCCTTGTGCTACTTGTGGAAAACTTCATGGCGGTCGTTGTTATCATAAATTAGGAGCATGTTTTCTTTGCGGAAAAATAGAACACATGGCACATGATTGCCCCACAAAGAGGAATATTCCTACGGATAGTAGGGTATGTTATATGTGTGGACAATCGGGACACATCGCACGCAATTGTTCTATGCGGAGGAATGCTCCTTCCATTGGTAGGCCCCAAGGGAACCCACAAAAACAAAATGCAAGTGGGAAAGTTTTTACGATGACGAAGGAGGATGTAGAGGCGTCTAACGCAGTTGTTGCAAGTAATATTTCTATTACCTCACAACATGCTTATGCGTTATTTAATTCTGGTGCTACGTATTTATTCATTTCAATTGAATATGCAAAGAAGCTTGATGTGTTACCCGAATCTCTTGAGTGTGAATTGCGTGTTGATACTCTCATCATGTGTTCAAAAGATGTGTGCTTCGGATTAATAATGTTGAAATGCTTGTGGATCTAGTTGAGTTAAATATTCGAGATTTTGATGTTATTATAGAGATGGATTGGTTATCGACATATCATGCTACTATTGACTATTTTTCAAATAAAGTGATCTTTAGACTTCCAAATGTGGAGTTAAATATTCAAGATTTTGATGTTACTATAAGGATGGATTGGTTATGTACATATCGTGCTACTGTTAACTGTTTTTCAAAGAAAGTGATTTTTAGACTTCCAAATCTACCCAAATTCTCTTTTTTGGGAGGTTGTCAAGACACTTTTCCATTGTTGATCTCGGCTTTACAAGCAAAGAAAAAACTTTTGAGAAAATGTTGTTATGGTTAGTTAGCTTGTGTAAAAGACACAAGTAATGTTATAGGGAAGTTGGAGAATATTCTTGTTGTTAGAGACTTTCCAAATGTGTTTTTTTGAAGATTTACCAAGTTTGCCTCCTGATAGAGAAATGGAGTTTTATATTGAATTGATGCCTGGTACAACACCAATCTTTAAGGCACCATATCGGATGACATCCGCCGAATTGAAAGAATTGAAAACACAACTGCAAGAGCTTTTGGATAAGGGTTTCATTAGAAACATTGTTTGCCTTGTGGAGCTCCCTGTTCTATTTGTGAAAAAGAAGGATGGTAGTATGCAGCTTTGCATAGATTACCGAGAGCTAAGGTAACGGTCAAAAACAAATATCATTTGCCTCGGATTGATGATTTATTTGATCAACTTCAGCGAGCTCAGGTATTCTCTAAGATTGACCTTTGTTTTGGGTATCCTGGGTATCATCGGTTGAATATAAAAATAGATGATGTGCCTAAAATTGCTTTTAGAACAAGGTATGGCCATTATGAATTTCTTGTCATGCTTTTTGGATTAATAAATGCGCCCACTGCCTTCATGGACTTGATGAAGAGGGTGTTCAAGGAATATCTAGACAAATTTATTGTGGTGTTCATTGATGATGTATTCAAAGAGTTTAGAGGAACACGAACAACACTTGAGAGGTTTGTCTTGTAGACTTTACATGAAAAGAAGTTGTATGCTAAATATTACAGTAGCAAAACCAGCGAGTCATCGTTGTAGGTTGGATCAGCTTCATCAAGGCAACATCCGCGTCGGTAAAGGGTGCAGGAACTTGAAGCTGCTCGTCGTTGATTCAGGGCAGCAACCACGCGTCGCAGAGTTAGACCCGACAGCAGCAACGTCTTCGTGGATTGACGCTAACTCAGCTAGGTGGAGCAGTTCAGGCGCTCATTGGAGTACGTGGTCGCAGCTGACTTTGCTGGTGGCTTCGCCAAGAGACGTGTCTCTCTCTACTGGTTATGTCGACCTCCGAGCGGTGCTGGTCAGATCATGGGATAACCATACGACCACCCATGACCATGAGGAATAGTAATATGGTGGAGAGAAAGAAAGAAAAAGGCAGAAGCCCGAATGTGGTTATGGGAGGAGAGAAATAACTAAAAAATTCTGAATTGAGGCCGTGCTTCTCTCTCGGTCTCTCACTTTCCAATGGCTGCCCTCATGAAACCTCACCAGCAGATTGCCAATTTTTCCCTTTGAGTTGATTTTTTTTCAGCTCCCCTCAATGTGGCCGTTTGTATCAATCGTGTGGCCCCCAAGAACTGTAGTGTAGTAACCTTTTTATAGGTGAGTGGACTAGGGCTTTTTCTTCAAATCAACGTCCACGAAGATCACCCCCGAATTCAATATTCCTTTTTATTTTCGACATCTCTTCTAGATTTCCTTTGCAAAAAAAAAATTATTATCTACTGATTCTATCACATATTGCTAAATATTCAAGATTGCAATGAGATTTTTTTTTAAATTCCAAATCTTGCAAAGACGAGCTTGTCATACTCTTCGAGGATACGAGCTTAAGCCGATTTGCTCTTTTCATGGACTTAGGCTCCGTTCCTTTCGTGGAAAATATCATGTTTCCGAAAAATATTTTCCTGGAAGTCATTTTCTAGGAAAATGACTCTATTTTCCGGTGTTCGGCCAAAATCTAAAATTTCAATGGAAAATATTTTCCACCGTTCGTTAGCTCATTTAATTATTTGGGAAAATTTATCAAAAATTGAATTTTAATATTTTTAAATGACCAAAAAAATTATTTTATTTATTTATATGTTTTTAAAATGATTTTTTAATTATTTATATTTTTAAAATCGAAATTTTTATTTTTAGTTTTTTTTCTTTTCCTTCCTCCTTCCTCCTTCCTCCTCCTCCTTCTTCCTCCTTCCTCTCGCCGTCGCCTCCTTCCTCCTCCTTCTTCCTCCTCCTTTCGCCGCCGCCACCTCCTTCCCCGCTGATGATGGCCGGGCCCGCCGGCCGACCAAGACCCGGTGGCTAGATCCGCGAGCTCGAGGCTCGGCCGATCTCACCCGAGCTCGCCAGATCCGGCGAGCCGCGAGCTCCACCGCTAGATCCGCGACCTCTGCATCACCCGAGCCGCGAGCTCTGCCGCAGATCTGGCGAGCCGCGAGCCGCAAGCTCCGCCGCCGCGGTGCTCCCTCTTGAGCCGGATCCTCCCGAGCGGCTTCGAACCGCCAGGGAAGCGGAGCGCCGGGGCGACAGCGGCGTCGCGGCCGGAGCAGGTGGGCAGGAGCGGTCGAGGAGGGCGGAGAATGAGGATGCTTCGCCCATCGTCGGCGTCGAAGGAGGAGGAGGAGATCGAAACCCTAAGCGAGAGTGCAAAAATGAGAAGAAAAAAAAGGAGCGCGAGGGCGAGCGTGAGAGGCCGGGAAAATGTTTTCCTCTTTTCAAAAGAGGAAAAAGAGGAAAACATTTTCCTAAAAGAGGAAAACATTTTCCTCAAAGTCAAGAGAGAATTTTCCGTTGACCGGAAAATGTTTTCCTTGACCATGAATTTTCCGTCCACCGAACACCGGAAATCCAGGAAAATATTTTCCTGGAAGTTATTTTCCATGAAACGAACGGAGCATTAGTTCAACTTGTCAAATTAAAGTTCAGAACTATCAATTCAAACCCATCCATCACCAGCCAAATGCAAATGCAATAATAATAAATAAATGCACCTAAAATTATATACTATGTAATCTATTTTTTTGAGGGGTTAAAAATTAATTCATAATTCTTATGCAATAAGTAAATGATTGTATCACCAAAATTTAGGTGTCAACAAACGTTGAGCTTCCCTACTTTTTTTTTTTTTTTTTTTTTGTTCCGCTTAGTATCATGAAATAATCTAAAGAAAGTCTCAATCTTCGTTAATGGGACAAACTTGGAAATGGAGGGATGAACCCACCACTTTGAAACTGTTCTCGTCGGTGGTCACATTGAACAAACCAACAATGATGGGAGTGAAGACAATCCTGCAGTTGCTGGGATCAACCCCAAAGTCCAAAACTTCCCCCTGAAACGTAGGAACTATTCCCTGTCTTGCCACTCAAGGTGAGGCTGGGCTGAAACGGCTCGCTTCATTTTGATGAGTTTACTTATGAGGAAATTATCTGATGAATTGTAAATATTACCGCCATATAAATTTAACTAGAAATAAATTCAGCTATATCTATGTTTGTAACTTGCCCATCATTGGAACGCCATTCAATCAGGAACGCAAAAAAAAAGCTACTCTCATCATATTGTTATTAGGGTGTACACAGTACAGTGTTAATTGCTTAATCAGACTATCTTGTTATTAATGTAAAGACGTTACCGTGCCAACTAAATCGGTCTCTGTCCATCTTGTGCTTTTTATTTCTTCTGTAGCCAGAGCCCAATGACAACGCAGTTCCTGCCTTTTTCACTGTCACTGTGCTTAAGTAGCATATCCATTTGATCCATTAACTAAAACCTGATTAACTTGATTAGCATCATGAGTCGGACCGGGATGTTAATGAGTAGGTAAAAGTTCAAAATTGCGATCCTCACTTCATGTAGTGATCAACTTGGTTTAGATTCAAATAAAAGTAAACATGGAGTACACGTGTCAGCTCCGTCGTATTTGTGATATTTAACCTCGCTCATATCGGTGATATTGCCCATCAACCTTTGAGAAATTACTGCATAGATGGAGTATACGTACTAAATTGAATAAGTGATGGATTTCATGTGGGTCAAACCTTGTATCTCACTACATTTGGCGGACCAAATTTAATCTTTCCCTAACAATTTGACGTCAAGATTAGGTTCAAGCGTAAGGTTGTTCGTTAGATAGTTTGTCATCTAGTAGAGCAATTGGGGGCTAGGAATCGGTTTAGTCTAGTAGGATCTGTCTTTGATCGACATTTACTTTTATTTTTTATATTAAAAAAATTTAATCCTTAACGGCATCATGCTGAAAAATCAGATTTTCATATCTGGAAATAGTTTAGATCTGGATGCACTGATTTCGAACGCCATCTTTCTCCAGTCTAATTTGTTATTTTTAGTCTACGGAAAAACATTTTTCGTTATCTAAATACCGAAAAAAGTAGAAAACATTTTTCTAAAATAAAGTTTTTTTTGTTAATAAGACTCTAACGACAACATTAGGATTGTCATCTCCAATGGCAGGTGCATCAATCGAGTTCAAACATGTTTTTTCCCTTGACAGTCCTACACTAAGAAAGAAGATCCTACTTATGCTTCGGGTTTCTCACTCTCAATATTTAAATTTGAGGGGCATCTCTATGGTACTCTAAATGTATCGTACAACATTACGACAAATCATCTTAATTGAGTACAAAAATATCATAGCAAATTTCTTATCAAACTAGAATCACGAACCATGTGGTATGCAGTCACACATGCAAAACGTGTTGCACTCGCAAGTCCGTGCTCGTGGCACGAATAGTACTGCCGATGCGACAGCGTCACGTTGCATCTCCGCAATCCAAGGTCAATTTAGTTCGACAACCTAAATTCTTCAGCTAAGCATTCCGTCCACTAGGCGAGCAAGAACAATTTTTGGTACTGCTGATGCAAAAATAATTTTGCGTTACGGAAAACGTGTTCCACTCACAAGTGTTTCGTCAGCTAACCATTCTGTCCAATTATTAGGTGAGCAACCACCTCGCCGGTCGTAGAAGCGATTTGCTTCATTTGATTTAGTGAAAATAATGATAAGGACAGTCGATCGATCAACGTGATTAGTAAAATGAAAATTTTACATAAATCGAATTTATAAATGAGTCTCAAGATAATTTTGCATTACCCATTCACGAAATTCAAGATTGAACAAAATTTGTTGTGGACTAACAATGAATAGAGATATTTCGTGTTGTAAGGGCGACTTGTAAATAGAGATGATCATGGTTCCAAGATAAAATTGAAAGCTTGAGAATTGCTCTTATTATAGGTCCTCGGACATGCAGTACCTTCTAGATTCTAAAAATTGGGGAACATGTTCCAATGAATAGGTTTCAAATTCTAATTAAAACCGGGAACTGGAACTTGGAACCGGTCTTTATATCTAAAACCACGAGTTTGAGCTTCCATGTCTGGTGATATACGTGACTAAAATTTTTACTTTGTTAATAAGTTATAATCAATGGAGTGTAGCAAATGATGGTTTTTAACGATGATAATTTATTATAATCGGTCAATTAATAGTATAGGTGGAAATTGGGTAGACCTAAAACTTATGACATTGTAAGTTCTATATTCCTAAGAATGCATGGTAAATTTCAGGTTTCAAGTGGAACTTAGAATCATGGTCAACCCTACGAGGAAATCACCTCTTGAATAGTAGATATTACCACTGTATAAATTTAACTAGAACTAAATTTGGCAATGTCTATATTTGTAACTTACCCATCACAGGAACGCCACTCAATCAGGAACGCTGGAAAATCTACTCTCATTATATTGTTATTAGGGTGTACACTGTACAGTGCTTAATCAAAATATCAAATTACTAATGTAAGACGTTACTATTCTCTCTTCCAACCACTTGTAACTTACCCATCACAGAAACGCCATTCAATCAGGAACGCTGGAAAAGCTACTCTCATTATATTGTCATTAGGGTGTATACTGTACAGTGCTTAATCAAAGTATCTAGTTACTAATGTAAGACGTTACTATTCTCTATCCCAACCAAATAGGTCTCCGTCCATCTTGTTATTTTTTATTTCCTTTGTAACCAAAGCCCATCGACAATGCAGTTCCTGCCCTTTTTCTTAGAGTAGCATTTCCATTCGGTCGATGAACTTAAACCTAAATAGGAGGTTAAAAACTAGATTAGCATCGCGAGTCGAACCGGGATGTTAATGAGTAGGTGCAAAGGTGTTAAAATTGTGATCCCCACTTCATGCAGTGATCGCCTTGGTCTGGATCCAAACTAAACCAAACATGGAGTACACGAGTGACGTGTCAGCCCTGTCGTAGTGATATTCCTTATCAAGCTTTAAGAAATTACTACATGGGTGGATGGAGTAGACGTCGCACTAAATTGAACGTGTGATGGGTTTCATGCAGGTCGAATCTTGTATCTCACTATGTTAGACGGACCAAATTTAATCTTTATCGAAAAATTTACCATCAAGTTTAGATTCAAGCATAAGGCCATCCGTTAGATAATTTGTCATCTAGTAGTCGTGTTTAAAGGAGCAATTAGGGGCTAGGAATCCGTTTAGTCTAGCAGGATTTGTGTGTGATCGAAATTAATTTTTATATTTTATATAAAAATGGAAAAATTCTAAACAATGGCCTGAAGTGAGGTCATTTTCTCAAATGAGGGTCCAAAACGGATTTTGTCTCAAATAAGAATTTGAAGTGGTTACTTTGTCTCAAATAAGGGTTTGAGCTCGCTGACTGACAAAATCTTCATTGGCCGGCGAGCACTTGATTTTTCCGACAACTAAAACAGAGACAGTTTTGTCCATAACAAAATTTGGATAAAGATTAAAAGAAAATAAGACTAAAAGAAATATGAGATCGGCACCATCTCCAGCACACTCTCAAATTGCTTCGTTTTTTGTCCTTCCTTCAATGCCACGAAGGTCCAATTAATCAAATTCACAAAATAAGTTGTTGATATTGGTAGGGTTCTCTTGCTTCTTTCTCCTCTCTTTTTTTTTTTTTTTTTGGTATTCATCTTACATGGGATTACTTCTTGAATTTCTATAGAAGCATGCCCAAATTTAAAAAAGTTCATACATAATCCTCTAAAACCATTCAAATTCAGCTCGGGCAAAAGTGAATAGAGAGACCCAGCTCTGTTTTCGGCATCATCCCATCCATTGCTTCCTCTCCACCTTGATTGATATCAACATAAATGAAGAAGGATATAGGGCATAGAGAAAAACGCAAGCTCAAGTTCCTCGACCTCTCGCTTTTGGTCCCCACAACTACCCACGGGTATCTATCGCCCCAGCCATCTCCACACGAGCGCGGGTAGTCGCCGGCATCATTTCCGGCGGACCCAAACCGTGAGTTCCCTAGTTTGCGGCCATCCCCATGACTGGAGATCAGGAACTGAAATTTGCGCTTCATCTTCACTTCGATTGAAGCAAAACATTGATTGAGAAATAATGAACGGTCGAGAAACAAAGAACAGGTGAGAGAGAGAGAGAGTCGAAGATCCGATCAAAGCTGAAGCGAGGCAGCGATTTCGTAGCGCTAATTCGTTTGTTGGCATGGTTTTTTGGGTAAGTCCCAATTGTCTCTGTTTCGTCGATTTATGAGCGCGAGCCGAACCAATTGGGTAAGTCCCTAGTTGTTTGTTGGCATGGTTTTTTGGGTAAGTCCCAATTGGGTAAGTCCCTAGTTGTTTGTGGAATTCGCGGTCTGGGGTTTATGGAGTTACATGTATGGCTCTAGGGCTTGAGGTGATGACAGAACGAGGGAGAAGCTGGGGTGTGGAGAGAGCAAAGTCCACGTGAGGACTTAAAAAAGGATGCGGCTCTGAGCAATACTGGAATGACTTGGACGAAGAAGAAGATGATATTGAAGATATTACCGCCTATCTCTCGTGACTCTTCGTGTTTTGGTCGAAAGGCTGTTCAGTTTTCAACGGAAGCCGTTTCGACACATATATTAAAGTGTTATTACTATTTATTTAGACATGTCTTTTCATATATCTAAGGTATGTCAAGAGTCTTGTTTTAAGCCTACATATAAACGAGTCTTGTGATCATTTTAAATAGTAAAGAGTGAAAAGACTTTTCTGCAAGTAAAGTAGTGTGTTCATCTCCTTCCTTAAAAGCTTCTCTTGTGAGAGTGTTATTAGAGTTATGTGACTCTGAAATTCAATAATTGGTATCAGAGTAAGGTTATTTGGGACCGAGAGCACGGTTGTCAAGGACCGTGAGTCAAGTCTTCCGGAGCGTAGTTCGTGAAGACGGTGGTCAAGGACCATTGTTCGTGCGCATGTGGTTGAGGACCGGAATATGTCGAAGTTCTGCCGATGTACAGTCAGGGACTGTCTTCGATTGGTCAAGGATCAGGGTTTCTTGGAGTAGTGCTGAGCATTATTTTAAGTTAGATGGCGGATGGTTCAAATTCGACGAATGGCATTAAGAAGCTCAACAACTCCAATTATAATAATTGGAGTGTTAGGATGCAGTTTTATTTGTTGGGTCAGGATTTGTGGGATATTGTTGGTGGTAGCAACACCACGGCACCTAGAGATGATGATGAACATAGGAGATGGAAGATCAAAGTTGGTAAGGCTCTTTACGCTCTTGTTGTAACTGTCGAAGATGATTTATTGTCGCACATTAAGAGCACGCAGACTCCCAAGGAGGTGTGGGACAACTTGGCAGCGTTATTCGCAAGGCCGAATGATGCCAAGCTACAAAGGTTGGAGAACGAGTTGTTGTCGATGTCACAACAAAATATGACGGTGAGTCAGTATTTCTCCAAAGTTAAGTCTATTTGTGACGAAATTTCAAAGTTGGATCCCGCTAATGCCATCTCAGAAACAAGAATGAGAAGAATTATTATTCACGGGTTAAAGTCGGAGTATAATGGTATTATTACAGCTACTCGTGGATGGGCTACTCAATCAACGTTGACCGATCTAAAGGCTAACCAAGAGACTTTAGATAGTCAAATGTCTAAGGTTTCGATTAAAGAAGAAGAAAGTGCCCTCTTCAGTGATAAAAGAGGGCTCAAGGGCCAAAGGCGAACCGGTGTTGACAGTAAAGATGGCAAGTCCAAGAAAAACCATATCGAATGGCAAAAGCAACTAGCTCATGAAGGATGGCAAAAGCGTCCTAGAGAGTTGAGCCTTCGACCAGGGGGAGTCGGGCGACGCAATGGCAAAAGACATAGTGGACGATGTTACGTCTGCGGCAAGGAGGGCCACTTTGCCAAAGATTGTCAAGCTAAGAAAGCTGAAGGAAATGTCACAACATCATCAAAGAGGAATGATTTCGATGAAGATAATGAATGGGATTTCCAAACGTCTATTGCAAGAGTGGTGTCAAATGAGTTCGCTGCCTCTTTCGCAGTCGAGTTAAACAATGCGATGACATTAATCTCTGTAAGTGAAAAGTCGATTAATTACGATTACGATTGGATTGTTGATTCAGGGTGTTCGATTCATATGACTGGAGATCAAGGCAAATTGTCGAACATGCGTAATTATACCAAAGGACGTGTTGTTATTACTATAGATAGCTCGAGGTTGCCGATTACTCATATCGGCGAGACGATGATAACTCCTCAGTTCAATTCACAGCAAGTTGAATTGAAAGGTGTGTACCATGTGCCAGGAATGAAGAAGAATTTATTATCAGTGTCTCAGCTCATAGACTCGGGTAATTATGTGGTGTTCGTTCCATGAGATGTTAAGGTGTACCGAAGTTTGAAGCCCACTGGTCAACCAATCATGGAAGGATGTCGGCTGGAGTCCATTTACGTGATGTCTGCTCAAATGGCATATGTAAACAAAACCCGAAGGAATGATACACCTGATTTATGGCATACACAACTTGGGCATGTAAGTTATCACAAGTTGAAGGTAATGATGCAAAAGAACATACTAAGGGGTCTTCCCCAATTGGAAGTGCAAGAAAATGTGGTTTGTGCAAAGTGCCAGTACGGGAAGGCACATCAACTTCCGTATGAGGAATCGTCATTCAAAGCTCGGATGCCTCTCGAGCTTGTTCACTCGAATGTGTTTGGTCCAATGAAACAGCAATTTGTTAGCGGATTCAAGTATATGGTCACTTTCATCGATGACTTTTCTAGGTACGTCTGGGTTGATTTCATGAAGGAAAAATCCGAGGCGTTATCAAATTTAAGGTGTTTAAGGAGAAGGTTGAAAGTAAAGTAGATAGAAAAATTCGTTGCATACACACCGATAACAAGAGAGAGTACACTTCCTACGAGTTTACGAAGTATTTGCAAGAGTACAAGATACATCGACATTATATTTGTTCGTATACGCCACAGCAGAACGGTGTTGCCGAAAGAAAGAATCTGCATCTAGCTGAGACATGTAGGAGCATGTTGCACACGAAGAATGTTCCACTGAGGTTTTTGGCTGAATGTATGAAGACGACGGCTCACATGACTAATAGGCTGCCACAAGCAAGACTTGGTTTTATGTCACCATATGAGAAGCTATGGAATCGCAAGCCTGTGGTAAGTCACTTTAGAGTTTTCGGATGTGTATGTTATGCATTTGTGCCTGATCATCTTCGCAGCAAATTCGACAAAAAGGCAATCCGCTGCATATTCGTGGGATATGATGATCAACGAAAGGGGTGGAAGTGCTGCGACCCTACAATAGGGAGGTGCTATACTTCAAGGAATGTGGTGTTCGACGAAATGTCGTCTTAGTGGTCACCTCAAGCAGTCGAATTGCCAAATTCCCAGCATTTCGATGAAGAGGTCAAAGAAAGGTTGAAAGAATTCGATGAGAATCAGCCTGTTGAAAAAGATGTCGAAGCACAATCACCAGGATCGACAAGTTCATCTAGTGAGCATCCAAGGTCGACAGAAGAACTTCGACTAGATCAGGTCGAAGAACTTGAAGAGGAGGAGCCTCACCTTTGGAGATCGATGAGGCAAAGAAAGCCGAACCCCAAGTATGCTAATGCAACATTAATTGAAGATGTTAGCATGGTCGATCCTTTGACATATGAAGAAGCCTCGAAGAGTACAGAATGGAGGAAGGCCATGGAAGAAGAAATCCTCGCACTAAAGAAGAATGGGACATGGGACTTGGTATCGAAACCTTAAAAGGTACATCATATTTCTTGCAAATGGGTTTATAAACTTAAAACTCGACCAGACGGGTCAATTGAGAGGTATAAAGCACGTCTAGTGGCTCAAGGATTTTCGCAAAAATATGGGGTTGATTATGAAAAGACCTTTAGGCCGATGGCAAAGGTTACCACTGCTTGAGTTCTATTAGCACTTACAGCAAGTAAGTCGTGGAATGTGTGGCAGATGGATGTGAAGAATGCTTTCCTACATGGAAAACTTGAGCGAGAGATATACATGGAGCAACCGGATGGCTTCAAAAGAAAAATTCATCCAGAATATGTCTACAAGCTAAAGAAAGCATTGTATGGCTTGAAGCAAGCCCTGAGAGCGTGGTATGGAAAAATTGCAGGATTCTTGTTGAAGAACGATTATATAGCTCCAGCAAACTCGAGCCTATTTGTGAAGGCAGAAGATGGAAAGGTTGCAGCTGTGCTTGTTTATGTTGATGATCTCATCATTACTGGAGATGATGAAGATGAGATATGTCGAATTAAAGCCAATCTCTCCGTGCAGTTCCAGATGAAGGAGCTTGGAGAACTAAAACACTTTATGGGGCTCAAGATTGATAGGACAAAGGAAGGATTATTCCTATGTCAACAAAAGTATGCACGGGATCTCTTGAAAAAATTTGGAATGCTTGATTGCAAACCTATATCTACTCCGTTGGATGGAAACGCAAAGCTATGTGCTAAAAAAAGTCGAGAGCTAGAAGATTCGACTATGTATAGACAACTAGTAGGTAGTTTAATTTACCTTACCATAACTCGGCCTGATATTTTTTTTGCAGTGGGAGTAGTGAGTTGATTCATGGAGAAGCCAATGAAGCCTCACTTGGATGCAGCCAAGCATATCCTGAGGTATGTAAAGAAGACTTTTGATTTTGGGCTTTTGTATAAAAAAAAAAAAGGATCATCGAGTGAGTTTGTCAGTCATTATGATGATGACTACGCTGGAGATCAACACACACGACGATCAAATACTGGATACTCGTTTAATCTTGGATCAGCAGTAGTGTCCTAGTGTAGTAAAAGATAGCCGATTGTGTCTTTTTCTACAACAGAAACTGAATATATAGCAGCAGCAATGGCAACTCAGGAGAGCACGTGGCTAGTGCAGTTATTGGATGATCTTCATCAGTCAATAGATTATTCGACAATATTGTATTGTGATAATCTATGCACTATAAGCTTGGCAGAGAATCCAATTTTCCATGATAGGACTAAGCATGTGGAAGTCCACTATCACTTTCTACGAGAGAAAGTGTTGGAGGGCGAGATCAAGATGAAGTACATCAAGACAGGTGATCAAGTTGCTGATATCTTCACCAAAGGTCTTGGAGCTGCAAAGTTTGCAGAGTTTCGAGCTCAACTTGGTATGGTCGTGAGGACTATCCTTAGAGAGAGTAGTCGGTGAGGGGGAGTATTGAATATATCACCGCCTATCTCTCGTGACTCTTCATGTTTTAGTCCAAAGGCTATTCAGTTTCCAACAGAAGCTGTTTCGGCACACATATTAAAGTGTCTTTACTACTATTTATTTAAACATGTCTTTTCATATATTTAAGGTATGTCAAGAGTCTTATTTTAAGACTGCATATAAACGAGTCTTGTTATTGTTTCAAATAATGAAGAGTGAAAAGACTTTTCTGCAAGAAAAGCAGTGTATTCATCTCCTTCCATAAGAGCTTCTCTTGTGAGAGTGTTATTAGAGCTGTGCAACTCTGATATTCAATAGATGAGCAAGAGGAAAGAAAAAGAAGGAAAAAAAGAAGAAAAGAAATGTTTATGACGCAAACATTATTGTGAATATCTCGAGTTTGAGCCCGTAATGAAACCGGACTAACAAGAATACGTGAACTCAACCACGTGCGAGTAAAAGCAACACATGTGAATTGATCAGCCGAAATTGTCAAAAGAAGATTGCATGTGGATCTATGAGCCGCAAGCGTGAAGAATGAGGCCAGAAGCAAGCGTGTAGCCGTGAGATGAAAAGTCCAAAATTGCTGCTTGTATTTAATGTAAATAGAAGCTGTCTTGTATTATTCGGCTGAAGTGCAAGGGAGAGTAGTGCTTGAGTTGGACTTCTTCGAGAAAGCTTAGGGAGTTGGCGTGCATGAAGAAAAGTGAAATGATGGCATTCATTGCATGGGTCAAAGAAAGAAGAAAGAAAGCTTCATACGCCCATTTCCTCTCTCCTTTAATGCATGCACATGCATGGACGCCCATGGATTATGGTGGGCTTGCTTTGTCCTTTCTTTCTCTGAAGAAGACTTCCTCACGTTGCAATAAATAATGGAGACTCTCTTTTATATTATAAAAGAGAGAGATATCCAACGGAGAAGTGCGCACCAAGTTTCGGTGGCCGAGAGAGAGCTTTGAAGAAGAGCACAGAGAGTTCTCTTATGTGAGGAATTTTCTCGTTACAATTATACCCGAGTATTCTATCCAGTTAAATTCTTGTGAGTAGGATTTGTTTAATTCCTTGAGTGAGGTTTCACTAGGAATTGTGAGGTGCTAAACACTATGTGAGTTATTTTGGTGTAATTTGGGGCTGGAAAACACTAAGTGTGTTTGAGTACTCGAATGATTGTAATCTCCAGTGTATCACTTGTTTCTATAGTGGAATTTCGTGCTGCTTTCCCCGTGAACGTAGGTTCGAATATTCGGACCGAACCACGTAAATCCGTTATCCAATTTCTTTTCCTTCATTCTAACTATTTTATCCGATTCACTTGTCCATATTCGTGCACGCGCAACAAGTGGTATTAGAGCTTGGTTTGGCTGACGTGAAGTGAATCAGTAACGATGGAAGAAGGAAAGGTGAGAATTGACCAATTTGATGGGAAGGATTTTGCTTTCTAGAATGTTGACACCTAAATTTTGGCAATCTATTTAGTCATTTATCGCATTAAAAAAATTAGGAATTAATTTTAACCCCTAAACAAAATTATTTAAATTAAATTGCTTAACATATAGATATTAGGGGGATATTTCATACATTTGTCGAGCCTTGGAGGGGATACAACTGTGTAGAGTGAGAAGTTTGAAGCCGATGAAGATGATGAAGACTACAATGAAGAAGGCTAAGTCAGCATGGTGCTTTGGTGCTATTTGTTGATGCAAAACCATTAAATGTGTTTGGATAGAGGCGTAGACAACTCACATGCTAAACTTTGGAAACATCGTCAAGACAGGGTCAAAGCTGACTAATTCCAAGCTACTTTAGGAGGTTCATAATCATCGGATGGTGTTATCATCAGTCAGCTCACTATTATCATTGGCTTTTCATCCCTTTTTTGGTTTGGAATGTATTCACGCCATCAAGTCTATTTCATGTTTCACTGCATGAGTGCCGAATCTTATATTTGTGTAGCCATCTTTCCTTGTACTCCTGTAATAGGAAAAATAGGAAAGCCCAATTTTACGAGGGGGTTGAATTGCGATGGCCTTACACTGTTACACATTGTGTCTACCACGAGGGATTTGAAAGCCACGAGGGAACTTCTAATAGTAGGCCATGATCTTTGCATGATCGAGAACAAAGGTGGCTGGACACCGTTCCACTATGCGGCCATCAAGTGTAGGGTCAAGTGGAGAACGATCAATCCGATGTGCTCAAGAAGTTGTCAAAGATGGAGATGCGGATGACCTTGTACGATGACGATGGGAGCGCAATCTCATAGTTAGCCGTGGCTTCGAAACATCTCCAGTCCACTGGACGGCAAAATGGGGTCAAGCTCATTGAAAGGTTATGATGACCGCACCCTTTTAATGCCAGAATTTTAATTCTGTTAAGCGAAAGTTTTGACCCATGCAAAAATTCTTTTAATTTTGTGTGGGCACGTGACTTTCAGTAACTAAGGGAAGGAAAGATGTGGTGGAGACGTCTTTGAGGAAACGAAAGCTGGTAGAGAATAGGAAAGAAAAGGGATACGGGCGAGAATGTTGAAAGAATCAATATATTGGTAGATTTGAAGGAGGAATAAAGAATCTCGGTCAACTAGGTGCAGAAAAGTGTGATATTTATGCTAAATTATTTCTTGTTTTAAAACAAGAAAGAGTGCACCGTCAAAGAAATCGCACGCATCCATAAGCTTGAGCAAAAGGGAAACGAATTCTCTGCATCAACTCAAGGACAAAGAAAGAAATATTGTTGGATATACCCATGGCTCTATTCACGGCAAGAAAGGGAAGAATTCGATAAACTGACAAGCTGATATTCAATTTGAAGAAATGAAATCAAAAGAGAATATTCAGCACGTATTCAACCAACTTGGAGCTGCCATATTATAAATAGAGCAATAAATTGAGAGAGAGGGGGGGGGATTCCGAATTTCAGAGAGACATACGAGAGAGAGAGAGAGTGGAGCAGACACGAGGAATCTCGACCAGCTCTTGGCTAAGACGCTCCTTCCACGCATCCGCCCCTTCCACAGCCAGACTTGGGGTCGTGCTTCTGTTTCCATCACCACCACATTGTGCTACTGCCCTGGTGAGGTGTCGACGATAGCCAAGCTGCTCCCTGCATACGTGCCACCTAAGAAGTCAACCGAGTCCGAGTTGTTGCGCCCAACCACGTTGTTGCTACGAATTGGCGCCATTGCTCCTTAGCCCGCTGGCGCTGATCCTCCACTGATGAACGTTGCTTGATGCTACCCCTCTGCGAAGGGATCGCTGCCTCATCGAGTTGGCAATCTTATTGTGTTTCTATTTTGCAACAACTCTCCCTTTTGTCGTTCTAGTCTTCTTGTGTCTGCCCCCCTGCTGTGCTGGTCATCCTCGTTGTCTTTACCAAGCCGGATCAGCCACCATTCGAAATTTGCTATCACTTACTAAGTGAGACACCATCTTTGAGCAGCATGTCATCCTGAACTGCTACCCGTGAGTCATCCCGCCATCCGTTGTTGGACTGAACTCAACAACGTGGTCCACGTGACACCAAATATTAGGTAAGAATCTCTTTTAATTCGATCTTCATATATCCTTATTGCCTAATTTATGGGATTATCTTGTATGAATATTTGAATGATACCACCATCGACCATGGTAGCTCCACTGGGTAGGCCTTTGAGGGGAGAGGTTCGAAGCCCTTGCTTCGAAAGGGGGCTGGTTGGAGCTACTTGGTGACTTACCCGGTGGCATGGGGTGGTGGTTTCCCCATGTTGCTCCTAGGGTTTACTTGCCGGCTACCGGTTGTACGGAGTTTCCTGGGTCACCAAAATATAGATATATATATATATATATATATATATATATATATATATAATGAATGATACCATTATATCCACAAAATATTGATTAGCCTTTTAAATTGGGAAATCTTCCTAATTTCGCAACGTACATATGATTGACGGTCCGATTTCATGCTCAGAATACCACCTGCAATCGTACGGAAAAACCACAAATCCGATCTCATGCTCGAGATACGATTCGTGATTTTATTTAAAAAGTTGGTCAATCCGATCTCATGCGCAAGATACGATTCATCAATTTATTTTCCAAAATTAAATGAACATAGATGATATCTTATTTGATTTGTTGCCGATGCCTTTATTTGTTTGTTCCCGTAAAAGAAAAAAATCTAAGTTAGATTAGGTTTGTTTTAGAATATTCATCATTTTAGGGTTATCCTGCATGTTTAGAATAGGAAATTTATTTATTTCGAATTTTTGAAAAAATGAAAAATCCAAAAAACTGCATTCGTTTAGGATATTAGTTTTTTCTTTTATTTAAGTTGCATGTGGCAATTTTTTAATTTCGAAATTAATAAAAAAAAATTTTAAAAATAAAAAAAAAAATCATCATGCATATGTCATGTAGAATTAAGGCGTTTAAATTAATCTTTTTAGATAGATTGCATCTTAGGTTAGAGATTGCTAGGTTAAAATAATATCCCAGTTTAAATTAGGGTTTAGTCTGACCTAATCATTAATATAAGTTGGATAAAATCTTAATTTAGCCAGATAATTTTCATATTTTTCTAATTTCGAATTTCACATTAAAAATGCAAAAAATGACATAGGATAAATTAGTTTCAATTCCTAGGATAGATTGCATTCTTTTTTAAATAAAATAAAATAAAAAATGTCATTGCATGTCATATAGAATTAGATTTGGTAATTGTTGCTAGGCCTATTTAATTAGAAATTGCATGTCATTAGAATTAGGTCATTTAATTATATTGCATTGCATAAAGCATGATTTCATTAATTAAGTAAAAACAAAAAGAAATTGCATGTTAATTAGAAATTATATTTAGGGTTGTTGATATGAATTATAATCTAATATTGCAGATGTTTTCGTTGCTATGAGGTAAGTCTTGCAATTTATTCATTGCTTTTCTTAGATGTTAAATTGATGGTTTGCGCATCCGCATGATTGCCTCATATGTTAGGGAAATAGATTTAAAATCAATTCAAGCTGCCTACCAAACATTTTTCGAAATAAAAGAGAAAGGTACCGGAAGGGCGTTAGAGAAATCTAGTGTAACCAAGTCTCCAAACTCATAAATCTCTGGTTCGTAGGAGTAAAGTAAATCTCCCATTACTTTGCTTGGGTTTCTAATCGACCCACCAAAAATAGATTAGTGGCGACTCCTAATTGAAAAATTAATTGCATGTTAAAAACTTGAACCTAAGTCGCGAATTTGTATGGGCTTGGGAGAGTTTGAGCTAAATCTAGGCTTAGCAATCCATTAGCCAAATCCTATGGTGCACCCGAAAATTTGGTCGCGACATGGAAGATGCAGATTGAAGATTGTCTGTACTAGAAAAATTTGCACTTACCCTTATTTGGGAAGAAACCAAACTCGATGAAGGATGCCGAGTGGAAATTGCTAGATAGACAAGCGATGGGTGTTATTTGGCTGACGTTGGCTTGTAACGTCACATTTAACATCGTGAAGGAGAAAACCACTGCGGGACTGATGAAAGCCCTGTCAAATATGTACGAGAAACCCTCTGCGATTAATAAGGTCTATTTGATGCGACGTCTGTTTCACTTAAAGATGGGCGAAGGTACGTCAGTAGCTAAACATATCAACGAATTCAATGAGATCGTTAACCTATTGAATTCGGTTGAGATTAACTTTGAAGATGAGGTACGTGCGTTGATTTTATTATCCTCATTGCCTAATAGTTGAAATACTACCATTACTGCTGTTAGTAATTCCTCTGGGTCAAGAAGTTTGCGTTTGATGAGGTTCGCAATATGATTCTGAGTGAAGACATTCGTAGGAAAGAATCTGGTGAACACTTGTCTACTACTTTAGTAGGTGAAAGTAGAGGAAGAACTAGCACGCGTGTTAGCAGGAACGTAGTCAGTCTAGGACTGGTAGAATTGTCTGTTGGAATTGTGGCAATAGTGGGCATTGTAAAAGAGACTATTTTAAGTTGAAAAATGAAAAAGGGCAAGGGAATTAGAGTTGAGTCTACAGATAATGTTGCAGCTGTAACTGAGAATGATTTTGATGGTGTCGATTGTGTCTTGTCTATCATTGAGGATTCATCATTTGACGGGTGGATAATGGATTCTGGTTGTTCATTTCACATTACACCAAATAGGAACTAGTTTATTACTTATCAGTGCACGGGTAGTCGTAAAGTCCAATTAGGAAACAACGCTGAGTGCGATGTTGTGGGTGTTAATGATGTCAAAATCAGAATGTATGATGGTATTGTGAGGACATTGACTAGAGTAAGACACGTTCCAAAATTGAAAAAAAAAAAAAACTTAATTTCCTTGGGTGCCCTAGATTCAACTAGTTGCAGGTATTCTTCAGAATGTGGAGTTCTGAAGGTTGTTCAAGGTGCCATGGTGATAATGAAAGGAATCAAACACTGAAGCCTGTATAAACTTCAAGGTGAGACAGTGACAAGTTTCGCCCCAAAGACGTTGGATGGATATGTTCGAGAGTCTATTGACTGCTCGAGGAAGACCTAGGTGTTTGTACCGATGCATAAGTTTGATGCTGGTGTCAGGATCACGCAGTCAAGAGTTTTGATCGAGATGGAGACTAGTAAGTCATTCAAGCATGTGCGGACTAACAATAGCATGGAGTTCTACTCGGAGTTGTTAAATAAATTTTGCATGAAAGAGGGCATAGTGAAACATTGCACTAGTGCCAGTAAATCACAACAATTTGCAGAATTGATGAACAAAACATTATTAGAAACGGCCCTTAAAATGATCTCTAATGCTGGTATTGCTAGGAGAATCCTAGCTAATATGCTTAGTGCAGTAAGCTACCTAGTGAATAGATACCCATCAACTGCTATTGAATGGCGGACTCCTAAAGAAGTGTGGTCAAGTAACGTTGCTGATTATTCTATTTTTAAAATGTTTCGTTACCCGTGTTATTTTCGAGTGAGTGATGGTAAGCTCGATGGGAGGATAAGGTGCATATTTCATGGCTATGCATAAGGTGAGTGGGGCGATTAGTTGTTGTGCCCGGATATAAATTCACTTGTTGATAGCAAAGAAGTTACCCTTACGAGTCTCTGGTGCTTCTGGCTATGAGTGTTTGTGACAGTGTTAATACAGATTTGGATGGTGTTCAGCTCAAGGTGGAGTTGCAACCAAAAACTCTTGAGGTAGCGGGTACTCGCGGAATAATCGACACGGATGATACTTGTAGCGAGGTGGAGCCGATAGAGGTGACGGTTACTGTAGCTACTAAATTTGACAAGGTGCGTGTTCGACCTTCTGTCAGATATGGAAGCAATGATGATTTTGCTTTATCTGTGATACAGAAGGTTATGTCAGAAAATCCTTGTGGAGTAGCTAATCATGTAGGTGGAGTTGGTGTCTTGATGAGGTCCACAGTTATGGGAAAGTTCAAGTGCGGCTTGAACTTGGAAGTACTCTGTGGCGGTTGAGCCCGTTGGGGATATGGGAGAGTAGTAGCGAGGTGTCCACTGAAGCGATTATGACTTGACTTAAACGTCGAGCCAAGATGGAGATTGTTGTGAATATGTCTCGAGTTTGAGCCCGTAATGAAACCAGACTAATGAGAATACGTGAACTCGACCATGTGTGAGTAAAAGCAGCGCATGTGAATTGATCAACCGACATTGTAAGATTGCATGCGTATCTATGAGCCGTAAGCGTGAAGAATGAGGCCAAAAGGGAGCGTGTAGCCGCGAGAGGGAAAGTCCAGAATTGCTGGTTGTATTTAATGCAAATAGAAGCCGTGTCTTTTGTTATTCGGCTAAAGTGCAAGGGAGAATAGTGCTTGAGTTGGACTTCTTCGAGAAAGCTTGGGGAGTTGGCGTGCATGAAGAAAAGTGAAATGATGGCATTCATTGCATGGGTCAAAGAAAGAAGAAAGAAAACTTCATACGCCCATTTTCTCCTATCCTTTGATGCATGCATATGCATGGACGCCCATGGATTATGGTGGGCTTGCTTTGTCCTTTCTTTCTCTGAAGAAGACTTCCTCACGTTGCAATAAATAATGGAGACTCTTTTATATTATAAAAGAGAGAGAGATGTCCAACAGAGAAGTGCGCACCAAGTTTCGGTGGCCGAGAGAGAGCTTTGAAGAAGAGTGCAGAGAGTTCTCTTATGTGAGGAATTTTCTTGTTATAATTATACCCGAGTGTTTTAGCCAGTTAAATTCTTGTGAGTAGGATTTGTTTAATTCCTTGAGTGAGGTTTCACTAGGAATTGTGAGGGGCTAAACACTGTGTGAGTTATTTTAGTGTAATTTGGGGCTGGGAAATACTTAGTGTATTTGAGTACTCGAGTTATTGTAATCTCCGATGTATTGTTTGTTTCTATAGTGGAATTTCATGCTGCTCTCCTCGTGGACGTAGGTTCCGATATTCGGACCAAATCACGTAAATCCGGTGTCTGATTTCTTTTCCTTCATTCCGACTATTTTATCCAATTCACTTGTCCATATTCCACGCGCGCAACAACCTCTATTTTGGGTGCGGAAAATCAAGTGGTTGATAGTCAATGAAGATTTGACTGGCTGGCAAACTCAGCCCTTGTTTAAAACAAAGTGGCCGCTTTTGATTCTTCATTGAGACAAAATTAACTTGAGGTCATTTCCCTGAAAAAAGAAAAGAAAAAACTAGAACTAGCCTAGAATCAACTAACTGAGGAGTACAATATTGGCTTAGAAACCTAAAACTCATAGGTGATTTGTTGGGATCTTGATTTTAGCCACAAATTAAACCCACTAGGGAACTTGATTACCCTAAAATAACTGTTAGGACAATTAGGTAAACTTAAAGTGAAGTTGAAGGCCACTTCAAGTTCCTCGATTAAGTGCACCTAATGCTTTTATTGCTATGAACCATTAGACAGCGCGTGAGGGGATGAGATCCTTTACCCTATCGGTGTGCTTGTTTGGTGTCCATTCCATCCAAACCACATACATACATTGTACGTATTAATTAGAACGGTAGATTGTACTACTAATTTACGATGGCTGATTTTTACTGATTCGGAAATCAAGTAGGGTAGAGGAACCTTGTCCATGTAAGGCCTACTTAGATCCAAGGTCTGTAGATCCATTGGGTGCAGCACTCTATCGACACACGTGAAAATTTCTCAGGGCACTATGCTAATCGTTTATGTATAGGTGGGCTCGAGTTTAGATTACCTCCCCACCCACGAGTATAGTTAACAGGAGATCTTGTTCATTTTTAAGGGAAGCAGGCATTCCCTTTTTCGAACTTGCGCGACGATCTTTCTACTGGTAGCAATAGTTGCTACTGAGATGGCAACGTCGTCGTTAAGCGCGCCTTGTTCCCTCTGGATCACGGACTCAAGCCGACCCCACCGGAAAACCAACCACCTGATCGCGAAGTCAGCGAAGATTCATAGTGCAATAAACCTGGACGCCCATGTTGGCTCGCTGGAGACGAGCGCGCTCTCGTCCAAGGTGGCCAGGCCCCACAATGGCGTCGCCTCCATCGTCCAGCCCTCCTGCTCCATCGTGGCCCTTGGCCCCTCGGAGGCCACCCTCGGCAGCCATCTGGCTCGTCGGCTTGTTGAGATTGGCGTGGGTGACGTGTTCTCTGTCCCAGGGGACTTCAACCTATCACTCCTTGATCACCTCCTCGCTGAGCCGGGCCTCAACCTCATTGGCTGTTGCAATGAGCTGAACGCCGGGTACGCTGCCGACGGCTATGCCCGGTCCCGAGGTGTGGGCGCCTGTGTGGTGACGTTCACCGTGGGCGGGCTCAGCGTCATAAATGCGATAGCAGGCGCATACAGCGAGAACCTGCCGCTCATCTGCATCGTCGGCGGGCCTAACTCCAACGACTACGGCAGCAACCGGCTCCTCCATCACAGCATCGGCTTGCCCGATTTCACCCAAGAACTGCGGTGTTTTCAGACTGTCACTTGCCATCAGGTTCATTCGTTGGAATCAAGCACTCGCCCACTCGCATTGCCCATGCTCTTTTTTTCTTACAAATCACTGCACTTAATTTCAGATTTTAGTGGGTCCATTATCGTTTTGAAGGGTCAGTGCAGATTGCATTGTGCACAGGATTGAATACGTTCTTCTCAACATGAATAAAATGTTAAGTTCTTTTTCTTTGAATCTATAGGCGGTGGTGAATAACCTTGAAGATGCACAAGAGCAAATCGACACTGCAATCTTTACGGCACTGAAAGAGAGCAAGCCTGTGTACATCAGCATCAGCTGTAACTTAACTTCGATCCCTCACCCTACTTTCAGCCGCAAGCCCATCACCTTTTCGCTCTCTCCCAGGTTGAGCGATCAAATGGTTTTGGAGGCTGCGGTGGAGGCAGCTGCCGAGTTCCTGAACAAGGCAGTGAAGCCCGTCATGGTTGCCGGGCCCAATCTCCGCATCGCAAAGGCATGCGATACCTTTGTCGAATTGGCCGATGTGTCAGGTTATGCCCACGCAGTGATGGCCTCTGCCAAAGGTCTTGTCTCCACCGAGCACCACGCCCACTTCATCGGGACGTACTGGGGTACAGTGAGCACCGCATTCTGCGCAGAGATCGTGGAGTCTGCCGATGCGTACTTGTTCGCAGGGCCCATCTTCAATGACCTTAGCTCCGTTGGTTACTCCCTCCTTATCAAGAAGGAGAAGGCGATCATAGTGCAGCCCGATCGGGTCGTGATCGGGAACGGCCCCAAGTTTGGGTTTGTCCAGATGAATGATTTCCTAAAGGCACTTGCCAAGCGACTTAACCGCAATACAACGGCTTATGAGAACTACCACAGAATATACGTTCCTGACGGACGTCCTGTCAAGCGTGACCCTAAGGAGCCACTGAGGGTCAATGTTCTGTTCCAACATATTCAGAACATGCTGTCGAGCAAGACTACCGTGATCGCTGAGGCAGGAGATATTTGGTTCAATTGCCAGAAACTTAAATTGCCCACAGGCTGTGGGTAAGCAAAGCAAGCATTCTTTCGCTATGAAACTTTAAGCCTTTAATGTGTTATATACTAGGGCAATGGCTTTTATTGCGTCCGCACTTTGCAGTTACGAGCAACAAATGCAGTATGGATCAATTGGTTGGTCCGTCGGAGCGACTCTTGGATATGCGGCGGGTGCGCCTAACAAGCGGGTGATTGCTTGCATTGGCGATGGGAGCTTCCAGGTATAATAATACCACTTTCTTAATCGTTGTGGTGATTGTTCATGTGCAGCCAAGGCTTGAGATATCATCTCGTCGGAAGTTATTGATTGAAAGCTTTATCCAATTCAAGTTTTGTAAGACATTCTTCATATGTCATCATCTACTAATGAATCAATACTCCTTTTGTTTTTCCATCGGTCCTCGGCAATCGTGTTGTTAATAGGCTAATCGGGTCAGGGACTATTTGTACAACCGTCAATATCATTATTCAATACGCTGATGTTTGTTATTTTTATGTGGAATAGATGACTGCTCAGGATGTCTCGACGATGCTGCGATGCAGACAGAACAGCATCATCTTCCTAATAAACAACGGCGGATACACCACTGAGGCTGAGATTCACGACGGACCTTACAACCTAATCAAGAACTGGAATTACACCGGCTTGGTGGACGCTATCCACAACGGGGAGGGCAAGTGCTGGACAACGAAGGTGATGAGCTTGTTATTACACCACTCGACTCCATTTCCGTTACCACATCGGCCCGTCAGGAGATCATTGATAAAACGAAGAACCTCATTGCTCTCGTCTTGCAGGTTTGTTGCGAGGAGGAACTTGCCGAGGCGATTAAGACTGCGAATGGGCCCAAGAAAGATTGCTTGTGCTTCATCGAGGTGATTGTACACAGGGACGACACGAGCAAAGAGTTGCTCCCATTTGGCGGTAGACTTGCAGCCGCCAATAGCCGCGCACCCATTCCTCGCTGAACCGCTTGATCTCCTATGCTTGCACTGGAAATTGCCCTATAATTTAGTATCACGGGCTTGCACATTTTCCAGTTAGTAATGTCATGTTTGTGATGCAAGTTGGTTCTTCTAAGTATCTTTTAACCTCTCTTGGCCTTAATTTCTGAAAAATCGCTAAGGCAGTTCCAGCCTATGAGATTATGGGATGCAATGATAGATAAATCATTACCACTTGGCCTATGTTTGATTGTCCGGATTTATAATCGGAATAGAACTGGATATGATAAGATATGAAATCAATGGGATTTTATTATATCATATTCACCGTTTGGTAATTACAATAATAAAGCCGGATATATTCATATCATATTATATATATTAGTTGGTATAAACACCTACATGAATCACAAATTTTACAAATGGATATAGTAAAAACCTATTGCGACACTCTTGTCTACTCTATTTTCATTTTTTTCCTCTCTTTTTTAATTAATTTCTTTTTTATTTATTTCTTCCCCTTCCATCATTCTCTTTAAATAGAAAAGTGTGCTAATATACCTAAAATACTAAAACACCTAAAATATGTAATAAATATCTTTTTTATATTGAATTTATATTATGAGATAGAATTTATATTGTGAGATAGAATTAGATTTGAATATATAAATAAAAATGAGATTAAATTAAAAAACTAAATTTTTATTTTTTGTTATTTTGAATTTCTTATATTAGAATTCAAATATTATTTATATTGAAATATAATTTTAATTTGTTAATTTAAGGAATTTTTTTATTTGAGAAAAAACTTTCATATTATGAATATTAGAAATCATATTCACATTTATTCCACATCTCTCATGGAATAATTTTATCTAGTTTATATCCCATTTGTATTCAACTTTATTCTATCTTGAGTAGATACCAAACGTAGAATTGGATAAATTTTGTCTTATCCTAAATTTTATCCTAATTGTCAAATGCAACCTTGGTG
The DNA here is from genome assembly GCF_016545825.1 of Eucalyptus grandis. NCBI lineage: Eukaryota > Viridiplantae > Streptophyta > Magnoliopsida > Myrtales > Myrtaceae > Eucalyptus > Eucalyptus grandis. The sequence continues at coordinate 46,523,155 of NC_052622.1, read as the reverse complement.
TACAAAGAAAATGATCATTCCTATATGACCAACAAAAAAAAAAATGAAACATTCGAATGAAGTTAATCATCAATTTCTCTTCCAAGTAGGGGTATTGATGATTCGGTTTTGCTTGGTTTCTAAGACATCCAAACTGAACCATTTGGATGTGCATCAACTTTGAACCAAATTGTACCCTTGAACTGAATATAACCTGAACCAAAGAATTACTTCATTTTTTCTTTCAGTTTTCTTTTTCTATAATAGTAAAAAGAGATTTAGTGAAAAAGAAGAGAAATTGTGTGAAAAGACTTTTTTTTTCATAATCCGAACTGAAATCCAAACCAAATCGAAAATGCACGAAAATTCGGTTCGGTTTGATTAGTTTGGTTCGATTCTGACACCCCTACCTTTCAAGAATCCAAGAAATCATGGAACTCTTCATTTCCGCATCTACCCCTTCATGAAACTTGTGATCTATTCCACAAAAAATAACAAATATAATGTTCACATGTTTGGGAGATTTTCAGCCCGTTTGATTTTGTTAATGAAAAATCACTATGCCTTTTCTTTTTTTTGAGAAAAAGGCCATTTCATTCAACTAACATCACAAATGAGACAAAACATATGAGAGTCTAAAGTTCCCATAAAAGAAAGAAGTGGTTTGGATAACCAATTAGATAGAAGTGCTTTTTGACATTGGATTTTTGCAATCCAATTCGCAACCTGATTAATCTCTCTCGGACGGTGGCTTGCTTTAATCGACTTGGACCAGGCTAGGCTTTGCTTGCAATCTTCAATCGTGACCTGTAGCTCCCATGGGCTAGGGAGAGAGCCCTCAATAAACTCACGACCCTCACGACCCGATAAGCTATCGGTTTGCAAAGTCACGTGCATCCCATTCTTACTCCATAGATCACATCTTTCTTCCAAATATAGAAGTGCAGTTCTCACCGTTAGGGACTCGACCGCAACTGCAGAGGAGGCCCACACCCGATCAGCGAACCCAGCAACCACACAGCCAGAGGAGTCAAGAGAAATCCCAGCGACTGCTCCCTCCTGCTCTCATGTAAGTACGGCGCTGTCAACGTCAAATTTCAGATTCCCTCGAAACGGAGGAGTTCGCTGTACTGGCAGGTTTCCTTGTCCCTTCGCTAGTTTAGAAGAAATAGAATTCCGGTGTTTAAAGTTCTTGTCCAGAGCGCAAGCACTTTCAATAATTGCGTTCCGATCTGGTTTTGGATTTTGGAAAATGAAGGAATTATGTGCTTTTCATAAATTCCACGAGATCCTATTGATTTCTTCCAAGCAAAGTGAGTTCGTGTGTTGTTGAGCTTGATCCAGAAAGCACTTGTCAAGACAAGTGATTTCATAATCGGAAACCAGAAAGTGTCTTGTTATAGAGTAGGAAGATGTGCTCTGTAATTTCCAAGAGCTAGTGGCAGAACTGGCATAGTAGGATAGGCAACATCTTTCTCCTTCATAGATTCTCCGTGGCAGATAAGGCATTCTGACATAAATTCCACATGAAAGTTTTAATTTGTGGAAGTGTAGAGAGGTACCGTTATCCATGTATACTTCCGTAGGGTTGAGAGTGAGCGATAAGGCGAGAGGTTGAAGGCGACCAAGAGCGAGAGTGAGAGAGGGACATGAGACCATGATTGTGTATAAGGAGGCAATTGAGCGAGATGAGAAGAGAGAATTAGGGTTTTGATTTTAAAAATATAAAAGTCAATATATATGTATCTATATATGTATTTGTTCGAATGGCTGGGCCATTCTACACCCAAAATTGAGAATTAGATTAGTTTCATGGAAATCGCCCAAAATTAGTTGATTCAATCTAGTTCAGGCAATACCGATTCCTTTGCATACCCCTAAATATATCCCACTTTCAAGCATTAATTCGTCTTCTATGTCTACTTAACAACGGGCCGAAATTCCATTACTGGCGCACCCCCTAATGCCGATTCAAAGGATAAGGGCAAGAATGCGTCCATTGATGGTTCCTCGATGGCTAGCAACGTGACGCAATCAGATGGCACCCGGCAAGCCATGATCAATGAGGGAGTGCAAGCCGCGCTTTCGATTACACCGAAGACTGACGAAGGCAAACAAATCACCAAGCTTGAGGAGAAGCTATGAGGATTGAGCCCCCTAAGAGGGCCTTTCTCACTCCACCAAAGTTAAGGTCCCTAAGAAATTTAAGGCGCCACAGTTCGACAAACACAGTGGCATCCCCTGTCCCAATGGCATGGAAAAATAATTCTTAGATTTCGTTTTATGTGATATAATCAAGATCTAAAGCTTTCAATTGCACGAAAGATCATTTCTATTTATTTTCTTTAGTTATTCAAAAGAGCTAATATCATGAAAAATGTTAAATTAGTGAACCCATGACGAATTTTACCCCTCATTAATTTCCATTAAAATTTATCATTAAATTACTCAGTTTAAAGACACGTGACAAGTGATATATATACTAATTTAAAGTTTTATCTTTATTATTACCAGTGTGTCTACTCACAGTTTTTCATAATATTAATCAAATTTAATGTAAATTGACAAAGAATATGTATATCACGAATATACCAATTTGAAGTTTTTGATAATTTAATAATTAATTTTAAAAAATAATATATCAATTTAAATTTTTAATAATTAAAAAATTAAAATATATTGATTTGAAATTTTCGGTAGCATTAGCTTTATCCCTATTTTCCAAAATCGCCGCCTCGTCTTGTGTTATCTCCTTTCATCAACGTTGTCTTTGACTTTTGGTGGAGGGAGCTTCTGGGTTTTGGGGTTAGCTTGTCGTTGTCGTGTACGTGAACAAAAGCGTGCGATCTCTCGATAGGCCGGCCTACCCTTTTTCCCTCGCTTCAGTTAGCTTTTGGTTCCGCAGCGATTCGATCGCGACTGTTCCTCATTCGACTCCCGGACGCCACCGTCGCTCGCTTCGTACACGGTCGACGGGTCCAAAAGGGGAGAAAAATTCGAAGTCGCGGGTGGGTGGGGGCAATATCGAAGCGAGAATGAAGTCGGGTCGGCCTCAGAGAGGAGCGGGGAGGTGGGTTCGGAGAAGAAGGAGAGGAACGAGATAGATTGGGAGATGAGGCCTTGTGGCATGCTCGTGCAGAGGAGGGAAGAGGAGGAGGAGGGGGACGCTGCCGGTTGTGACGGGGCCGGCGGAAATGGACCGCCGGTCAAGATCAACGTCTCTTATGGGTCGTCTCAGCACGAGATCTTTGTGCCATCTCGCTCCACCTTCGGTATTCCATCTCTTCTTGCGTCGCGGTTTTCTTTTTCTTTTGCTCTATCTGGGTTGGGTTTTTGAGGCTTGAGTTTCTTGATTATTGGGTTCTGTTCTCAAAATCTTGGCAATGCTGTGGTGATTTACTGATGTTATGAGAGTCTTAGGTTTTGGGTTGTTTCAGGTGTCCTTCCACTCATGTATTTTGTATTGGGTTCTGCTGTATTGATGTTGGTCCGAATGGGTGTCTAAGTAGTCAATGCAGGAGGGCAGCTTTCATATGCTTTTTTCTTGATAGGTTATGTTGTGTTTGCTGCCTGTAATCGGTTCTAATCTGCTTTCATTCTTTTGTGCGCGCACGCACGTTAGATGGTACCTGGGCAAATTTGTATGTTTAATGCTTCCCTGTCTTTCTTGTGGCTGCGCAGATTGTGTATTTCCGGCATAATATGTATGAAATTGATAAGATGAGCTCGCTGCTTAGACAGAGCCGAATGTACAAGTCAGATTTTCCACCACTGGCTTATGTGTTTTTTTTTTTTTTTTTCTATCAAAGAAGTTACAGTGCATTTGTTGAAAGGGACAATACAGTTGTGATTGCAAAAGCGGAGGAAAAAAAAAAGGAGAAATTGTAATCCCAACCCCTTTATGTTACAATGATGAGCCTGGGTTATGATTGAACTTATTGCTATTAGGATCCTAGGTTAAAATTGATAGGCATCTTTACATGAGAAATCCCAATGCCTGTATATCAAGTTATCCATGGTAACAAAAGTGAAGTCTCTTTTCATACAGTCGATGATATGTATGATCTTCTTAAAACAACTCTTCCTTCAACTAGTATAATAATAGCTGAATATAGGACTTTGGTGTCATTCAAATTGAGCCACTGTTAAAGCACTCTCACGATCATTCTCTATAGAGTAGATACGGTTATAGCTTTATTTTAGGAAAACCATATCTGCATGACCAATTTTACAACACTCAAAAGTTTTTAAGGCCATAAATTGGAACGCATTGATTCTGAGGCCTTGGTCCATTGGTGCCTTAGGGTCAATCATCTTTGCATACAACAGTTAATATATTATAGGAAAAATTCAACATTTTGTCCCGTTACTTCTCTCCTTTTCTAATCAAGTCCCTGAACTTCTAATTTATCTAATAAAGTCCATCGACTTTCACAAATTTTCTAATCAAGTTCTCTGACACCAAATCCAATTAAATTTAGTTGATGTGATTGTTGGACAATGCTGAAGTATGATGTGCATGAAATATGCAGATTCCCATGTGGTCATGTGGAAAAAATAGCCAATGTAGACAATGTCATAGTATGATTTGAATAAAGTTTAGTCACTGTGGACATCCACATGGACATCCACATTGGAAAAAATTTATCCATATTACATTATGACATTGTTTGACGGCCACATCAATTGAATTTGGTTGGGTTTGGTGTTGGAGGGACTTGATTAAGAAAAATTATGAAAGTGGGACTTGATTTGACAAATTAAAGGTCCAAACACTTGATAAGAAAGAATGTGAAAGTACAAGAACAAAAGCTAGAACTTTGCCTATATTATATGTTGCTCTTTTTGTTTTTGTCGGTTACTTAATGTTACTTCACTAGTATAATAATAGCTGAACATGGAAAATTGGTGGCATTCCATGTGTTTCACTGTTATAGCTTTGTTTCATAATCCTTCCCTACCGAGTAGGTGCTGTTGGAGGTTTATTTTAGGAAAACTATATCTGCATGACCAATTTGCAATCCTGCTTTTATGCTTTAACTTATGATCTGGTTGGCTCTTCAATGCAGGGGAAATGAAACATATTGTTGCTAAAAGAATTGGCTTGGACCCTGCAGAGCAGAGACTTTTGTTTAGGGGTAAAGAGCAGGAGGATGAAGAGCATTTGCACCTTGCAGGCATAAAGGATAACTCCAAGGTTGTGGTTTTGGAGAATCCAGCTAGTAAAGAGAAGAAGCTTGAGCAGTCCCAGGAGAGTGAAGAGGTCTCCAGAGCATCTGAAGCTGTTGCTGGCATCAGAGCAGAAGTTGATAAACTCTCTAAAAGGGTAACTTCTCCCACCTTTCTAATTGCTTGCTTTGTTCTTCTCTTGGTTGATCAGTCTAGTTGCTTGGCTAATTAAGTGGAGATTCAGTTGATGTTTTCGGTAATTTCAGGTAGCTGAGCTCGAAGTGCTTGTGCATGATGGCACAAAAGTAGAAGAGAAGAAAATTGTGGAGCCTACAGAGTTGCTCATGAGGCAGTTGCTGAAATTGGATGGTATTGAGGCTCAAGGAGAGGCTAGGGTGCAGAGGAAGGCTGAGGTTTGTATTCAATGAATTGTCAGTTTAGAGGTTCATGTCTTTCAAATTTGCTTCTGTACTAGCATCGAGCATTGGGTTGCATGGAAACCATGTTGATGATAGTCTTCTGTAAGCAATACTAGTGTGATCACTAATTCTGACTCGCAGTGTTTTGTACATCAAATGGGAAAACTAAATTGTGCAATAGATTACCTTGGACTGTTTTTTTGCGTGCCTTAATTGTTTTTGCTGCACCAATTGATTAATATTTCTATGAGCAAATTGCAGCTTTGAAGTAGTAGAATTTACTTGGAAACATAGGTATGGGGATGTTAGGCCCTGCTTCATGTTCAGTTCTTTTTATAGGGATTGCCAGAGAGCTTTATTTGCTTGGTGTCAATCGGGAAATCAACTGCTTGTTTTGTCCATATATGGAATTGACATGTGGAACAGGTAGTGTTGCTAAGAATGGCATTTAAAACAGGAGATTGTTTAGGGGTTCAAGTTAAAATTCTGCCTTTTTTGTTTTCAATATTTTGAATGATCAAATCATTGTTTGTGGTGCATTTATTAGTTTACTCTAACAAGAGATAAGGGTCCAGGTAAATAGATGATATTGTGAAAAAAGGTGATATAGGGTTCTTGAGAAGGCATAGATGCTGAACCATACCACTAATGTATCACTTTTGGTCTATTTGATGGCCATACATAGATGTCAATGTGATAAGACTTCCTTTAAGGATCATTAGTATCTTTGCAATTGAAACTAGACTTTTATTAATTGAGAACCTAGTTAAATTAAAATCATCATTCATCAGTTTGACCTATGTGAATGGCAACATCAAGTGGATGTTTGGAGAAAATAAAATGTACTTTTGCTTGGCAAGCAAGCTGTACAGAAAAGAGATCTAAAAAGTACTGAGTAAAGGGATCGAAATTTGTTTAAATGTGGCCCCATGGGTGTTTGGTGTTGCTTTTGCTTTTAACATAAAATTTTTTTCCTGACTTCAAGTTTCAAATCACTCTTTTATTTAATGTTGAGCACCACAGATCTTTAGAAATATGTATATAACATCATTTTAAGTGACCTTAACTCTTATATTTCCTTATACTTCTGATTAATTTTTGTTTTTGGCTGGAAATTTCTCCTTCAAGCCAAACCAAAACTTCTTGTTCCTCATTTTGTAAAAGGTGCTAGATGTCATTTCATCATATTTCAGTTCTTGGTCAATTGGGGAGGTAATTGTTTAGCTTTTTAAGCTGTCAGCTTTTTCTTGGGTTTTATTTAAGAGTGGGGAGAGTAAACGTATGTTTATTTAATGCAAGTGGCTGCTAGAGTGCATTTACTTGGATTTTATGGTTGCATTTAATGAATTGATTTTTGTTCCTTTATATGAGGGCCAAGAATTGTTAAACCATTGTAATGTCTAATCAAAGTTGCTATTTATACATGTAGTGTAGTGATTAGGGATGGGCTTGCGTTGCAACTTTTAACTGAAATATCTATTATATGGATATCCCATTTGAATCTTTCTCCTATTAAAAGGGCATGTCGCCTGGTGTCATCGTATCTGAATGAAGCACCTTCATGAATTGTTTTTGCTGATCTTCAGAAAAACCTTTTCCTTTTCCTTTATTTCCATTGCCAGGATATTATTGTCTTATTTCCTTTTTCTTCATAGTAGAAATCATAATGAAGTGGACCTGAAACTAGTTTGCCTCTTAATTTTATCATTTTGCATTCTCAAGGTAATGTAAAAGACGGGGAAAAATAATTGGATAGGACAATTGAATAAATAGTTAATTGAGGTTTCCTGATAATAAGTTTGTCTTCTCCCTGATGAGGAATCTTAATTATCTGCCTCTCTTTTCCCCTAGTATATAAAAAGTAATGAGGAAACTTGAATTAAGATGGAGTTTACATCGTGTAGTATTCTTAACCTAAAAAGCTTTTCATTATTATATTAGTAATTTGAATGTTGTCTATGTTGCTGTGCTGACATACCCTACTTGCTCCCTTGGGGTTCTGATAGGGTTGAGGGGAGCACACATGCATGCTGGATGGTTTAAGCTGATCCAGAAATAAATGTCCTCCTTTCTTGAGCTGTGCAGGATTTCATCATGCTTCTAGTAATTTAATTGTTCTTTCAGGGTGATGTTTTGTGTAGTATTCTTCTAAGTCTTCTGATCTTCACAATCTGTTATATGTGTTTGGTTGGGGAACAGGCTGAAATGTTTAGTTATTCTATTGTGATTGAGTAGAGGGGTTTTTTACTAGGGATAGAGATAAGATAGCCAAAATGCTGTATTATTCTCGATTGTCTCCACCACTGTTGCTGCCACATGTCGCCATCAATGGTGGTTGTCAATTTTGGGTCACCTGTGGCAGTGTGGTGGAATGCCAAAAGGTGGGTTGGCATTTGCCAGCAAAGGGGTGGCAGCGATGGTGGCTTGCCAGTGGGCAGCGGAAGGCAGTTGCTGGTCTCCGACAGAGGTGCAGTGGTAGTTGCAGGTGGGAGTCCCACCACCAGATTGGTAGTGGAGAGATTTGGAGAGGGAGGGGTTTTCATGAATATCATAGTCCATCTAGTGTAATAGGTGCACAATTGATCTCAGGTGGTCCCATGAGGCGATCGCTGTTACCATTTTGTATGTGGCACAATATACAGCTTTTGTTGCAAATAAACTACTTTATTTGAGATTGACATATTCTTTATTAAGGTTACTGCGAAGTGGAGTTCGTGTCCTGTAGTCATGCGTTGTGGTTCCAAGGCTGTGCTAGCAACTGTCAGATTTGCATACATATTCAGTCCATATTGTACTTTACATCATATTTTGAAGTTAATGAAGCCAAAAAATATTTGTACATCAATGACAATCGCGTCTTTTCTGATTTCAATTTCCTTGGACAGGTGCGTCGGGTGCAGGGTCTAGTGGATCAATTGGACAGTTTGAAGGCAAGAAATGTCAATCCATTTAGCAGCAGAAGTAATGCGGTTTCCGTAACTACAAATTGGGAGACATTCGAGTCTGGAGTAGGAAGCTTGAATGCTCCTCCTCCTGTGTCATCTTCAACAGCAGTTTCTAGTGATTGGGAGCAGTTCGATTAAGATATCCTAATTGGTTAATGCAGCAAGGGGGGGGGCAGAAGTTATGTTGCATGTAGAACCATCTAGATTTGTTTTAGACTTTAGTTACTTTTCTTTTTTGGGGTGTCTTAAGTTGCTCCTCTTGTGGTGGTGTCTTCATACTTAAAAACGGAAACTCTCTCTGCTGGATCGATAATTGGGATCTGCATTATATGTTTCTAAATTTATGATATTTGTACTTATTTAGTTAATAGATTATTCATTTTTCACGTATGTTACATTCCTTGCACACTAACTTAAGCATATTGCTTGCTGCGAGCATGATCTTGTTCTATCTATGTTTTTTGCTGCATCACTGTTTGGTGGAGGCATAGGCTGATTATCTTGGAGCTGCATCAGCCTCTGATTATATTCCCTTTCTATGACATTATCCAGGAGCTTCAAGACCCTATCGAGTCAGTCAATGCTTGGACCTACCTAGTAATTCAACCTTTACGGGCTTACAGGTGGAAGAGCACACCCCAGCTAAGTTCGTCCAACATGCCCATCGTGTCACAGGTGATTTTCAAGAACTGCAAAATAAACATAGCAGTATTAACAACAATGGCCATGGGCTGGAAGGTTGAGTGGTTGCTCCGGTTGATTCTTACAAGTGCGCCAGGGGAAAGCTAATGGTGTATTGACAGGTCAAAGAGAGCGGCGAAGTCCTATTTTGCTCCCAAAGGGGACAAACAAAGGAGATGACGCCGTGAATAGGCCATCACCGGCCATACCAAGTTTCATTGTCCTCCCTGAGTCACAGACAGCTTCGGGTCATCATGTCTAATGTTTCAATGACCCACGGGAATTTTCAGCTGTTAAAGGTGCATATTTTCCCATTGAGGCCTTCCTTCACCGGTTGTTGCGTGTGTAACCGCATCAGCAGCATGAAGAGAATATTGGTTCTAGAAGAAAGAATAGGCCAGATACTATGAATTCCAGTGTGCTGGATTCTCATCTCAGACCCATTTTGGACGGTTCGTTCATGGGGGCTTGATCTTTGCCATCTTCCGAAGAGGATAGACTGCTTTCCATTGCCAGTACTTCTTGAGCTTGACTGAGTCATGCCATGCACTTAGGCTTGGGCGACAACTTACTGAACTGCGATCAAGCACTGTTTCGGCTGCAAGCCATAGCTCAGCCTGGTTTCCCATGCTTCCAACATGCATGTAGGACTTTAGAGCACGACTGAGATGCTCTAATGAAGAATCTAGAGAGAAAATTCAAATCTAAAGGTCAGTGTGCATGTCAGTGTGAGATAGGCTAGACTCTGTTGCTGGAAGTTCCATATTTGGCCGACAGTGTTCGGATCATATCATATGAACTCAGAAGCAAAGGTGCACTATAATCGAGTGAATTGCTTACCTTTGTCGATTTGGAGGCTCGATCTAGAGTTTGACACCGTCGTTGCATTCGAATAGTTCCACGGGCATTGGGGACATGGATTTTGGGGGCGTTGGGAGAGAATTTCCAAAGTCTTTTAGGCCTCCAAAGGACCTTGTGCAAAAATTGAGGCATTTGGTGACATAATTTCAAATACCCTTGAGCAAAAGTAAAGCATTTTCAAAGCTTTCCAACCCAATGAACTCCCACCTGACATCAACTTTTAGCATTTCCAAAATGCGACTTCATAGGTGAATGAATTTTTTTTTCTTCCGACGTCACTCTCGCTAATATTTATGTATTCCTGTCTTGTGTCTCCATTGTTCATAGTCTCTCTCTCTCTCTCTCTCTGACGGTAGCTCCATATCTAGGTTGCCTCGAGTCAACAGTCGTCGGGGCTCAACGATCAATCTGGGGTCGGCTGTCAATGGTTGCGAGGCTGTCTCAATTGAGATCTGAAGGGTCGCATGCTTGTCTTAGGTTGAGGGTTGCGAGAGGCTCGCTAACGCTTGCCTGGTCACCTGGCTGCCTCTGGTCAGTTAGTTGATGCTCGCGCAAGGCTCGTTGATTCTCGCCTCCAGCCTTTAGCTTGCATGAGGCTCGCTAGATCCACGGTAGCCCTGTCTTCTTGTTTTATTTTACTTTAATATCGCTTTACAAAAAAGACATCGAAAGTCAATTATCCAATCGCTATTGTTTTAGGTTGAAGAACTTTGGGAAAAAGCAGCTCTCCCAAGCGTCCTCGTGGAAAAGTCAAATGACTTTCGGGACTTTTCATACTTGTCGCTTCTTTATTGATTGTGGAACGTTATTACGAACTCAGAGCGAATCCTAACAATGAGGAAAATGCATCCTCCTGGGAAAAACATGAAAGTGTTCAAAAGATTTATGAGACCATGGTGTAAATGATTTAGGGGACATCTCATGACTAGTTACTTTTTTTTGGTTTAAACTTAGAAGAGATGCAGAATGAAACTATCAATGCAATGATCCTATTATTTCGTTGATGGTATCTTCTCTAAACTTACATATTTCTCAAAGTTAGAATAAACAAATTAAGAATTGCTCGATCATCTTTTCCTTGAATGAATGTAACATTACTAGCTAGACTTTCTACTTTTGAAAACAAGCTGTTCCAAATTAAAATAGAGTCAATTTTTACATTACCAAAAAGAGTGGGCTACATGTTCTCGTGTGGATGCAACTCAGCGCAGAATGGTTAGTCTTGTAGGCATAAATCTGAACACCAATTTGTCTAACAATGGAACCATAGTCAAGTTTGATGAAATACATATATTCTTATAATCTAAGAGCATGAGCATGAAAATCTGGTTATATGTAAGATTCATGAATTTATTAAATTCAGGCTTTTGACCTATGCAGGTAGTTCTAATCTAGAAGAGTATATATAATGAGATTCGAAAGGATGACCTTCAATTCGTACATTGAAAATTTCCAAAGGCCGTCATCAATTTCGCCGATTGTGGTTGATAAAATATTCATTGAGGAAGACTATTGTTGGGGGAAAAGGGAATATATTCTTGTCACCTCACTCCACGCACTGGTGCATGCGTACAGAGAGAAGATAGATTTTTTATTTTTTTTAACGAGAGAGAGAAGATAGATTAGGCATGTATGGTTTGGCTTGACAAATAATATAATTTTTTATGTCTGGTTGGCAGGGACTCTGATGTCCTCTTTTGTTGTATGGGAAACGAAGACCACGTGACAACTTTGTCCTGACCTGCCAATAATCTTTGGAATTTTTTTAATATAATCTGGATGTTTGTGATATATTTATGCCCTTGATATTGGCAGGTCCCATATATAATTAGTGATTGAGATGCCCTAAGCTTACATGTGCCCAGCGTACCAAAAATTATCTCTTAATCCTGCTACATAGGATTTCTTGTTTCAATCATCACATCGTCATATAGCCATTCGGAGTAAAAGTTAACAAAACGAAACATCATTTTCATACAAACTATAGACGCATACGAGATATATGTAGATTATTATCACAATAAAATTTTATATAATCAACTTTTTAAATTGATTCCATCCATGATAGATGAAGTCAATGCAAGGTTATTTCTCGTGATGATCGTTTGTGCTGCGGATGTTGGTTTGGGAAGACAAAAATCACTTAAATACGGGGAAAACACATACAAGTTTCCTAAAGAAACCTTTAACCAGTGGATCTATGTCTAAATCATTCCTATTGTATCATTTGCATTATGCCAGTCGCTACAGGATGCATCAAGAGCTACACCCACGACATACATATGTACAAACACAATGAATTCTTACATAGTTGTGTGTCAAACTGTCTTGATTCTCAGAGGGTGAGTCGTACTTTATTACGTTTCTCTTGACAAATTTATCTAGGTAATAGGGTTGGGGACAGAATATTGTTTTTCGAATCTAACTAGGACTTGGCTAAAAAAAAAAAAAAAAATCAGTAGAGGAAGAAAAAACCAGGAAAACAATATATCACGTGAAGTGGATAAAGCCTGGGTACCAACAACTCTCCCCATCTGTTTTTACTGCAATTAATAATCCAGTCTCTAGCAAGTGTCCAACATCTGAATCATGGACTAGTGGCTAAATTACTCTGATGGTTAACTGGCATCTAAAAGTATACTTTCGACAGATCCACCAAACCTCTTTTTTGAGCTTGTCCTCGTGCTTCTCGTGTAACCATGGTTCTCTGGAAGCTGACCGATCTGATATTTTCTGTCTGAAGAGTATCCAGATTTGTCTTATTTATTTATTTATTTGCAAGTTGTTTTGATGCCTCTGTACATATAAGTGTAAATCATCCAAAAATACACGTTCCAAGACTATAATCTTATTCATTTGGCCTTCTACTCTGGCTAACTGTTCATTCTTAGTATTCAACCAAGGGCATGAATGTTTAATAGGGATAAGATTGAATTTCACAGCTGAAATTTGATGCCTTTGAAGTATATAACTTAGGTGTCTGGTTTGAAATGTCAATATTGGCTAAATTGCTTTCTAAATAATCTATGTGCATTGAACCAAGTGATTGTACGTGTTTAGAGAGCTAGTCAGGCTTTTCCAGTGATCCTGCTAGGTTATTCTCGCAAGACAACCCCACGAGGTAGAAACGAAAGAAAAAGAAAAGGACGAAACAGCTGGTTTATGTAGAGGAGCAACATGGAAATCAAGAGAAAACTATATCACCTCAAATATATAGTCGCTAAAAGTACAAATTTATAGAGACAAACATGAATTACTTCATCATTACTCCGGATAAGTACCTCGAGATCTCACTTAGAATGGTTTCATTCATAGAGTCAGATCAAGAGTACTTGCCCTTCCAATACCATGTTCTTTAATTTCTTTACTTTCATCATTCAATTTCCTATGTTTTGATGCTTTTGCAGAAAATAAAGACAAAGACAAACTACTATCGACATCATTTGCCTCCTCTGAACTCCCATGTCCCTCGTCATAGTCTTGATTCACCTGAAGAGAGAGATTTAGGTCGATGTCGCGACCATCAACCTTCCTCTTTAATTCTGAAGCGATACTCTTGTCGAAATTTCCATTTTCTCCACCTTCGGCTCTTAGTTGTGCGGTGCGCTGATGCTCAATTTGGCTCATTCTGCTTTCGATATTTTTCCAGGTTCCTTGATTGCGGGAAGATATGTATGGATGCTTGACTTCTTGTTGGTAGGTCCAGTTGGGTTGGCGGTTGAAGGAGGAAGCACCCAGCAAGAAATTAGACCAAATGCCATTTTTGTTACCAAATAATTTTTCAGCGACTCTCCCATATAATCCGGGTCTGGTTTCTTCCCTTGATCTCCAGCCTGAGAAGGGATTGTTATGCATTTGGTATTCGCCAGCTCTCCAACAGGGATCTCCATATCTTTTAGAAGTACAAAACAGACACGTGATAGAGAGATTAGATTAGCAGAGAGGTCCTCGTACATATATATCATCGTCGCAAATTATATCGTTAATGTGTAGCTTGATTGAGAAATAGATAATGAAGGAGCTTCATAATGTATGGAGTCAGTCGTGAAGAATATTTCCGTTAGTGGTGAAAATCGAAGGATATAATATGCTTAAAGTATCTATAAATAGGTATCTAAATCTTTACAATAAGATTGTCACCCTGCATTGCTTATTGAATAGGAAAAATAGCAGTGTTATATTTCATTTAGCAAGTAGAAGAGCATTGAACCTTGACGCCTCTTTTTACTTGTCAATGAACAAACATAACGACACTCTAACCCTTTCTTAACTCACTAAATCTAGAAAAAAGTGAGGTTTAATTCCACTTGATTTGGGTAAGCATCTGAACTTCACTATTACTGAGTATTTTCCCCCAGAATTTCCAAAAGAATTTGTAAATGCCATTGTAAGAAAGTTACAATTTCATAGTCTAGCGCATGCCCTTGCGTTGGTTGTTGTGCAAGGCACCCGCAATTCTAGGGGAGTTTTTCCTCACTTGAAGAGGTTCTTAAATTGTAGGTTTAGGCACCGTAATACTCGAATTAAAAATTGTTGTGGCTAAATTGATTAACAATTCCATTAACAATTTATGACAGTAATTTTCTCCCATCCCGCTAATCCAGGAATATAATCAAATAAGACCTTTTCTTAATCAATATAAAATAAAAACTTCGAATACATGGATTATACCTCGGTTTGATTTTAATAAATCTTAGATATTTAGAAGGAATGATGGTGGTAATTCCACATTAAAAATTCTGTAATATCTTGACACATAAATGGAGAAGGGTTTGATTACCTGAAATTTGAAGTTTGGCCGCTATATCCTTGAAGCATTGGCAGTTGACTGAGTTTATAGACGTTATTGTTCTCTCCACATTCCACAAGATGCCTATGATCCGCCAGCACTGAAAAGGGAAAGCAGAATTCAGGATATCTTAAAGAGGAGAAACCCTAATCTCGTCTCTCACAATGCAAAAGAAAGGACTATAGGTGAAATTGAATATTACCTTGACCGTTATCATCGATCTTTTTGTTTCTATACATCTGATCAGACATTCAAATGAGAAAGGTTAAAGAAAAATGAATTATCAAAGCAGGAATTGAAACTGAAACTGAATTAGCTATGTAGGTTGCTGGAAAATGCACGCAAAACCTAATTGAATAAAGTTATGCGCGTGTGAAGATCAAAACGTATAAGTTGATGCTAAATTGAAGACCCGGGGAAAGAAAATAACCTGAAGATGACTCTTGACATGAGCAATGCTAAGGCCTTTAATGTTCATCAACTGAAGAACCAGCTTCGGCGTTGCTCCTAGGAACGCAAGTAAAAATGAAAATTCAATTAGATCAATCCATTTACTGCTCTATGTTTCAATACAGATACAGACAACAAGTTAGAAACATAAAAATCTTCATTTGGTAAAGGATTCTCGAAAGGAAAAAAAAAAAAAAACAAAGACAAAATCAACTACAATTCTGCCTATGCATGGTCTCCGTAATGATTTAGCCATAAAAAGAAAAAAGACGGTTGGAAAAAGAGAAGAAGCTCACTGTCTTGGCCACCAAGCCTTTCGATAGCATGAATAAAGCGGAGGTGAAGATCGGGTGTCCAGCGAAGCCTTGGCATCTTGGATCTGACGTACGGACGCACGGATGGCTTCTTCTGATGATGATGACGACCATCATGACTCATCTCTTCCACGGTGCTGTTGCTGGAGCTCCCACCGTTCGCGGCCTTACTTTCGTCTTCATTCTCGTCGCTCTCCTCCTCCTCCTCCTTGTTCTGGTAGGATGACTGACACTCCTCCGAACACTCCGTACGGCTCTCTCCCTCTATCTCCTTCATCTTTTGGTCTCTGTGTGACCCTGTTCAAAGCCCGGAGTCAATCAGATCTCAAAACTGTTTCTTGCAGCATTGATCATCACTGTTCTTGGGAGCAGAAACACAAAAACGAAGAGAAACCTTCAATTCAATATGGAGAAATTGGGGAGATGCAAATATCTAGCTTCAAGAATGACCTTGAAGATCAGCTTATTAGCTCTGTGAAGAAGGGGAAGAAGAAGAAGAAGAAGAAGAAGAAGAAGAAGAAGAAGAAGAAGAAGACAGATGGAAACCCTAGAGTTTGTAGATCTTGACAGGGGGAGATAGAAATGACCTGTGTCGTCTCTCCCTTCATCTCTAGGGGCGAGTAAACAACTGCTGACCTAAATAATTAATCGGAGACACGACTTGACCCAGTATATACGCATGCATGCATACCGTTCATGCGCATGGGTACATGTCATGCCATGCATGTGATGCGAGGAAATGCATAACTAGTAGGAAGAGTCCAAAGCTTTCAAAGCTCCAACTTCAATATATAATAAGCATTTCTTAATAAGCCAACGCTATTAATAATTGGTTGAGAATTGTAAACCCTCTATTCCATCATACTATTTAGAAAAAGACCAAAATCAACCTTAGATTTATATAGTCTAAAGCCTTGAAATAGAATAGGTAGGTAAAAAATAAAAGAAAAGACATAATTTTAGGATATACCATTCTCCACTTTCAGCAACTGAGTGAGAAAGTTTAATATTTTATCTGTTGTGTCAGTTTGTTTTTGTTTTTGGTTGGACGGTGGCTTGCATTTGAAAGAATTTTATCTCTCCTTTGGTAAGAAGATGCTTTGGAACTCTTCTGCCTCCCCTTCAGTTCCTTTCCTATCAATTTTAAAAGGTCGTCCTCAGTAACGCCCTGAGAAGAGTTTCGCAGATCCCAGTTTTAACCATCCTCACATTTACACTTTCGGCACTTTATCCTCTCTATTTTTTAAAGGCTCGGCTTGCATTTTTTTCCGTCTCAAATATGGCTGGAGACACCCTACCATTTTGAATGGACGTTATTATTCCATACAAATCTCACTGGAGCACGTGGTTGGAACTTTAAAATCTCAATTATAGTTCTACCTGCAAAATAAAGGATAAGGTTAAATGTTGAGTCCATTCTTAGTGTAAGCTTATTTCTTGCCTTTTTTTTTCCTCTTCTTTTTGTTTGGTTTCTTCCCCTTTTTTTTTCTGTTTGGGACGAAAGTAGGGGCCCTTTTTTCCAAGAACAAATAGTTTGTTTGGCAGATAGTTAACTTGTTATTATGTTATTGAGTTGAATTTTCTTGTGATTTGTATTAGAAAGCCGTTATTCTAAAAATAATCGGTAAGGGAGAAGAGAATCATCAACTAGTTGTAATGCATACATTTGATTTAATTAGACTTTACTATATTCTATTATATAATAGTTAGTGTATTTTAACTACTTAACTTTCATTTTATTTTGTGAATCCAATAGGTCTTAATTTATTTTTAATGACATCACTGCACAATTTTTAATAGACATTTCAAAACAAAAATTAACAATATGACAAAATTGAATACATTAAAAATTATAAACATTGATTATTATCTTGCAGATTCGAAAGAAGAGGCTCCCTAAAACATCATACTATAGTAACTGTATTACAAAAACAAATATCGTGAAAGAAGAGTAAAATTCTAAATTTAACCGAAAATTATTAACCACTAAGAATTCAAAATATTAAATTATATGGTCTTAACAAGCTTTTTTTTTTTTTTTTTTTTTGGACTTTACCCACTTATACATGCAGTAGGAAGGACCAAAGTACCCAGATTAATAACAGAATATGAATTGTGTGTAGAATTGGAGTTGATGTCTAATTTTTTATACGATGAATAGCTAAATAAATTCCTAAAATTTAGATATTTATATGTCGCAATTGATTCTGTCCATCGTGTGATTAATGACGCTAGTACAGGTAAGACGGCCAAGGCCTTTGATACCCCCTGCACCCCGTTGGTTAACCATATGCAGAATAAAGTTGCTCGACACGCATGCATGACGCAATGCGGTCGCCAATGGGGACCTTAGCTCGAAATGGGAAAACAAAAATAGCCTTCCCATCAAGTGTCACGGGGGTTGTTGAGCCACAATTCAAGGTTTACATAGAACATTCGATATCATGAAATTTTTTGTTTTATTATTGAAAATCTTAATATTTTGAATTAATATCGCGAAAAATCCGAAATTAATACACCTTCGACAAATTTATCTAAAACTAATTGTGGATCATAAAAAACCATAAACTAGTATATATATGATAAATTAACCACAAACTAATTTTTGGGTCATAAAAAACTTTAAACTGGATGCAATCGTGATATATTTACTATCCTTTATTTTTCGTCAAATTTTATCGTGAAATTATTAAGTTGGATGACACTAGACAATAACTCAATTAACATAACAAGTTCATGTGAAAACTCATATCAATTTGGGATAAATTTGTTAAATCTGTACGAATCTGAAATTTTTGGTGATCCAAAAATTAATTTTAGATAAATTTGTCATAAGCATACTAGATTTTGGTTTTTTGTGAAATTAAACTTAATATTTTTAACATTATTTGTCCGTCATATAATTTTGATGATATTCTTGGCCAACTTTCTTGCCCTATATATATTCTACTCACTAATCCTTGCATCACTATCATAGCATAATATCATATCAATGCTATGTTAATTAAGGTCTAACTTCAACATGATGTTTGTTACTCATTTCAGAACTTTGAAAACCAATATGCTTGTTAAAAGAGTCACGCCACACAACACGTTTGATCCGCCTAAAATAAGAACTTATATATAAGCATGGACATTTCGTTCAACCCTACATGAAATTATCCAAATAAATCTAAACATATCATGTTGACAAGAATAACATATTTACCTATATAACTTAATATTGGGAAAACTTGATCGCTGATGAAGATAGAGCACACATTATAGATCTTTTATACATTGGGGTGTAAAGATAATCGCTATTTTCAAGGTATTATTTGCCCATATTATTGTTGTTGTTAGGTTTAAGATAAATATACCTCCAAGATATACATCAAAGCTACAAAGAAGCGAGTTCAGCAATTACTCAATTTCTCTTTTCGAATTTCATTGCGAATGCATTATCAAAGTTGTGTGTATGAAAAGAGAAGAGAAGAGAGTTACGAAGAAGAAGTTGTTTTAAATAGATGCAAATCTTGAACAGTTGTGATGAACAATTTATGATTTAGTGCTATTTATAGACAAACGATCAACATATCTTTTATAAATTGATACCTTATTCCCATTATCACCACTTTTCATGATAAACTATCATCATTTTTCATGTCAACAATCACTTCTTCTTTTTTTCAAAACCAAGAGCTTCTCTTTTAGTCACCAAGAGTCATATCTTTTCATGATAACAAACTATTTCAACAATCCTCTACTTATTTTGTTATTTGTAATAGTTTACATAAATTTATACATATAAGAAGGTATTTGTTAAGGTTTGAATTTGCAATTTGTGTAAATAATTCTATTAACGAAATCAATGGTGGATAAAACTTTGAACCATGATTACATTTGTTAATCAAATTATCACATGTATGAATTTACACATATTTAGTTAAAAATGCCTCAAAACTTGTATGGCCTTGTGCTCCTTCCTACTATAAACATTTACAAAAGTTCATCCAACCTATGTTTGAAGTAGCACCACTTTTTATGTTCATATAGATAATGTTCCTGGCTTATTACCCTAGCTTTGCCTCACTAAAACATTGAACTTTATTAAGAGCATTTTCTTACACTCATCCTCCTAATTTTAATGAATACTAATCTTGTGTCCTGTACTCGATCACCATCAAGATATAGAGTAACTCGTTATTACCTATCGAACTTTAATAATTTCGTTAAATAATATAAAGTTGGGTTTCCACTATGCTTGACTATCATCAATTGGTCTAAAATTCATTCATTTGGTAGTACTGCTAATTAAACCTCTTGAGAGTCCCCTAGTGAATGGATCAACTAAGTTATTGTTTTTTTGATGATAAATTACTTTCCATCAGTAATTAGTTATTGAACATACTCATGTCGCAAACTAATATGTCTAGATTTTTCGTTGTATATTTTTCTGCATGCCTTAAATATAGTTGCCCCACCATTATAATGTAAAGATATGACTCATATTGGTTGTGGCCACAACTCTATATCCGATTACAAATTGAGTAAACATTTAGCCTATTTACCAGTCATTGATAGTGATATAAATTCATATTCCATCATTGAATGAGCTATAGACATTTGCTTCTTTGATTTCCAAGAAACGCATCATTTGCAAACTTGAATCATATATTTTGGGTAAACAGATTGTGTCAACATTGTGAGCCTTACTCCTTAGTCTCTTTAAAGAAAATCATGTATTCTGGGACCAAAGTCACAATAAATTGATTTTAGGGACCCATCTAAATGGGACGATGGAAAGTTTCTTTTTTGATTATCTAGGTATATGATTATAATGAGCCGTATATCTAGAGGGGAATTACCACAACAATCCACCACTTACTTAATCGTTAGTTTTCCAAGGTTGGAATCAAACTGACAACCATCAATTCCTAAGCCAAAAGCGTAGGAATGCCCTTACCTTCCGGCCAATCTCAAGATGGTTCGAAAGTTTATTTCCAACATGCATATTAATTGCCGGTTAATGTGTGATCTGTTTCCGTCTAGCTCTTTCGAATTTTATAAGTGTAAATGGTCAATTTTATGAACCGAACTTAAGCAACAATCTCGTCAGTCATAAGACATCACAGAATCATTATCTGATGCACTTATTTTCCGGTAAGTCATGACGTGAACAGAAAACTGTTAAATATGTCGACATCATTAGAGCTGAGAGAGAAAGAAGAATGCTTGATGTACCTAATAATTTGTGCTATTCGTTATGTTGCATAGGTGCACCTTCGATGCTGCGTGCGCAATAATTTGATTCGATAACTTTCTAGAACTATGGCAAGGAAAAAGGAACCCTTTTTACCAGCTGTAGGAGACCTGTCCCGTTCTTTGCACGTGTGGAGGCATTGGTATTTAGTGATGAACCGAAAAAGCGGCTTTACAGGATAAAACCGTCACTTAACTCGTGTTGCATCCCTTTTATTCAATCCAAGTCATTCACAGGTGTCCCGGCTAACTTCTCCTCACTTGAATGTCTCTTTTCTTTTTCTCTTTTTCGCTTCTGAATTTGAGATTTCGGCAATTTGAGAACAGTAAATAGGTCGACTCGATTCACGCTGTCGAGATCGTGACATTGTGCCTCACCATTTGCAGATGCATCTGAACTCATTTCTCTTGTGATCCCAAGCTCCTTAGCATTCTTCATCTACCACTTGGCTCAAGTTTGCAGGAAATTGCCCTTTCCTCCTCTTCTTTTATTTTTTATCATATAAATTTCGTAGAAAGATCTATCTCCCATTGTATAAAACCAAGATGGAAAAGGCAATTAATTATCACATTATATAGCCCGGCAGAAATTTCTTAGAACAATTCATAGTCTTTATCTTGTCTAGACTTCTTTTCTCCCTCGTGATCATAATCTATTAACTTGAAATATCAAGATTAATTGCACATTTGAATGTTTGCTGTGATTATATCCAATCCAAAGGTTTAACTTACTTGATAGAGAGAGACTGGAAGTATGCCTCATCACAATCATGCATTTGAGCGAGTCGAGATATTCCTTGATATCCCCTCTCATGTGCAAGAATGAAGAATGATGGGGCAAGTGTGCTTTATGTAGAATAGAAAATAGGGGATCGAGGGGGAAAAAATGAAACCAAATTGGAAATAGATCATACAAGGGTGTAAATGATGTGAAACTTGATTATGACATTGTACTAGAAAGTCCAATATAAAATCTTAAAGGATCAGATGGAGAAGTGTATATGTTTATATAATCGTGAACCACGTCCCCGATATTAGTCTAAAAAATTTATATTTCTTGCTACATAAAAATGTTATCCTATGTCTTAGTTCCTCAGTAGTTTGAAGTTGATTGTTTTGGTCAAATGTACTACCTCCTTTACATTGAAACCCTTGTTGGCCTTCTGCACTTACATTCACAATAAATAGGAATTCTTCTAGCGACAACACAAGGGGTTTTCTCATTAGAAAAATAATATTCTCTGAAAAGATTCACTCCAGCTCTTATAGGCCTGTGAAGTCAACTCCCAACAGTGGCTGCATTCCACTTTTCTATCGCAAATGAATTGTTTAGTGTAGTTTAATTATTTGCATGAGAGTACGTGAAGCTATAATTGCGGATCTACCTTTATTTGAGAATGAGTATGTCTGTCCTTTGTGAACATCTCCTTGTCATAAACTATTGACAAACGCTTGTCATCTATGTTGCCGGATAGCTCTATGCATGTCATTATTGCATGCCATCCATGGAATAACATCATGATTTTGATGCATGCCATCTACTTAGATGCGTGATACACGCATAGAATTTCTAAGTTTGAACTTAAAAAGAATATCTTGACTCGAGGGCAAATGGGTAGTTGAGGTGGTTAAATTTTTCTTTTATCAACCAAGGTATGAAACATACCAATAGTTCTAACAAGGTTTTCGTGTCCCATCTTCAGTGTTATTGTTTTCTATCCGATCCATAATGCTTTGACGATGATGTTTTGTTTTCTATTTTCACCACATTCGCATTTTAAATTGATTTACGTGAAAAAAAATATTCGGGGAAAAAAAGACTTATGTCTCCTGGGGAAATTTTTCGGGCTCTTGAAGTTTCACTCCCTGGGGAAAATTCTATTTCAATTGCATACGAAGGCAACTAATTTATTTACATAAATATAAAAATATTGTTGTGCGTGAGAGTTAATTTATATTTGACAATGAATAGACGTTTTTATCAAACAGGCTTGCACTAGTACAACATACCAGCCTTATTCTCTTAAATTATGGAGACAAACTTAAAGATAAGTCCATCCATGTTTATGTCATTTGAAACTGGAGAAAACACAACAATACTCATTTAAGGAAAATGCTAAGTTTATTTAAAGTTGGCTTACAAATTAGTTTAAACACTTACTTATATTCTGCCATATCACTTTATAAATCAATCTTGCAGATCAATATCAACATATATTACATTGCTCTTAGTTAACTCATTTATCTCCATTGATGCAGAAATAGGAGTATCAAGCTTAGTTATCCTATACAGGTAATGAGAAGTTTGATCTAGATTCGTGCATCGGGCATATGTGACTGTCTATTTCAGCATGGGTTTTACTAGGGGATAATAATGGCACGATTCCAATGCATATAAGCTAAACTCACATGCTTCGCTAAATGAGGTATGACTTACGTACGACTCATGTGATTCAAGGGTACATGTGCATCGGACTTACATGCACAAGTATCATGTAATAATGGCTCCTTACTAAGTTTAAACTTTGCCAATCCCTACTTTTATTTCCCTTCTAGTAGTTCACCCGCTATTGGAAATACACTCGCATTGTCGGTCGAATTAAAATGGCAATTTGAAGACCGACTCTAAAGTGACCATTAGAAGAACAATTTCCGATAGAAACAGTTCGTCTCCAACTAGGGCAAGAGCTCATAAATCTAGCCCGTGTTCCCTGTGAGACGAACTGATGTGATTAGATTTATTTGAAGACAAAAGTTTTTTGGCCAAATTTGTGAAGTCAAATTCAGATACACGGATGTTAGGATTTCAAAGAAACGACTGATGAACCTATAAAACTTGTCGTGTCGGGGACATCAGTTAGCTAGCTCCGGTCTGTTTCCGAGGCAAGTATTATTCTCGAGATAAAGTAATTGTCATAAAGGCAGAATTCTATCGCATCGTGTCCAAAAACACTGGATTTTTTTTATTTACCGGTTAGCTTAAAAAGTATTTGTAATGGCAAAAATCTGGTAGAGAAAGAATTAGCCTGTGACTTTTACTGATAACATGTTGGCACTTACCGACAACCTTTTGTTAGTTTGCAAATTAGAACCTTATACTAACTTTTGTAAATAAAAGTTGATAAACAATAAATATACATACATATATATATATATATATATATATATATATATATATATTTCACTCAAAGATAAGATTGGTATTAAAGAAAACCATATAAATATTTATAACTCTTTAATAGGAGTTGGTAATGTATAATTAGTTGAAAACTTGATTGAAGATCGTTAACATTCCCTATAATTGAGGCTGATCATTTCTACAAGGACTACTAAAATTTAAAAAGGTGGGCAAGAGAAGCAGATTAAAGTAGTAACTCAGTAAAAATGTTGACAAATTAATAACAAAAATAGATAAACTTGGTAATAAACAACAAAAATGAGAGTTGATTACCCGAAACCATAAATCCGATAATTCAACTGGAGAATAATGATAACTCTCTCAAATAAAGAACAATATTTAATATAATTTCTGGATAAATTTGAAAATGATGAGAATTTTTTAATCAAAGGTAAGAGAAATTGCTATTATAAAAAAAATCAAATAAAGCTTGGCAGTCAATCAATTAAGAGTTAGTAATGCAAAATCCGTTGTAACTCAATTGGATAAGAGTTTGTAATCAGTCCAATCAAGGTTGGTAATTTTTTAATGGAGGCGATAAATTCAATGGGTTGGTAAGTAGGCAAATGAAAGTTGGTAATTCAATAGAAAAATTGAGAAACTATTTTAGAAAAATCAAATAAACATTTGGTAAGTAACTCAAATGAGACTCAACATACCATGACTTAGTTGGAAACATAATGGAAGAAAAACGGGTAAGTCACACAAATCAAGGTTAGTAAATTCAATTTAAGAATTGATATATTTAAGGGGTTTGTAAGCGAGACAAATAAAAATTTGTAAAAGATAACAAGAGCTAATAAATTGAAAACAAATGAACTATGGTTATTTATTCAAATGAGAGCACACTTCTATGTTGGCAGAGCTCCACTTAAGCCTTTCAACCGGTTGTCAACATATTGCCCCTAGTTGAAAGGCTAGTAAAAGCTTAGACTAGGGGTGGGAGGAGAGAGGGTGAGAGATTTATTCATATATGGTTTGGCCTAGGTGAAAAAAGGAACGTGTCATGATTTAATAATGAAGACAGATGATGGGACTACAAATGGGTGTAAAAGATCCGGATCCGGTTAGATGGAAAAAGGAAATTTACAAGTTGACTTGCCTTTCTATTTCTTTTAAATACAAATAGACTAAAAGAGTTTATGATGTTGATATAAGTATTGTACACCAAAGTAGCACATAATAGCATTGATGCCATGTTATTTCGTTGGAAGGCTTGTTATGAAAATAAAACCCGATTTGCTCTAATTCTCGATCCGATTTGATGATGCAATATGATTTTGTTCAAATCTCATTTGATGCTATTTTACTACAAACTACTTAATTACATGAATGGCTTGCATCCACTTCAATATATTCGAACCATTAAGATTAAGAACAACATTTGAAATTGAATCAAATAAAATACTACTAAATTTCTGAAGGCACAAAGAATGTCCCACCACTTTATTGGAAAAATCTTTATATACCATCATGGTTTACCCTAAAAACCGGATGGGGGGGGGGGGGATCGGAGATAGAGAAAAATAGAACTCAAAAAAGAAATTTATTTAAAATTTAATTTGTTTTTCTTTAGGGTGGCATGGTCCAACTTCCGGTCTTTAATCCCTTGGGTAATTTGCATCGTTTATCGCCCCTAGAGAGGGACGAAGAAGAAAATTCCGCACCAAAAAAAAAAAAAAAATGATTGAGCAGCAGCCTTGATAACGTATGCAAGGCCGAAAGAGCACACATTATTGAAATTGACAACCCCATAATGATAATATAAATATATGTATTTTCATGTCAAAGGTATAAACATGTCTCTTCTTCAAACATAGGGTGGGACCCATTTGGAAGTAGCCACTTACCTATTTGTCTCTTGCCTATTTTCTATCCCAAATTATTGAATTCAGTCTTGACGTTGCTTTCCAATGTACTATTTCACACAAGAAGTCGTGCATTGGACTTGCTTCGGAGGCTCGCAGCTCTTTCGAACACGAGCCGTTAATTACCAATCAAGGGAGGATCATTAGTTGATTAGGGTAAATGCTTGTGTTGTGTTCCATCACATTCACTTCTTTTAGTTACGTGATTCGCATATCTCGGAATTTCGACAATCTAATATAAACCCTACTTTTATGAGTTAATATTCATTAAAGAAATACAAAATTTAAAAGTGGCATTTTGTTGACATCATCTCTTAAAATAAATTTTGAAGAGAAATCTCGTACAATCACTGTAGAGGAAAGCTTGCTTAATTCTCTTCATGACATAAATCAATCAATCAACCTCTTTCTCTATCTCTCTCAATTGACTAGGGTTGATTAAAAACTTATTCTCCTATCCTAACATTAGGAGCCATCTTTGGCCAACACTAAGTAATTGAGCAAAAGCTATTCCCAATGCTCAAATTTGGAGAAAGCTGGTCCAGATTCACGCACGTCTCAAGATCGCAAGACTTTATTAGCCTCACGCAGCACATCAAGACATTTTCCTGACTAGTTCTCGATTACACCATGAATATATAAAACTATAAGAGAAGTAAAATAGAATAAGAAGTCTACAGCTCAGCCTGGACCAGGGTCATATAATAATATATGTCCATGGACCCTCCACAGCAAGAGATTGCTTATACAAACCTTCTACTTGTCTCTCCTCAGGCATTGTCATCTCTTGGTAACGCAAAAGATACCATATCTTTGGAAAATGGGTCAATTTTGGTTTTGATTTTTTAAATACGTAATAGTCATCAATATTCTATAGGAATTGCTTTGACTTGTTCCATATCTTCTCAGTCGACTTATGTTTTTTCTGGACAGGTATTTTAGGTGCCACGGCGTTCTCCTTTTCTTGTGCTCTCCCTAATCAATGTGTAAAATCATGGAAAATGACGTTAAAACGAGGAAAAAAGAAGGAAAATGTAAACATTGAAAGGGTCTAAGGTCGTAGCCATGCGGACACCGTTTGACCATTGCGGAGGTCCTCAATTCCACCACCATTGACCTTTGATATGTTGTTGTTTGTCAGTATTGAGGAGTTTTTAAAATTATTTTCACTTGTTGATATTGTAATGCGCTTTGTCCGTGTCATCTAGGAGACTCTCCTCATATTGCATATTTGGGAGGTGGAAACAAATGTATCATATAGATACATATTATGGCAAAACTTTTTTTTTATGCCAAATTTAATGTAAGTTCAACGGTTAAGCATTATTTTTAACTTAAAATATGTGATTAATTGTACTTTGAATTCTCTGAAGAGACTGCTTATTTACACTTAAGTAAAAGGAAAATGTACTCTCTTTTTTATACTTTCCTGTCAAAATACAAATTATTATTCAAGTTTAGGAAAACTATGATAAATTATGTGTGACCCTACTTGTTGATATTCGTGTGTTATCAAAGTTTCGCAAATTTTAGATATAAAAAATGTAAATTGCGCGTGAGGCGCAAGATTTTGATTAAGCAAAAAAATAAGAAGTGGAAGTCAATCTAAACGAAGTGTGACCTGCCAAATTAACTCGTGTAAGTTTCAGGATTGAGTTTCGACTCCCACGCCCGCAAGAGGCAGGACAAAAGTCTAAGCGTGAGTGTAGAGTAGGAATAGAGTAGGACTTTTAACAAAAATAATTTTTTAACACATAATTTTCTAAAAATTATCGCTTAAATCCTTACAAAAATAAAAGTTGTCCATAAAAATATTTAGACATGCATTGTAGTCAATAATGAAGATAGTTTTAAGTAGAATTCTGAATAAGGACTATTGGCAACAAGTGGAGACATTTCTATAAAACAAATGCACTTGCAAGTCACCCTTATCACCAAATAAAAAATGTTTAGTAGGGCTCTATTTTAAATTCAAATTTCCTTTTTTTTCTTCTGATTTATATTTTACATGAGATCAAGCCACAAATCAAGATCAATCACGTATAAAATCTTTGGAATGTCAAACTTCCGTGGATTCACATCCATCAATGACGAAGATGTCATCTCTCTATAGAAACATGCTACCAGTTTTGGCTTGAAAAATTCAAAATAAAGACCCAATGTTTAACGAATGGCAAGGTAAGTTTAATATGACGGGAATGGAAAAGAAAGAGGGACCGAAGCAAGGCCCAGTCCATTCTCAAAGTGAGATGGAGCCCAGACGAGGGCAAGACAAATTAGTTGAGAAAAACCCAAAGTATGCAGACAGTAACATCAAACATCACATCATGCCCGCTAGAACTGGTCTATAAGGGCGTGCATGACAAAATTTGTGTTCCTCGATTTCTCTGTTTCTCTGTTTCCTAAGGTTTGGAACAAACCGTTTGTAACGCATTTGATTTCTTTATTTCAAATGATTTCTATTCCGAAATGGAGAAATTGAAGAAATCAAACCGAAATTTTAACTTCGCTTTACGAAATAGAAATCGAAACTGAAATCAAACCATATAAAAGAACCTTGCGCTTTCTTGCTAACTTAATTCACTCATAACCACAACTTCACAAATTATTGCTAATTTTCTTTTTCTTATTTTGCTCGTGTTTTTTTTTTGCATTTTTTTCAATTTTTTTTTTATAACTTCCTCTTTAGGATAAAAGGCAATTGAATGGGTCCCAATTTTCAAAAACAACCTAAGTTCTTAAATGCTTACTTAAAAACAATGGGGCTCTTTCCTCCTAGAAAAGGCACGCGTATGGCCGAAGTTGAAGAAAAAGTTCTTACGTAATAAATGAATAAAAAACGTGCCTATAAATTTAACCTTATTTTTTTACAGATTCAAAACTCTTGCAAAATCAAAATAATTAGATTGTTACACAATCTTGAATTTTAATTTGAAGGAAAGAGATTCAAGAGAATCTCTCTCTTTGCTATGCAAGAGCCATTAAAGGTTCATTGAGCAACAATAAAGAAATTAGGGATGAGCAACTGGACTGATTCAATTCGAGAATCAAAATAAACCGACCTTCCCCCGATTGGTTCCTAACCATAAACATTACTTTAAGGTAGAATTCTCATATATTCCTTTACACCATTAATTTTATTTTGTTGATAATCTTGTATAATACTAGTTTTTGATAAAATGACAAGGCTGTATAGACGCCATTGATGGCACCCATATTCATGCTTCTGCAGTACTTGTCTGAACCTACACGTAATGAGCTTGCAAACAATACATTGATCGAGGAGGGAAACCAAATAAATACGCTTAGGAAAACAATTGCTAATAAATGGTAAGGGATAATAATATGTCGGAAATTCCATGAAATTGTATCTTCAACTTTTGTAATGTATTAGTATTATTTCGACTATTATTTTGTATTTGAGGATTTCCCATGTTGTTTTAGTATTATTTCGACTATTATTTTGTATTTGAGGATTTCCTATGTTGTTATCTAATCAATTTCTATTCCTAGAAATAGAAATTTTGTTCTGTTATCAAACGGATTTTTGTTTGAAATAGAAATTTTGAGTCGTTATCAAACGGATTTCTTTGTTCAGGGAACTTGTCCAAGGAATAGAAATTAAGAAATTGATTTCTGGCCGAAATCACTGTTTCAGAAATTTTGTCATGCGCAGCCTAAGATTAATGCGCAACAAATTGAAAGCGAAAAACACGTCATCATCGGGCGCTCAACATTGCTCACCGGGACATCTGCATCGTTGCAGGCAGTGCCACCCGAGCCCGTCGACAGCACGGCATCATTTGTTGTGGCCGCGGCTCATGCACATCCACAGGATACCGAAATGCACTGTTGCTAATTTGAGATTGGTTAAAAAAGCCAATCTACTAGAACAGCAATCCGAAAATTGGCAACGTGGGATCACATACATATCTATGGTGCACAAACCCTGAAAATCGTGTGTGCAACTATTTTGTGTTCTTAGTTACATCAACTGAATAGACAGCCGAGGTCCCTTACTTTTTCAGCTGTTCTAGATAAGTACATATTTGACCGACCTTTTTCGCTGGGAAAAGCATCTCTTCCGTATAGAAGACAGTCACTCGCCTCGAACTCGGCGTGGCCTCCGGCGCCTTTTGTGCACAAAACTCCCCGAGCTTTTGCACCAACTCCACTTCCTCGACCACAGAGCATCTTTGCAGTTTTCCATCAGCAGCTTCAACTATAGAACCATCCGACCAACATTTCTTCACCCAATCAGCCAACAGGATCCGATCTGACGACGTGGTCTGGTCGATGGGCCTCCTCCCGCATGCTTCTTCCAGCATCAGAAATCCGAATGAGTACATGTCGGATTGCGCCTGTTGCCTTGCCCGTGTGAGACAATTCGGATGCCATGTACCCCAACGTGCCCATAACGTTGGTCGTGAAGGGGTTCTTCCCGTGGTCATAGAGTCGGGCGAGCCCGAAGTCGCCCAGTTTCACGTTCGTGTTGGAATTGAGCGGGACGTCGCTCGCCTTCACGTCCCTACGTACGACCACTTGTTCCCACTCTTCGTGCAGGTAAAGCAGCTCGAAAGCTACGCCTTTCATGATCTTGAATGCCGGTCCCAATTTAAGATGTCCCCATTGTTCGCTTCGAAGAATGAATTTATAGACCAGGAGGAGATAATCTTTTCCCTTGCACCATCCATGCAGATGCACCTGTTTAAACAGTTAGACATAAGTTAAAAAAGCAAAAGAAAAGAGAAAGGAAGATTATTAAGTGAGGGGAAAAAATGTTGCATAATCGAAGTCAATCACATATCCTTGAAAAACATTAATCACATGTCTATACAAATAAATATTTGCATTTTCCCATGCGTTCACTGTTCTCATGATGTTCGATTAATATTTAAAAACTTGAATATTTGCTCATTAAGTATGTTTGATAAATATTACGATGGCATCCGTATGGACCAATCAATCCAAATTGCTGGTGTGGAGGAGCTCTAAAGCGTAGTTAAACGTGAATTAAAATGAGTTTTGAAGCCACTTTTCAAGAAACAATCAAGTTAACGATTGCTTCTTCACGGGTGCTTCTAGGGCATTGTAGAAGAAAATGGGGACCGGTCTTCTATAAAGCCGTAATTTTTATTGAAATTTGTGGTACTATACTTGAGAAACAATCGAACATTTGAAAAAAAGCTCATATTCTGCATGTTTATCCAGATTCCTTGGATCTTTGCGGCACACGCGAGTGTGTGCAGGCAAATCAGGTCACAGGGGAGGTCGTGACCTCTAATATAAGGCTGCCCTAGCGTCGGGTTGCATGAGGTTGGCATCGCCATTTTGCACGATGATCTTGACCTCTCTTGCCGCCGCCGCTAAGCGAGCGAGCTGTCAACCTTCAAACCTAGATGGCCAAGGGAAGGGGGAGAGAGACCGAGAATGATCGACCAAGCGATGGCGATGGTGATGAGAGAGAAGGATGGTCGCATGGCGGGCGAGTGCAGTCATGCCTCAATGTCAGGCGTGACGAGGTGTGGTGGCTGTTGAAACAGAAATTGTTGTTGTGTTTCCGTTAAACGTAGGTGGGTATTTATATACCCAAAAGTGTTGTAAAATATTGCGTTGCGAATATATAATAGAGAAGAGATTGAGAAGAGAAAGTAATTGAACACTAGAGATAGTAGAGAAATCCAGATATTTCACTATATTGTGATTGTTATTGTATTGTACATCAAAACTAAACTCATATTTATAGGAGAACAAGAATGTACTTATCATTAATATCAATGTATCGAATGATACATATACTGGATAAGGGAGATGAACGTTCATTGTATAGGGAGATGTACTTAGAATATATGATACAAATGTACCATAATAAGTACATTATATAAGATGAATATAATGAATATTCATTCATGTATTTCATAATACTCCCCCTTGAATATTCATTGTATTCATTATGAATGAGCATCGAATGATACTGCCTCATTAAAAACCTTAAGCCGGAAAAACCCAGTGGGATAAAAACCGGACAAAATAGAAAAAGAGTGCAGAGCACAAAAGTTATGATATCTCCCTTTTATGGATGCATTAATTGCCTCATTAAAAAACTTTAAGCCGGAAAAACCCTATGGGAAAAAACCGAACATAAAGAAAAAAAGAGTGCAATGCATATATAGCCACTCTTGGGGCTAATCATTATTGCATTTTGTGAACTAGCCGCATATCAATGCTGCAATGCATAGTTCATAATATCTCCCCCTCAATAGAGCCATATAGCCACTTCTGGGGCTAATCAATCTTACATCTTATGAACTTGCCGCATACCAATGCCATATATTAATTTTTCAAAACTTGATGTTGGCAATGATTTGGTAAAAAGATCTGCAAGATTATTTATGGATCGAATCTGTTTAACATCAATTTGTCGACTTTCTTGGAGTTCATGAGTATAGAAAAATTTCAACAAGATATGCCTGGTTCTATCACCTTTGATATATCCTCCCCTGACTTGTGCAACACAAGCAACATTATCTTCATAAATTATAGTGGGAGAATTTGTAACCGGTATTAAGCAACAAAAATTATGAATATGTGTTATAATGGATCTTAACCAAACACACTCTCTTCTAGCTTCATATAAAGCAATAATCTCATAGTGGTTAGAAGATATAGCTACTAGCGATTGCTTCGTAGAACGCCAAGAAATAGCGATGCCGTTATAACAAAATAAATACCCGGTTTGAGAGCGAGCCTTATGTGGATCGGATCTATATCCAGCATCAGCATATCCAACTAAACCAGAGTTAGTGGAATCCTTGGAATAATATAATCCCAAATCTATGGTTCCTCGGAGATAACGGAAAATATGTTTAACTCCATTCCAATGTCTCTGAATTGGCTCAGAACTAAAACGTGCCAATAAATTTACCGCAAAAGCGATATCTAGTCTCGTACACTGTGCCAAGTACATCAAAACCCCAATTGCATTGAGATATGGTACTTCATGACCAAGTATCTCTTCATCAAATTCTCTAGGACGAAATGGGTCCTTTTGGGGATCTAGAGACCTTACAACCATAAGGGTGCTCAATGGGTGAGTTTTGTCCATGTTGAAACGTTTAAGCAATCTTTCAACATATGCTGATTGATGGACGATTATTCCATTTGTTTATGCTCAAGCTCTAGACCAAGACAAAGTTTGGTTTTACCCAAATCTTTAACTTCAAACTCATTTTTCAAATATTCAGCAGTTTCAACTAACTCTTCTGGAGTTCCAATTAAATTTATATCGTCGACATAAACTGCTACAATAGCAAATCCGGTTTCTGATTTCTTAATAAATACGCATGGGCAGATAGGATCATTCTTGTACATTTCCTTAATCAGGTACTCACTTAGGCATTGATACCACATGCGACCGGATTGCTTTAACCCATACAAGGATCTTTGCAATTTTATTGAGAATAAATTGCGGGGAGTGGATGCTTCAGGCATTTTGAATCCCTCGGAAATTTTCATATAAATAACATAGTCTAATGAGCCATATAAATATGCCGTCACAACGTCCATAAGATGCATTTCCAATCTTTCAAAGATTGCTAGGCTAATGAGAAAACGAAATATAATCATATCCATCATAGGTGAATATGTCTCATTATAATTAATCTCAGGTCTCTAGGAGAATCCTCGGGCAACGACTCAGGCTTTATACCTGATAACCTCGCTTTTCTCATTTCATTTTCGGATAAATACCCATTTATATTCAACGGGTTTTACATTATCGGGGATACGAGTTATAGGTCCAAAAACCTCTCGTTTAGTTAGGGAAGCTAATTCATCTTTAATTGCTTCCTCCCACTTAGGTCAATCTTGCCTTTGACGACATTCAATAATAGATTGTGGCTCACAATTATCATCCATAATTTTATGAGCAATTGAGAATGCAAA
This sequence comes from Eucalyptus grandis, assembly GCF_016545825.1. Classification (NCBI taxonomy): domain Eukaryota; kingdom Viridiplantae; phylum Streptophyta; class Magnoliopsida; order Myrtales; family Myrtaceae; genus Eucalyptus; species Eucalyptus grandis. The sequence continues at coordinate 46,489,317 of NC_052622.1, read as the reverse complement.
AGTATCACCAATGATGATTTCATTTCGATCCCAAATTTCATTACAATATGTAATGGAATTATCAGTATTCCCAGGGCTAGTGCTCCTTTCATGGGTTTGAGCCTCTTCAGGGACAATAAGCTCTTTGGGAGCAAGCACAACGCCATGCCCTTCTGGAGCGGATTCCTGATTCTTTCCCCTTCATTTTCGAGGAGCAGTATCTTTTGATCCTATTAGTCTACCACGCTTCAAGTGCGGGGGATTTTGATCCATTTTAGCCTGTTCTTCGGGAACAGCTATCCTAGCCGGAGCATTTGCAGCTGAAATATGAGACTTCGTTACCTTAGTAGTATCATTAAATGCATCAGGAAGTCTATTAGCCATAGCCTGTAAATGGATTATGCGCCGCACCTCGTTTTTACATTCAGGAGTCCTTGGGTCTAATTGAGATAAATTTTTCTCATTCCAGTAGAAAACCTTAACTGGTTTTTGTTTTGCAGTCATGGAAGTTGTAGGTATCCCAATTGATGAAAACTTAGTCTCATCGAAATGACAATCTGCAAACCTAGCAATAAAAAGATCACCAGTAATTGGTTCCAAGAACCTAATGATAGACGGTGAATTAAACCTAACATAAATGCCCAAACGGCGTTGAAGACCCATTTTCGTCCTTTTTGGCGGTGCTACAGGCACCTGTACTGCACAACCAAAGGTGTGTAGATGTGAAATATCTGGTTCATAACCAAGAACCATTTGAAGAGGAGATTGTAAAAGACTAGCAGTGGGGCGTAATCTTATTAGAGCTGCCGCATACAAAACTGCATAACCCCATGCTGTATCATTGAGATTCATTCTCAATAATAGAGTGCGGGCAATGATTTAGATACATTTAATCAAGGATTCTGCCAATCTATTTTGAGTATGAACATATGCAACCGGGTGCTCAACCTCGATTCCGAGTGAAGCACAATATGTATCAAAACTCTTTGATGTAAATTCACCAGTATTATCCATCATTATGCTCTTAATTAGATAATCAGGGAATTGTGCCCGAGCTTTATAATCTGTGCAAGTAAACGTGCAAATGCGACATTGCGCGTAGATAATAAGCAAACATGGACCATCTACAAGATGCGTCAACTAGTACCATAAAATATTGAAATAGTCTATTTGGTGGTTGTATTGGTCCACAAATATCACCCTGAATTATTTGCAAGAATAAAAGAGATTCAAAATCAACATTTGTTATAGAAAGTTTGATAATGAGCTTTCCTTGTGAGCAAGCCTCACAATTATAATCTTTGGACAACAATACCTTTATATCTTTTAAATGGTGCCATTTTGTATTTTGAATTATTCTACGCATCATTGAAGCGCCAAGATGACCAAGGCGATCATGCCACAATCTAAACTGATATTGGCTTACCAATCTCCAAGATATGGTGGCATAGGTTTCAACAGCCTTAATCATGACACAATACAAACCCATAGAAAAAGCTTCTAGCTTCTCATGGATGATCTTCAAGCCCATCTTATAAGAGGAAATGCGAATATATTTCTTATCTCGTTCATAAACAGTCTTAATATGGTACCTATTACGGTGTATATCTTTGAAACTGAGCAAATTCCTTTTGGATTTAATGCTTAGAAATGCATTCTCAATATGCAAGATAGTGCCATTTGGCAAAATAATTGTGGCATTCCCAAAACCATCAATAATCGGAACAGCACCTGATATTGTATGGATTTGCGTCTTACGTAATGTCATACTCGAGAAAAAGTGTCTACTACGAAATATGGTATGTGTTGTTGCACTATCAAGCAAACAAACATCTTCCTTTTTCTCGGTATTTTCCATTTGCATTTATATTGACAACTTCATGTGTCAAGTATCATAAAAGTTGCATATTAGTTATATAGTCGAATATTATATAAGGTTAATAAGTATTTCATAACCATATTAAAGAGCAATAAAAAGATACATTTAAAGCGAAACAACATAAAATTCGAAGTTCAAATTATCATCCACCAATCTTATTCATCAAAGTAATCAGAGGTCCTCAAAGAAATCAGAGACATCCAATGATGCATTTGCTACTTCAAGAGCAAGAGGAGTCCCACCAACAGAGATATTGTTGGCCTCAACAGTGGTTATGGTAGTAGGATTGATTTCAATGGCATGAGATTCACTACGCTTGCCCGTATTCTTTAAAGATGCCTGGTATAGATCAACAAAATGTTTTGGCGTACGACAGGTACGTGACCAGTGCCCAGTCATGCCACAACGATGACAAATACTTTCATTTATCACCTTCTTTGGCTTCTTTTCTTTGCCATGATTCAGGCCAAAGTTTGATTTCCTAGAGCAGTTAAATTTCTTGTCATCCCTTCTAGGATTATGTTCTTGCTTGCGCTTATAGCCTTTAAAATGGCCAGTATTTTTCTCAAAGTTAGCATATGCTTCAAGCAATGCTTTTGAGCCAACAGGTCTAAGATCATGATTTTTTAGCAGCAATTCATTAGTTTGCTCGGCAGTAAGAAGCATAGAAATTAATTCAGAGTATGTGGCAAACTGACAATGCCGGTATTACTGTTGCAATACAATATTTGAAGCATGGAAGGTGGAGAAAGTTTTCTCTAACAATTCCGCATCAGTGAGTTTGATACCACATAACTCAAGCTGAGAAACGATATCAAATAAAGCGGAATTATAGTCATACACAGATTTAAAATCTTGCAGTCTGAGATTTTGCCAATCATATTGTGCTTGAGGGAGGATAACAGTTTTGGTATAATCATACCTATCCTTCAACCTCCTCCACAAGATATGAGGATCTCGAACGGATAAATATTGAGTCTGCAGGCTCTCATGCAAATGACGACGAATAAAAATCAGCGCATTTGCTTTATCCTTTTCATTTGAGGTTCTATCATCTATAATTGTATTGACGAGACCTTGCCCTTGGAGGTGCATTTCCATGTCAAGGCACCAGGATAGATAATGCTTTCCACTCACTTCCATGATGTGGAATTTGGGCTTTTCAATATTTGCCATAATCCTTGCAAAAATAAATCCTCAAATTAATTAAAAAGATTTCCAAATATCCACCGCTACTTCAGGAGCAGAAGGATACTTTTAAATTTGAAATTTTGGCTTCCGACCAAGAAAAATAAGAATGAAGAATTGATAGAAGAAGATGAAGTATAAGTTGATTAATAAAAATAATTCATACCTTGCAAAACTTACTTACTCAGTCGGTAGATCCTCGTGCTGATAACGTGTTGTAAAATATTGCGTTGCGAATATATAATAGAGAAGAGATTGAGAAAAGAAAGTAACTGAACACTAGAGATAGTAGAGAAAGACAGATATTTCACTGTATTGTGATTGTTATTGTATTGTACATCAAAACTAAACTCATATTTATAAGAGAACAAGAATGTACTTATCATTAATATCAATGTATCGAATGATACATGTATTGGATAAGGGAGACGAATGTTCATTGTATAGGGAGATGTACTTAGAATATATGATACAAATGTACCATAATAAGTACATTAGATAAGATGAATATAATGAATATCCATTTATGTATCTCATTCATTCATGTATTTCATAACAAAAAGTATATTATAGAAGATTTACTTGCAAGAAAATAAATAAATAAAATTGGAAACTTTCAAACTTCTAAAGATAAGATTCTAAATCTTCCAATGTTGGTTGATACACTCCTTTAAGTGGAAGAGTTGAGATGGTGAATCTTCAACTTGTCTCGTAAAAATGCAAAACGTGCTTTAGGAAGAGCTTTGGTGAGAGCATCAACGAGTTGGTCAACTATGGAGATAAATTGCACACCGAGCTGTCATTCGGCGACATAATCACAAACAAAGTGAAAGTTAATTTCAATATGTTTGGTACAAGTATGGAAAACTAAATTTGTAGACAAATAAGTGGCACCAATATTATCTCACCAAAGGATGGGAGGACCTTGAAGAGGGAATCCAAGCTCTTGAAAGAGTGACTCGAGTCAAATGAGTTTAGCTGCAGCATCGGCAAGAGCTTTATACTCAGACTCCATGGAAGAGTGCACTATGATTCATTGTTTTTTGGAACTCCAAGAGATCAAGTTAGGACCAAGAAAAATAGCATACCCGCCAATTGACTTCTTGTCATAAGAGCTACCAACCCAATCTACATCGGAAAAGGCTTGCAAGCAAGTATCATTGGATTGAGAAAGAAGCAAACCAAATGACCTTGTATGCTTGAGATAGCGCAAGATATGTTTCACCATTTGCCAATGGTCTTAAGTCAATGCATGCATGAATTGACAAGCTTTATTAATAGAAAAAGAGAAATCCGGTCGTGTCAATATCACATATTGTAGGGCACCAACTATAGACCCATACAAACTAGGATTATATATTATAACACCCCCTTTCTTAGATGGTTTTGTAGTCATGGCGATAGGATTTTGGATAAGCTTGAACTTAGACATCCCAAGCTAGTGAAGAAGATCATCAATATAATGTTCTTGAGAGAGAAGTAACTTGTTAGAGTGAGAGACAACCTCTATCCCCAGGAAGAAGTGGAGTGGACTAAGATCCTTAGTTGAGAAATCTACAGATTTGTAAAATTGCACTAATAGTAGAAGAAACATTATTTGTAACCAAAATGTCATCAACATAAATCAAAAAATAAATGATATTAGTGCCTCTTCGATAGATAAATAATGAGGGATCTATTTGTAACGCCGAGATTCCCGAGTAAAGCAAAAACTATGAAAGTCGTTGAAACTAGGCTCTTGGAGCTTGCTTGAGACCATATTGAGAACAATGCAACTTGCAAACATAATCACAACAAATTGGGTCCGCAAATCCAAGGGACTGCTCCATGTACACCTCTTCAAAAAGAACCCCATATAGGAAAGCATTTTCCACATCCAATTATTGCACTTGCCACCCTTAAGAGACTACAAGAGATAATACGAAGCGAGCAGTGGTAATTTTCACAATTGGACTAAAGGTTTCTATTCAATCCAAGCCTTATTGCTAATGAAAACCTTTAGCAACCAAGCGAGATTTATAGCGCTCAAGACTACCATCCACTTTGCGCTTAACTCTGTAAACTCACTTATACCCAACAAAGTTCATGGAGGAATTGGGAGGGACCAAAGATCATGTGCGCCATTTTTTTAACAAGCCATTAAATTCATCAGTCATAACTGCACGCCACTTAGGGATTTTGTTGGCTTGGGTGAATGAGGTTGGTTCGGTGAGGGGGGCGGTGGTTGTATTAATTTGAGGAGGACAAGAGTAAAGTTTCATGATGTGGGCACATGTTGGCCTAGATGGGGGCGACAATAGTGGTGGTGGAGAGGATGATGAGCAGCAATGATAAAAGTCATGGAGGGGCCTGGCTCTTAGGGCGGGGGAGATGGGTGAATCGGTAGTAGACAACACTAGGAGAGTTGGTGGAGGAGTCTGTGATCTCATTGTGTTGGTAGGAGGAGGAATGCCAATAGGATCCAAAGCCCACGATACTAGGATAGGCGTAGGAAGTGATGAATGTGGTGATGGACCAAGAAGGGAAAACACATTTCATCAAAATGAACATGTTGAGTAATACCAATTTTTTAGAAAAAGGAGGGGAGGGCACAGAATTCCCCACCCCAAAATAACCTTTATTTTCTGTGAAAAGTGACATTTGACAAGAATTTGGAAAGTAAGAAAAATAGAGTAAACATCTGACTTTACTACACCCATCTCATCAGCAATGGATTTAGCATGTTGGAGGAAATCATAAGTAATTTGTAATGTTTCTATTGCAAACGTTGAAGACTGAGATGAAGAGAGAGCATATGCGTAGCGAAAGCTAAGCCAAAAGAGGCATTGAGAGCATCTCATATGACTTTATTAGTTTGTCTACCAACAATCAAAGGTAAAACCGATTCTAAGAGGAACACGATTAGAAGACTCATGGTGGAAGCATCTTGCTGTTACCAGAGAGCTGCTTGGGTTGCATCAGAGGGACAAGTTGTGGTTCCATCGACATGGCCATAGAGGTTTTGTCCCTTGAGAAACAAGATAACCTATGCTTTCCATAGCAAGTAATTGGATGCTATGAGACATAGCGAAAGGAAGTGGTGAGGAGATCCAAATGGAGGAAGTGTAGAAGAGGGGTTTGTAATGGGAGTTATGAAGGTGGCGGTGGCAAGATCTAGAGCCATACCAACCACCCTTGGAAGGGAAAAAATAGAAGAAGAAAGCTAGGTTTGAAAAGGGGTGTTAGCCCTTAGATGGCTATAATACCATGTTGAAATAGAAATTGTTGTTGTGTTTCCATTAAACGTAGGTGGGTATTTATATATCCAAAAATACATTCTAAAAGATTTACTTGTAAGAAAAGAAATACATAAAATTGAAAACTTTCAAACTTTTAAAAATAAGATTATAAATCTTCTAATTTCTAAAGATAAGATTCCAAATCTTCCAAAATTCTAATAGCCCTATATTTGGTTTGCGGTGGTTGTGTGGAAATGGAGGCAAAGATGAATTTTATTTTATTTTTTGTTGGGTTTTTAAGCTATTTCTCTTAAAATTCAGGGGCATTTTAGTCATTTTACTGCAAAGGTTCTAATCCTTTGGATACGTTGCGTGAATTAAGCTGCAGTCCATTAATTTATTTCACCTGAAAAATCCACCTAGAGGCATTCATAGGTGGACATGACAATGAGATAATTCTTATTTAATGTATCGCCAGTAAATTGAGTTATATGTGAATATGTTAGTAAAATAAGGCTGTAAATGGAATTAATTAATGGACTAATCCAGTTGGCATCATGCCTTCAAAAGACAGCAAATACTTCATGAAATAATTGATATTTTATATTTATCTTTCGAGATGAAAATGACAGGCCTAGAGTCCCAAAGATCAAAGCTAAAAACAATTGGGCAAGGAGGATATGATTATCGGAAGACATAAAAGATCCCATTTTGTGGCCTCCAAAACAGGAAGAAAAAACACCGGAGCCGCCAAACGTGGTAAGTCTTCTAGTGAGCAGCAGCCATTGGCATCAGCCGATCGCGCAGCATGAAAATGTTCTTCGCCACCGTTCACGACAACAGGAGAAGCCTAATGCATGAGTTAGAAAAGGAGACGTATTTGCTTCAAACTTGCAAAGTTTCATGCATATGCATGGTCACGCGAAAATATCTCCATCAGATGAGCCTCATTCTCTCTAATCACCAAGAAGTTCCAAATCAAGATTCTCCAGGCTAATTTAATAATAGTCTTTCATGCATTTAAATATTTGAGTTTTGGTGCATTTGACTTAGGAAAAAGTTACACTTTATTCTTATTTTGTTATATTTATATCGGGATAGCTGGGACCTTTTTAGCACCTGATTAATCTCCACTGATACGATAGTCCTCCCGTCCCATGCATATGAGATAATTATCAAAAATGCACACTTTTCTGCTTCCAGGGTAGTCTCAAGAGAATTTAAAAGTGTGGTGATTTGAACTAGAGCTAAACGAGGAGGATAAACAAGCTTACCACTTGAGCATCCCTTTAAGAAAATCTGTTCTTCATTTTCTTAAACATTCCGTTAATATTATAGTATTAGGATATCTACCTTACTCTCTTATTTGCTTTTGGCTAATCTATTTTGAAACTATTAGGTGTCTTGCCGTGGGCTTCATATGTTATGCTGGAGAAGCGGTAGACGGTGGTCAAAAGTGGCGGGTGCAAGTGATGGCGGGGAGGGATATTTTCCGGTGGGATGATTGGCAGATATGAGGTGCAAATCCGATCATTCTATATTTTTCATCTTTATAAGCAGGTATTATCAGTCTCGAATCCATGATGTCATCTAATCAAAGACCCTAATTCCTTTATAATAAACCCGGCTCTCCTTATGTTGAATCTAAAACGTACAAAACATTATGGTTATGATCGTAATAGGGCTCGAAATGATTTTCACTTATTTTGTGTACTAAGAGTACTTCTATGCGAAAATTATTGTGGAAGAAAAGTTATATTTCAAGGTATCTGGATGGGGATCAAAATAGCATATACTTATTTGAGTTGGGTTTGGAACTGCCATTAAGAAACCCGCTTATGAAATTTAATTAGGCTAATCCAGTTAATGCTTTGGACACAAATCATCCATTTTTTAGTCCGTGACACTGACGTCCCCAACTTCGCAGGAGACGAAACTCCTACATATGCTGTCAGAACCTCTCTGACCGTAAGATATATTAGCCATGCAAAACTAATATTTACTTTGTGGCCACATCTGCTTGTCCTTTCAGCGTAGTAGAGTACGGATTTCACAAAGACGAGAATCTCTATGTATGCACGTAGAGGTTTTGCTACAAAGAGGGTCCCTCTTCAACACACTCTCTCTCTCTCTCTACTCTTTGAATAATACAATAAAGGATTAATATAACAAAAAAAACCCTAAATTAGTATATCTATGGCAAATTTACCTCAAATTAAACTTTAAACTGGTATATTTGTGACAAATTTATCATATCTTAATTTTCATTAAATCTTATCGTCAAACTGCTAAGTTGAATAATACATTACATTTAATTGATATATCAATTTAGGATTTTATCCTTAGTTTGTCACAAAAGTACTAGTTCGTGATTTCGTATTAAAATTTAACGAATGATAAATTTGTCAGAAATACAACAGTGTGGAATTTTTTATAATCAAAAAAATTGTTTGGAATAAATTTATTACATATTTACTAGTTTGAGATTTTCATGACATTGACCCTACAATAAAAGATTATCTATGACTCGAAAGAGACACATGGAAGGTTGTAATTACCAGTTAAAAGGTAATTACATTGAAAAGACATGGAAAACTATGGCCCTTAACAATTAATTAATAAATAATACATAATAATTTCGACCCAAAAAAAAAAAAAGTGGTAATCAATTAAACATATTGTGGTATTGTGGAGAACGATCACGCAACGTAACAACTTCCAAGAATCTTCCAAGAAAGGAAGAAGACCTCGGCCGGGAAACTTGCTGGAACGAAACTCTTCCTCATCTTTATCTCTATTATTTTATTGCATGAACCGCGGATAAATACCCTCGACTTCTCGTCGATTAAACTCCCCCCCAAATCCTTCAAAAAGAAAACAATCCACAGAATCTTCAACAAGATGATGCCGTCAGAATTCCACAGGGTTCCTTCATGGCCAATCTTTGAGGTCATGAACGATCCAGTTGGCCATGTTATGGGGCCTTGTCCCAATCCAGAATTCTGCGTTGGAGAACATGAATTTTGTTCTCCCTTCACAGAAACAGAGGGCTCCTCTCTGTATCTATCCCCCTCTTATTTGCCCTCTGGGTATTCGCCGAATCTCGTGGAGATTCATAACTCCAAGAATAGCGAATTGGACCCCATTGAAACTTTCCTGATGGAGATTGATGGGTTCGAGCAGATCTCAAGCTGCAATGATAAGGGGAGGACTCCTAGCCCTACTCCATCCCTATACTCGGGGATCAGCAATGATGTCTCATCAGTCCAAGCGTCTTTAGTCCTGCCATTCGAGGGAATGGAGGTCGATAATAAACTCAGCCTCCCTCATCTTCTTAAGGCATATGGCGAGGCCATGGAAAACGAGCAGAGCGACCTCCTCGATGTGATCTCAGGATGCATCGATGAGAGCGCAAACCCACTTGGCAACGTGATGGATCGCCTCGCCTTCTACATGTTCGACAGGAAACAAGGCCTTAATTACATAAAACAAGAGGCTTTCAAGAACTTTAAGCCAGCATCATATGCAATATACCAAATATTGCCCCACGGAAGATTCGCCCATTTTGCAGCTAATTCAGTTATTCTTGAATCCTTGCCCAAACACATCAAGGCCGTGCATGTTATAGACTTCGACATGGGAGAAGCATTCCAATGGTGGGCGTTGATTGAGTCCATGGCAATGGTGAGGAGACGTGTAGCTCTCAGGATAACTTCAATGAAATGGGATGACGAGAAAGGTTTGATCGAATTCGAAGAGGCGAAGAGGAGGCTTCAAGAGCAAGCAAAGGCTGTTGGTGTGGAGTTGGTGGTGGAAGAGTCGAGGATCGATGCGTTAGCGAGTGAGATGAAGAGACTAAGCCAAAGAGGAGGTAATAATAATGATATGAGATCACAATGGATGGTCTTCAATGTAACGAAGGGTCTTCCACACACGGGAAGGAGGAGAAGCGAGAGGCTAGTTGGTGAGTACTTGAGATTGGCCAAAGAAGTCATTGCACATCCCGCTATCGGAGGCATAATAACTTCGGGCCGAGGAGAAACTAGCTGCGAATCCCGAAACTGCTCGGGTTTCGGCGAGTTCTTTGAACAGAACATCAGGTATTACCATGCAATTTTGCAATCAATTGAGTCAGATTTCCCAAGTCAGCAGCTTGTAGAGGCAAGGCTAGCTGTGGAGTCTCTTTTTGTCTCGCCCTTTGTTTCTTGCCTTGACTGGTTCCAAACTTGGGAAGAAATGAGGGAACGTTTGGATGTTCCACTGGGGTCTTGTTACGTGGATGGTTGGAGAATAAGCCAAGCAAGTTTGATGGAAGCCATGAGGCTGATCAGTGGGAAGGAGTCATATTCAGTGGCAATTGGAGAGAATGAGAACGAGATGGTGTTGGAATGGAAAGATTCCCACATGCCTCTGGTCAAATTTTCAGCTTGGGGGATTCCCTCTATGTTTAAAGCAATTGTATAGGATTATAGGTTCCAATTACATTATTTTTCTTTAAGAACGCATCCAAGAGTAAGATTATATAGTTGTGTATATAATTCGTTTTATTTGTGAAAGGAAATCTAAATTCAGTCTAATAACTGTTTATATGATTCCCTCCCATGATAGAAAAAATTAGAGGGACAATTCGATCATCCTTGAAACTTATGCCCCGACTTTGATTTTGCATACGGCAAAGTGGCATCTCACCTCAGTTTTACACGCTTTTAGCACTAGACCGGTTAAATCTTGACCTAGTTAAATTATTACCCTGTTTAGAAGGAAAACTCAAACTTGGCGTAATTAAAATGTGCATAATATCTCTGTCGGTTGTTGACACCTAATTTTAAAAATATAAATAGAAAATAATCTTTGATTATAGGAAAATTTAAAAAAAAAAATTTGAAAAATTGAATTCAAAAACTCAACCGTGTGATTTTGGAGCCACTTTGTTGTTGAGAGGTTGAGCGAAAATCTCCACCGGCGAGAGGTTGAGCGAAAATCTCCACGGGCGAAAAACGAACTCGAGTTTCGTTTTATAAGTAGGGGGCTTCTCTTCATTGTTCGTCCCGAGAAAAAAATAGAAAATTGAAAGAGAGAAAAAGTGTGGGGGGGCAATTTCTCTTCGTCGAGGGAAAAAGAAAACAAAAAAGGCAAAGTCAAGAGAAGCTTTTGCTTCTGCAGAGAGAGTGCAGGGAATGTAGAGAGAGGAGGGAAGAAGAAGAAAAGTCAAAAGAAAAAGTGTACAGAAAGAGAGCAGAGAGAAGTGACGTGAGGGAGAGAGAAAAACAAAAAAAATAAAGAAAAAGTTGTGCACTTTGATCTTCTTCGTGGGTTTCTTCTCCGCGAGTCCCCACGCGCTCCGCTGCAGCCCACGCTGCCGCGCCCGCGCCGCCCGCTGTCGCCTCCATCTGCGAGCACCCGTGCCAGCCCTATTGCCGATGCTCGTATCCGGACCTCCGTCGTGCCAATAGCCCGGCTCCATCGCTGCCTCTCGTGTTCACCGAACGACGATTCCGACACCATCTCTGTCGCATTCGCTTTGACCTACCGGACGTCGAGCCGATGCTCCCTACAACCCGCCGATCCGGCCACCGTTCGCCTCCGCCCGGAACCGAAGCCCCGACGCCCCGTTCCGCCTCCGTCGCCGCCGATCTGCAACACCGGGACCTCCGACTCACCGTGCAACGCCCCGCGACCGACCCGCGACGACCCGACGCTGCTTCCTCTGCCAAGCTCCGCCAAGACTCGACCCGACCGTTGCTGCTGCAACCCGCGAGCTCGCCCTATTGCGCCTCCAGCCGCCGTTCATCAAGCCACCGTACGCCCGAGTGACGTCAGGGCTGGTCGCCGAACTCCCCTCCGACAAAGTCACCGCCGTGCTACTCGCTCGCCATTGCACCCCCGCACAAGATCCTCCTGCCCGCTGCTGATCGACGGCCGTCGTCCTCTCACCGGCGTCCCCGGCAAGAACCGACGAACGCACCGCACGACCACTGTCCTTGCTACGCCATCACCATCTGCTGCCTCCTGTTTTGCTGCAGGACCTCGCCGACCTCCGACGAACAGCCCGATTCCGGCTACGAGGACTCATCACCCTTGGCGAACCACCATCGCAGCTCGGCCATTACCTTCCTCGCCATTTCTTCAAGTCCACCGTGGGTCGGTCTAGGTAAATTTTTAGATATCTGGTTTCATAGTTTTTTATTTATTTATTATTTTCATTCTAACTTGATTTGTTTTGATTTATTATCCAATTAGAAAATTTGTCATATTAAATCATGATAATCAAAATATTGAGCCGCGAGACGTCGGCTTAGATTTTTGATTATTTCGATTTTTTTTTATGACAAATTCATGAATTACTTTGCACCATTAATTCATATTAAAATGCCATTGATTTATATAGATGGATTTTTATTTTGGCATGTTATTATTATTTGCTCATCACATATCATGCATCATATTAGGTACTTAGGTCCATGCACATTTCATATTAAAGCAACATACTTAGATATTTTTAGATTAAGTCAATTTTCATTTAATAGAACAAAAAGATGAACAAAAAAAAAAATGTTATGCATGCCATATGAGTTATAGTTTTTTTTTTAATAAAAAGAAAATGCTAAAAGATGATCATTGCACCATTAAGTTGTTTTCTTTTTAATAAAAAACATTATGTCATTAAAAATAAAAATAAAAGATCATTTCCTTGGTTAGTTAATAGGTTAATTCATAATTAATCTCATATCATCATTATTTAGCATATGTTGCATATATGCATTAAAAATGAATCATCATTAAAATAAAATAAAATAAAAAGAGCATGCATGTAGAAATACCATGTCATTTATCCCATATCATGTAGCACATGCATATTTAGGGTTATAAAATTAGATTGCATACATATAGTGATAAGTTTCAGTCATACCATATGAATTGCATCTCGCATGTCATTAAAATAAATTCATGCATATTAAGTTTAAATTAAGATTGCATATAATTAACATTTTAAAAGAAAAAAAGAAAAATTAGGTGTCATGTCATTTAGAAATCATGTTTAGGGCATGCATTTTTATTAGCATTTTTTTAATGTTATTTTATTGATTGTGCACCCGCATGACCATCATTTGCATGTTAGTAGCTTAAATTTAAATTAATCAACATTGCCTGCAAATAAAATAAAAATAAAAGGTACCGAAAGGGCGTTAGACTAATCTAGCGTAACCATGTCCCGGACCTATTGAATCTCTGGTTCGTAAAAATAAAGTATTCTCCCATACTTTATTTGGGTTTCTAATCAACCCTAATTGATTAGTGGCGGCTCAAATTGAATAGAATTGCATGTTTAAATAGATTAATTTCAAGTCGCGATTGGTAGGACTTGGGAGGGTCCGAGCCAAGTCTTAGGACTTAGTAATCCATTAACCTAAAATTTAGGATTGCCCCTGAAAATTTAGGTCGCGACAGCTTGGCGACTCCGCTGGGGACAGAGTTAAAACTCATAGTGTACATAGGCCTGTTTTATTAAAAAAAATATTTTGTTTGGCAGCATGGAAACAAAGTACGCTCCTAACATGAAGTGTTAAATGTTTTTGCAGATGGGAAGTATAAGGGAGTAGTCTTTGCTAACCCTTGTTTTGCAGGTTGGAGTTAAGAATGAATGGTTGAACTATAGAAGTGTTGTTTGCAATTAAACTGTTGTGCATGTTTTATTGTTTTTAGCACTACACTATTGCACACACAACCTGCGCCGGACCTGGGCTGCGATAGGATTTTTAGGATGGTGTTGGGAAGGATACTTCCTCTAAAGCGAGACTGCTATATAGAGGTTGACATTCTCTTCCCCGAAAGTTCTTCATGGTGTCAAATGTGTTTGTCCATATCCGCGAGACTGCGTGATATTAGACATTCCATTCGACTGAGCCGGGGTTAGGAGGACCTGACACGTTAAATGCGAGACCGCAACGGTCGATCATCCTTTTAGCTCCATTTTGTTAAGCCATCTAGATAGAAATCGAGCCCCACATTTCATGCGTGTGTCTATGTGATTGTCATCTCTTCCCAGTAAAAGTAAGTTGTTTAAATTCTCGCTATTGCAATTTACTTACTTGCAATTTCGTTGGTCCATGACATTAGGTTTCGTCGTCGGTCTTATTTTATATGCAATTGGGAGATCCGATGTTCAATTCGTTGCAACTCCCAAGATTGAGCTCAGAGGGTGGTGGAACAATTTAAATAAAGAAGTTCAAGAATATGTGGAGTCGATACTGGGACGGCTCATCCCCCTTTTGGATATCGGAGTCCATAGTGGTGTTTTGCAAGCTATATCACACTTTTGGTGTCCCGAGACGGCTACATTTATTTTCGGTAAGAATGAGCTAACTCCAACATTGGAAGAGTATAGCGTCATCATAGGAATGCCCCTTGAGACTGAACTTGTTAGGCCACCTCTTGGTATGGAACCCACATCAATTTTATCTCAATTTTTAAGAATTAAAACTGATGAGGTTAAGAAAGTTTTGAAAGCTAATTGTAACGCATGCCCTTTCTCCTTTTTGGCTAATCATTTTTTAAATCAGTCTTCAATGCACCAAAAGGGTAGGATATTCATCTTAGCATTCTTTGGACTTATAATATTTCATCATCGAAGAAATGCTATTAATCCTTCGATTGCATGGGTGGTCAGACAAGCATGCGCTGGCATGAACTTTATAAACATGATTTTGGCTGAGACGTTTTTGTCCCTCAACCGTTTTAAACAAAATGGAGAAAAAATCATGAATGCCTCTCCTGAGCTTTTACAGATTTGGTTTCTTTCTCACATGAAGGAGTTTGGTCATTTCATGCGTCGAGGTGAAATTGATGATTCTAGTTACCCAATAAAGAGATTTTCAATCTTAGAAAAAAATATACCGGAAAATCATTTTCCGATTGGGTGACTTTTCTTAAAAATCCAGATCTCAAGGGCTTCCTATGGTATGCTAAATGGTTCCATGTTAGCATGGCTCGTTTCTCTCACAAGACAGATAATCCAATTCCACTGATGGGAATTACCGGTGCAACATCTTACTATCCTTATAGAGTGGCCCGCATCGAGTGCTTCAAGATATCCCACCTCCTCTCCGAGTGAATCTGTTTCAAGCCCGTTTCGTGCACAAGGATCACAAATACCTCGATGAGATCGAGCATCTTGAAAATGCATGGAAGGAATGCCATCCGGAAAGATAGTGGTGCCTAGAAGATTGAAAGGAAATGAGAAGATTTTTCATGCCTCGGATTATTATATCCATCATCACGAGATCCCTCAAGCTCTACTTCCCGTGATACCCGAAGTGACCATGAAGCCCACTCGTAAAGCACAAATTGAAAATCTTGAAGAAACGGTGGAAAGGAAAGAAGCTCGTATTTCTGAGTTGGTTCAACAGAACAAGAAGCTTCAAAGACTGTGATCTCCCAATTGTATATAGAAAAGAGTCGCTAGATTTAAGAGTTTAATTCAAGCTTTATGATGTTATTTCAATTTCTTAGATTGATGTTTTAGGAATTTAATTTCCTAGGGAGTTATGTTAGCATTTTAAGTTGATGTCTTTGGAATTTGATTTCACTTAATAAAATAAGCGATTGACTATTGTCATGGACCAATCTCATTTGTTATGATACTTACTGTATTATTTTACATTGATAGGTGACAACACGGCTAATCCAAGATCACCAATCCGTACTCGTTCTAGGACAACAATGGCTGGCAACACTGAACAAACACGTGTTGCTGAACAAGCTCGTGTTGCTCTTGAATCAGAGATGAAGCAAGTCCTGAATGTTCTTGAGCAGCTCTCTAAGCAAATCGACTCTCTCAAGCAAACATTGCCCCACAAGCTCCGCAAGTTGAAGTGGTGTTACCACAACATACTCCCGTGGCCGATTTGAGAGATAAAGAAGTGATGGACACCCCGGGGCAACCAAGTGGCAAATTCGATTATTATGTAAAGTATTCAGCTCCTCCCGCTCCTACTTCGACCCACGGGATATCATCCCGAGATGGATGGGGTGGCATAGATGATCCCGCACCTCCAAAGATTGAAAGCTCGATGATGCACTCAAGGGAATGACTAAACTATTCAAAGAGAATTTAGTGTTTGTCATCGACAAAGCTCGAGTAGGAAAATGTTAATTATTTGCACACTCCTGCTCAAGCAGAGTCTTTATTGCTTTCCATATTTGCATATTTGCATTTTCAATTCTAGCATTTCCCTTATTTCAATAATGTAATTTGCTTTTCATCCAATAAAATGCATGGAGATTTTTCATGTTTTAAGGGCATGTTGAAGTGTACCAAACTAGCCCTGTGATGAAATCCCACCAAAAAGAAAACGGCAAGGAGCTAATTCTGAAGGCTGGGCTTCTTCATGTTCCCTTAAAAAAAAAAAAAATTTAAAATAAAATAATTTTCCAGCATGCATTTAATTTACCCTGTTTGTTTCTTTTAATTATCTGCTTTATGTTTCAGGTGCAGCTCTGCAAGCACATTTAAGGAATCTCTATGAGTTCCCTTGCAAAGAGGGGCAAGACACGGACACTTAACATCTTTGACTTTATCTTTTGATGTGCAAGAATAGAGCATGACATTTTTATCATTTCAGAATGTTTTCACATGATGTGCAATTCACCAATTCCACTTGAAATTTATCAAAATGGATAATTCAGTGAAGGATGTTGAGTTACTTGAACATGCTAAATGATGCTAAATGAGGCGTGAAAGGCAAGCCTAATCCCATACACAGTCCCCCGTCTATACATTGTGAGGTGAGTATGGAAACATTTTGTGTTTCAAGATGAAGAGTTTTCTTGCATGAAGTACGACAACTAAAATGATGAGGGGCAGTTCATTTCTCTACAATGAACCCTTGTTTAATCCTTCTTTGAGCCTAAACACTTGAAGAACTTCTTTCATACTACCCCTGTCAAGAACCACCCCACATCGGGGCAAATGGAGGTAAGTTGACATTAAAGGAGGGTGAAATGGTTTGAAATTTTCTTGTTCTCACTTGCATCAATCTTCAAGTTATGCTTTTACATTAAATTCATGTGGTAATTTAAGTGCCTTAGGATGACGAAGAGCTTTTCTTTCACTATCCTACACACTTATATCCTTTGCATAGCCCATTTGAGCCTGCAATTTCATTTCTTTAAACCCAGTTGGTGATCATCCCCCACACTGGGGCAAGGCAAGAGACAGATGAAGACCCTTGAAGGTTCGAGTGTCATTTAAAGTATACTTGACACACACATTATGCGCAAGAACTGAAATCAAAATAGAACTAAGGGGCATGAAAAAGCAGTGTGCCTGGTAAAAGCAAGGCCAATGCCCATGAAAAGAAAAGAGAAATGACTTATGAATTTGGGGCATAATAAAAAGAGCAGTGTGCTTGATCGATGCCCATCATCAAAGAAAATGATTTTGAGAAAAGATCTCCAGTTGAATAATCATTGGCATCGGTAATAAACTCTTGAGCCAATAAAGAAATTTGTCAAGAAGACAGTCCATGGCAAAGAAAACTGGTGGTAATGTCAAGATGATCACCAACTCTTACCCATTACACACATCTTTGAGCCTAACGATCCTTTCGTTTCTCAAACCCAAGAACCAAGCCTATGTTACGTCCCTTACAAAGTCTCTTCAGATTATGGCACTTGAATTAACATAGGAATTCATATGTTTTAAACATTGCTCGAAGAAGTGCGAGCAAGATTATTTCTTTCTCATTTTGCAGGGTTCTTGACTTGTAAACCCGGAGATGATTACAGAATTGTTCTTTCAATAGCCTTGACTCAAAGAGTCTCTTTTGCTAAGCCATTGACCAAACCCACATTACAATCCTTGTCAAAGACCTCTCAAATTGGTAAGGTCGTACTGATTGCAAGAAAATTCGAACTCTTGTCGACAAGATGATGATAAGATTGAGTGATATATTCCCGCATCAATGGTCGGGACAAATAACCCCTCCTAAATGAGAGCGAGTAAAAAAGCCTTTCACACCAAAAGCGTCTCATTTAGCATGTTCAAGAGATTCACACTATAACTGAAAATTATCCTTGTGATAATTTTTCCAGTAGAAGCTTGATAAAGCCATCATTGAATTTTTCCTCAAAGACCAAAAAAATTGTCTTTGAAACCCTGAGTTTGTTCAGTCATCTTGGTGCTTGATGAGAATTCCAAGTACCAATTTGTAAAATATTTTCAAATGTCTAGTGTGAACTCCAGATATTTGAACCCCTAAACGCTTGATGTGATACCAAGTGTTTGTTTTTCCAAACGTCTGATGTGACTTCCAGATGTTTAGTAAAATATTTTCAAATGTCTAGTATGAACCCCAGATATTTGAACCCTTAAACGCTTGATGTGATACCAAGTGTTTGTCTTTCCAAACGTCTGATGTGACTTCTAGATGTTTAGTAAAAACCCCAAATATTTGAACCCTTAAACGCTTGATGTGATACCAAGTGTTTGTCTTTCCAAACGTCTGATGTGACTTCCAGATGTTTAGTAAAAACCCCAGATATTTGAACCCTTAAATGCTTGATGTGATACCAAGTGTTTGTCCTTCTAAAACATCTGATGTGATTTCCAGATGTTTAGTAAATGTTTTCAAATGTCCAGCATGAATTCCAGAATTTGAATATTTAAATGCTTGATGTGACTTCCAAGTATTTGTATTTTCAAACATCTGAATGTGATTTCCAAGTGTTTGGGATTTGATGAGAGTTCCAGATCCCCGAAGACTTTGAGCCTTTCAATTATCTGAAGAGATTTCCAGATGTTTGTCAGGTCTTATAGGAATCATTTCACACCTAATAATACTTTTCTGAATCTCCAGATAAGTATGACAGGTACGTGTTCTTCTTTGCATTTGCATTAAGCATAGATACATTGAGATCTACGTTCTTGACCAAATCATTGCATTTACATTGCATTATTGCATGACCTTGCATTTCAAATAGAATTAAATTTATTTGAAAAAGAGGCCATTAACATTTGCATATGCATTTTATATTCATTTTGCATTCATTTTGCATTTGCATTTCATTGAGCATCACATTGAGATCTACGTTCTTGACCAAATCATTGCATTATTGCATGACCTTGCATTTCAAAAAGAATTAAATTTATTTGAAAAAGAGGTTATTAACATTTGCATATACATTCCATATTCATTTTGCATTTGCATTTCATTGAGCATAGACACATTGAAATATATGTTTTTGACCAAATCATTGCATTTACATGGCATTCTTTATTGCATGACATTGCATTTATTTGAGTCCATTTCTTTAAAAAAAAAAAAAAGGTCATTACAATTAGCATTTGCATATTCATTTTGCATGATTTAAATTTAGGTGTCATTTATCTTTGAAGGAAACCTCTATGAGCTTCTCTTCAAAGAGGGGCAGCTGTTGACACCTAATTTTAAAAATATAAATAGAAAATAATCTTTGATTATAGGAAAATTTTAAAAAAACAAATTTGAAAAATTGAATTCAAAAACTCAACCGTGTGATTTTGGAGCCACTTTGTTGTTGAGAGGTTGAGCGAAAATCTCCACCGGCGAGAGGTTGAGTGAAAATCTCCATGGGCGAAACGAACTCGAGTTTTCGTTTTATAAGTAGGGGGCTTCTCTTCATTGTTCGTCCCGAGAAAAAAATAGAAAATTGAAAGAGAGAAAAAGTGTGGGGGCAATTTCTCTTCGTCGAGGGAAAAAGAAAACAAAAAGGCAAAGTCAAGAGAAGCTTTTGCTTCTGCAGAGAGAGTGCAGGGAATGTAGAGAGAGGAGGGAAGAAGAAGAAAAGTCAAAAGAAAAAGTGTACAGAAAGAGAGCAGAGAGAAGTGACGGAGGGAGAGAGAAAAACAAAAAAATAAAGAAAAAAAGTTGTGCACTGTTGATCTTCTTCGTGGGTTTCTTCTCGCGAGTCCCCACGCGCTCCGCTCATTGTGCCCCACGCCGCCGCACCCTCGCCGCCCGCCGCCGCCTCCATCCGCGAGCACCCGTGCCAGCCCTATTGCCGATGCTCGTATCCGGACCTCCGTCGTGCCAATAGCCCGGCTCCATCGCTGCCTCTTTCGTGTTCACCGAACGACGATTCCGACACCATCTCCCTGCTCCAGTCACTGCTTTGACCTACCTGTGACGTCGAGCCGATGCTCCCTACAACCCGCCGATCCGGCCACCGTCGCCTCCGCCCCGAACCGTTCCGCCCCGACGCCCTGTTCCGCCTCGTCGCCGCGATCCGCAACACCGGACCTCCGACTCACCGTGCAACGCCCGCGACCGACCCGCGACGACCCGACGCCGCTTCCCTCTCGCCGAAGCTCCGCCAAGACTCGACCCGACCGTTGCTGCTGCAACCCGCGAGCTCGCCCTGCTTGCGCCTCCACCGCCCGCTCATCAAGCCACCGTACGCCCGAGTGACGTCGGGCTGGTCGCCGAACTCCCTCCGACAAAGTCACCGCCGTGCTACTCGCTCGCCATTGCACCCCCGCACGTGATCCTCCCGCCCGCTGCTGATCCGACAGCCGTCGTCCCTCTCACCGGCGTCCCCAAGAACCGACGAACGCACCGCACGACCTGCTCGTCCTTGCTACGCCATCACCATCCGCGCCTCCTCTCGTTTTGCTGCAGACCTCGCCGGACCTCCGACGAACAGCCCCAGATTCCGCTATGAGGACTCATCACCCTTGGCGAACCACCATCGCAGCTCGGCCATTACCGCTTCCTCGCCATTTCTTCAAGTCCACCGTGGGTCGCCTAGGTAAATTTTTAGATATCTGGTTTCATAGTTTTTTATTTATTTATTATTTTCATTCTAACTTGATTTGTTTTGATTTATTATCCAATTAGAAAATTTGTCATATTAAATCATGATAATCAAAATATTGAGCCGCGAGACGTCGGCTTAGATTTTTGATTATTTCGATTTTTTTATGACAAATTCATGAATTACTTTGCACCATTAATTCATATTAAAATGCCATTGATTTATATAGATGGATTTTTATTTTGGCATGTTATTATTATTTGCTCATCACATATCATGCATCATATTAGGTACTTAGGTCCATGCACATTTCATATTAAAGCAACATACTTAGATATTTTTAGATTAAGTCAATTTTCATTTAATAGAACAAAAAGATGAACAAAAAAAAAAAAATGTTATGCATGCCATATGAGTTATAGTTTTTTTTTTAATAAAAAGAAAATGCTAAAAGATGATCATTGCACCATTAAGTTGTTTTCTTTTTAATAAAAAACATTATGTCATTAAAAAATAAAAATAAAAGATCATTTCATTGGTTAGTTAATAGGTTAATTCATAATTAATCTCATATCATCATTATTTAGCATATGTTGCATATATGCATTAAAAATGAATCATCATTAAAATAAAATAAAATAAAAAGAGCATGCATGTAGAAATACCATGTCATTTATCCCATATCATGTAGCACATGGATATTTAGGATTATAAAAATTAGATTGCATACATATAGTGATAAGTTTCAGTCATACCATATGAATTGCATCTCGCATGTCATTAAAATAAATTCATGCATATTAAGTTTAAATTAAGATTGCACATAATTAACATTTTAAAAAGAAAAAAAGAAAAATTAGGTGTCATGTCATTTAGAAATCATGTTTAGGGCATGCATTTTTATTAGCATTTTTTAATGTTATTTTATTGATTGTACACCCGATGACCATCATTTGCATGTTAGTAGCTTAAATTTAAATTAATCAACATTGCCTGCAAAATATTTTTTTTTAAAATAAAAATAAAAGGTACCGAAAGGGCGTTAGACTAATCTAGCGTAACCATGTCCCCGACCTATTGAATCTCTGGTTCGTAAAAATAAAGTATTCTCCCATACTTTATTTGGGTTTCTAATCAACCCTAATTGATTAGTGGCGGCTCCAAATTGAATAGAATTGCATGTTTAAATAGATTAATTTCAAGTCGCGATTGGTAGGACTTGGGAGGGTCCGAGCCAAGTCTTAGGACTTAGTAATCCATTAACCTAAAATTTAGGATTGCCCCTGAAAATTTAGGTCGCGACATCGGTGTACATCTGTTTTATAAAAAATCAATAATTTGATAACCATTTTCCTTTTAATTCCCGACTCCTTCTGTGGCCTCGTCCTCCCTCTATCTTCCGGAGTAATCTCTCTCTCTCTCTTCTCTCTCTCTCTCTCTCTCGCTAGACGTTCGCAAAACCCCTCGTGCTCGATCCAAGATCACGGCATCACGGGCTTGGAGCTGGAGGTGGCAATTAAAGGTGAGAGAGAGAGAGAGAGAGAGAGTTTGGTGGGATGTTCGGTAGATATGTGTTGCAAATTCGACTGTTAATTGGGCGGAGACAGTAGATGAGTCTTTGGAAGTGAGACAGTTCCATATTTTACAACCTAATAAGCAGGTATCACCATGAAGGGCAAATCATCACTGTGTAGTCATCTTATCAAAGACCCTAATTTCTTCAAAGTAAACCAGGTTATATCCATCGTTTTATTGAATCTAAAACATACAAACATTACGATAGCCATCATGACATGGCTTGAGATGATTTTCACATATTTTGTGTGCTACAATAGTTCTATTCGAAATTTAATGTGGAAGAAGAGTAGCAATGATTTAAGCGGGTTTGAACAGGGATCAAAGACCGATATGCTTATTTGATTGGATTTGAAACTGCCATACCAAACCCGACTTTTAGGCTTATCGCGTTCCCGTTTTGGATAGAATTCATCCATTTCAAATCTGTCTTGCAGACATTCCCGAATAAACTGGAAGAACCCGTCCGACCTTAAAATTGTTAGCCATGCAAAACTAATATTCATTTTGTGGCCACATCTGCTTGTCCTTTCAGCGTACTAGAATATATGGGAAGAAAGTGTTAAAAAGTCATAAACCTTTGTATTTGTACCAATTTAGTTCTAAATTTTTTTTTTAGTACAAATTTAGTCCTAAACCTTTCTTATTTTATGCCATTTCAGTCATTTCCAGCCAATTTTGATTGGATTTTGCTAACTTTATGTCTACTAGTTGACATGGCTTAATCGGCGCTAACGTAAACAAATTTTAATAATATTTTAATTTTTTTTTTTTTCTTTTTCTTCTCTCTCCTTCATCTTGCTGGCCACCTCGCCAATGGCTGCAAGGGCGGCCTCACGCTAGGCGGTGAGGCTCACCCTCACCGGATCTAGCAAGGCTTGACCTCACCAAATATCTCCCCGTCCAACGCAAGGCCAGCTCGAGGCTGCCCACGCTGGATCTAGCGAGGTCGAGCCTCGCCCATGACCGGCAAGGCTCGACCCTCGCCAGTCCAATGCAAGGCTGACCTGGGCAGCCTCGCGCTTGCAGCCACTAGCGAGGTGGCTTGCGAGGTGGCTGGAGGAAGGAGGAGAGAAGAAAAAATAAAAATTAAAAAATATTAAAATATTATTAGAAATTGTTCATATCTGTGCCGATTGGGTCATGTCAGTCGGTTCGGCGCTCACTCAGCAAAATTAGATCAAAATTGACTGGAAATAACTGAATTGGCACCAAGTAAAAATGTTTATGATTAAATTGGCATCAAAAAAGGTTTAAAATTAAATTGGCATAAATGCAAAAAGTTTATGACTTTTTTAATACTTCTCCCAAAATATATGTTTCTTGAAGACGAGGATCCCTGTGACACGTAGAGGTTTTACAACAGAAGAGGGTCCCACTTCAACCCTCTTTCAAGAATATAATAAAAGATCACCTTTGGCCCTAATATAATGAGAGATCCCGAATGTCTGCAATTTGACGTTGACGTCCATCGCATTCCTCTCTTTTTCTAATTCAGTTTGAGGATATTTCTGACTGATTCAAAGGTAAATAGCAAGAAAAGGCACAATAATGGCCCTTAACAATTAAGTAACAATTAATTAATCTTATTGTGTTATCGTAGTGAACGCTCACGCAACGTAACAACCTCCACAATATCTGCCAAGAAAGGAAGAAGACCCAGCAAGGACAATTGTTGGAATAAAACTCTAAAATTTATTTAAATAATTTAATCAATTTAATCCTCATCTATATGTGATATTGCATAATCCATATATATAAACACCCATGACGTCTCATTGATCAAACTTTCCGGAAACATTCGGAAAATAATGAACAATATCCTCAACAATATGATGCTGTCATAACTCGGACATCACTAATGATGTTGACATCAAACTCGGCCTCCCCCATCTCCTTAAGGCATATGGAGAGGCCATGGAAAACGAGCAGAGCGAGCTGCTAGATGTGATCTCACGATGCATTGGCAAGAGAACAAACCTGCACGGCAACTTGATGGATCGCCTTGCCTTTCATATGTTCGATAGATAACAGGACCTTCATACATAAACCAATGATCAATGATGTGTTTGGTAATATTTCTATTATCAGGAACAAATTCCATTCAAAAAAATCTTTTTTCATCTCTGTTCTCAAGAACAAAGGAGTAGTTTTTTTTTACTTATTATTTTTGTTTCAAACCTATTACTTGGCCACTATTCTATTCCTTGAAAAAAAAAAGCTAATGTTACCAAATGAATTTTCCAAATAGGTTCCAAGAGGCCTTTAAGAAGTTGAAACTAGCACCAAATGTGTTGAAACCTAAATTTTGACAACCCATCCAAGCATTCATTACATAGATAACTAGAGTTGGTCTCAACTGCTAACCAAAAGTGTTATTAAATTGTAGACTAGGAGTATTTGTCATTTAATAACATTAATAATAATGAACATATAATTACATTCTAATTGGATTGGTGCAGGGAAATTCAAAGTTTATTTGAATTATCTGGACTAGGCCCACAAAATTGTGATGCTTTGGCCAAGCCTGTCAATCCATTATATTGGTCGAAGATAACATGTAGGCGCACATAGGGAGTGCTAAACTAAGAAAGATTACATTATTCAATCAAATTTGGAAAGCAAGAAAACAGTTTTCCTGAAAATTCCGGCCAATATGGATTCAAGACGCAAAGAGATCCTTATTTCTTAAAGTTATATCTCATTTGATCCAAATTAGGATTTGTGGGAATTGAAAGCACAATATTATGAGCCATAAAAGAAAGGTGGGGATTCTCATGCATGGGAAGAGCCGAAAAGACAGAGAAATAGAAAGAAAAGAATTTGAGAGAGAAAAGACAATCTTCAGAAACAAAAATAATGTTCTTTGATTTGCTCCACTAAATCTGCATTCGTTCATGGGAATTTCTTGGGCAAAATATAAAAAAGGATTTGCTGGCATCTCCATAAAGGGGGAAGAGAGGAACATAGAGAGGGTGATTGCTAAAAAGAATTCTTGGGATCGCCATCTTCAATTGGATAAGTCACGGTCATACTGATCAACAACCAAAACTTGTTCAAAAAACTTATTGTGCTTTTATCAATTAAGCATAAACTTTTCACTTTTACCAATTAAATCCATCTAACCAATTTTGATCAATTCACGAATGTGGACATCGGTGTCTCAAGTGATATGACGACGATGTAAATAATTTTTAATAATATTTAAAAAAATTTCTTTTTCTACTTTATTTATTTTTTTATTGTGGTTGGGCCCTCGCCGATTGCCATTGGCAAGGGCCACGATGCCCTTGCTGGCTTAGGGTGGGAGTCATGCAGCCCTTGTGAGTCAATGATGTCATAAATCCCGAATTTTGTAGACTAAAGAGCTAACCATATTCAAAACGAAGCAAAAGGCAAGACGAACCAAGGAATTAGAGCCTTGGTCGCGAGCCCTGTGGATAGATTTCTACCGAACTCCTAAATATACCAGTAGAATCTCTCTGACCATAAGAATGCTAGCCATGCAAAACCAACATTCATTTCGTGGTCCATCTTCTTGTCCTTTCAGCGTACTAAAAAATGGATTTCACGAAGACGAGGATCTCAATGTACGGTAGAGATTTTACTACCAAAGATGGTCCCCCTTCAACTCTCTCTCTCTCTCTCTCTCTCTCTACTCTTTCATGATTATAACAAAAGACAATCTCTGGCCCCAAAGAGAGACAGATCGGCTGTAATTCGACGTAGACGCCTATCGGATAACCCTCTCTCTCTCTCTCTCTCAATGTAACTATAGGATATTTTTAACGAGTTGAAAGGTAATAACCTGGAAAAGACACGATAAAAAAAAAAAAAAGAATTAAGTAACATTCAATTAAGCTTATTGTGGTACAGTGGTGAACGCTCACGCAACGTAACATCCTCCAAAGCATCTGCAAAGAAAGGAAGAAGACCCCAGCTAGGAAATTTGCTGGAACAATTTATTTACTTTTATTATCATCTTCGTCTGCATTATTGTATTGCATGAATCGCGGTACAAATACCTTTGACGTCTCATCGATCAAGCTCCCCCAAAACCTCCAAAAAAAAAAAAAAAAAACAATCCACAATATTTTCAACAAGACGATGCTGTTAGAATTTCATGGGTTCCTTCGGATGAGTTTAGAACTTTTCGTTTAAAAATTATTGTAAGGAATGGTAAGTAGAAATTGAATAATTTTTTAACAAGAACGCGTTTTAGTAAATTTATTCTTGGAATAAAAAAGAACATAAACATGTTTGGTAAACTTTTATAATTTTTTTTGTTTCTTTTAATTTTTTAATTTTTTTCTTTTCCTTTTTTTTCTTTTTCTTTTCCTTCCTTTTGGCCGGTCGCCGCCGTTAGCCATGGCCGCCGACCGGCCGATGAGGGCCGGCAGAGCCTCGCCCGGCCACAACAAGGCTCACCGCCCTCCGGCAGGCCGAGCCTCGCCGTGGCTAGGCAAGGCTTGGCCTCACCTTGGCCGGGTGAGCTCGAGCTCGCCTGTTCCCGGCGAGGCCGAGCTCGCCAACCACTAGCGAGGCTTGCGCCTAACGGTGGCCCGACGAGGCCGACCTCGCCCGGACCATCGGCGACGCCGGCCTCGCCGAGCCACCACCAAGTGACGCCAACCTAGCAAGGTGGCCGACGAGGCCGAGCCTCGCCGGTGGCCGGGCGAGGTCGACCTCGCCGAACTGGGAGCTCGAGCTCGCCCGGCCAAGGTGAGGATGAGCCTCGCCAGGCCGGCGACGCTCGGCTCGTTGGGGGCCTGACACTCCGACGAGGTCGCCGGCCCTGACGACGTCACCGGCCCTCGACGGCCGATTGCCGCCCATGGCCAAGGCCGCCACCGGCCAAAGAAAAAAGAAAAAAAAAAACGATGAGAGAGAAAAATTTGTTTTCTTGAAAGTGTTTTAGAAACAAGAAACAAATTGTTTTTTGTTTCTTGTTTCTATTCCAAATTTGTTCCCGGAAACAAAAAATAAATTTTGAACAAAATCCAAACAAACACGTTTTGTTCTTTTTTTTGTTTCCGAAAAAAAAAAAAAAAAACAGGAATTATGTTCATAAACACGAGCTAGAACACAAAACAATCAGGCCCTTCGTGGCCAATCTTTGAGGTCATGAACAATCCTGTTGGTCATGTTATGGGGCCTTGTCCCAATTCGGAATTCTGCGTTGGAGGACATGAATTTTGTTCACCCTTAACCGATGCTGAGGACTCCTCTCTGTCTCTATCCCCCTCTTATTTGCCCTCCGAGTTTTAACCGAATCTCGGCGAGATTCAACACTCCAAGAATAGCAAATTGGACCCTATTGAAACTATCCTGATGGAGATCGATGGGTTCGAGCCGATCTCGAGCTGCAACGATAAGGGGTGGACTCCTAGCCCTACTCCATCCCTATTCTCGGAGATCAGCAACGATGTCTCATCAGTCCAAGCGTCTTTAGTCCTGCCATCCGAGGGAATGGAGGTCGATTATAAACTCGGCCTCCCTCATCTCCTTAAGGCTTATGGCGAGGCCATGGAAAACGAGCAGAGCGAGCTCCTTGATGTGATCTCAGGATGCATCGGCGAGTGAGCAAACCCGCTTGGCAACGCAATGGATCGCCTCGCCTTCTACATATTCAACAGAAAACAAGACCTTAATTGCATAAAACAAGAGGCTTTCAAGAACTTCAAGCCAGCATCATATGCAATATACCAAATATCCCCGCATGGGAGATTCGCCCATTTTGCGGCAAATTCAACAATTCTCGAATCCTTGCCCAAACACATCGATGCCGTGCATGTTATAGACTTTGACATGGGAGAAGCGTTCCAATGGTGGGCATTGATCGAGTCCATGGCAATGGCGAGGAGACGTGTAGCTCTGAGGATGACTTCGATGAAATTGGACGATGAGAAAGGCTTGATCGAATTTGAGGAAGCAAAGAGTAGGCTTCAAGAGCAAGTAAAGCCTCTTGGTGGAGAGTTGGTGGTGGAAGAGATGAGGATCGATGCGTTAGTGAGTGAGATGAAGAGACTGAGCCAAAGAGGAGGTAATAATAATGGTGCGAAATCACAATGGATGGTCTTCTATGTAATGGTCTTCCACACATGGGAAAGAGGAGAAGCAACAGGCAAGTTGGTGAGTTCTTGAGATTGGCCAAGGAAGTGATAGCAAATCCCACCATCGGAGGCATAATAACTTCGGGCCAAGGAGAAACTAGCCGCAAATCGCGAAATTTCATCGAGTTTTTTCGATAAGAACATCAGGTATTACCATGCAATTTTGGAATCAATGGAGTCAGATTTCCCAAGCCAGCAGCTGGTAGAGGCAGGGCTAGCCGTGGAGTCTCTTTCTGTCTCGCCCTTTTTCTCTTGCCTTGGCTGGTTCCTAACTTGGGAAGAAATGAGGGAACGTTTGGATGTTCCATTGGGGTCTTGTGGCGTGGATGGTTGGAGAATAGGCCAAGCAAGTTTGATGGAAGCCATGGGATTGATTTGTGGGAAGAGGTCATTCAGCGGCAATTGGAGAGAACGGGAATGAGATGGTGTTGGAGTGCAGAGACTCCAGCATGCCTCTGGTCAGATTTTCAGCTTGGGGGAATCCCTCTATTTACGGAAGACCTGTATAGGATCTAGGTTCTAAGTTGTATTCTCCTTATTTTAAATCGCATCGGAGAGCGAGAGCATATATTTGTGTATATGATTCATTATCTATGTCAAAAGAAATCTCGATTTTTTAAAATTTGAAAATTAGGACCTGCTTTGTGGATCTTTTTTAATAGAGTAAAGCTTCCGACTTTTGTGCGGTAATTGAACATATAAACAATGCTCGTTCTTATAGAACAAAACAATTAGTATACACATAGAACACGCAGCATATTATATGCGTGTAAAACAAGTTTAATGTTTTAATCAGTTTATGTCTTTTCATTAACCTGTTCTTGATGTAATCTGTTAATCATCACTTGTTATTTTCGAAGTGCTTACAGGATATCATGATCACGTGAATGCATATCAAATTCTTTCGATAGCATGCGATTATTAGATATGATATCTTAACAGTAAATTGCAATCCAAATACTCCTATTCTAATTTGCAAGCTCTTTTAGTGTTGTAGCACCATCCACGTAAAGTCATGACAACATCATTTTCAATTATGATTATAAGAGTGCCAAATTTTTTCCACGTACTTTTACAAAAAATAGCAACATATACCCGTTCATAGCCCGTATATCACTCCCAAAGATCTTGGACTATATTATCCTGTTGATGCTAATTGTATGTTTCATCCATTAGATGAGGCTAATTGCACCTTCCAAACCGAGGTACTTAAAAAATAAGATCCGAGATGCGGTTCCATCTAGTCATGATTCGAAATCAAGCGATCTCAATTTGCAAAGTAATTTCAAGCAACAATAAAATCGACAGCCAAACTACACCCAAAGCAAGAACCGCATGACACGACCATGCTCTAACAAAAATAATCGGCAACATAAACTCGATAAACCAGTAGCCAATGGATTCGTTTGGCTGAACATGCAATTTTATTTAGAAACATAGCACAAACTAAGTGTTAACCAACCATAAATGGTTTAATCCTTCCATTTTTAGCTGATTTGGTCTAAAGGGACCAAAAACAGGGGCCGCACTAAATCAACAGAGATCGTATATGTGCTTAAAAGGATTTGTGGTATCTCTTGCTTCATCGCTCCTCAACGAGTCGAGTTGCAAGCGGGGGGTTTTGCCAGGCTGCCCTTGTAAGCCTTGCACACGAAGTCCATGAAATTCAAGAATTCCTGCAAACCACAGTGCATCAGATCCAAGCTCGAGAGACAGAGAGAGAAACATAGACAGAGACAGGGGTATTAGGATACGAACATAGTAGAGCGGTTGGTCATTCACGGTAACCCACGGCGTGTACTCGTGAGGCGGAATAAGCATGTCGGTCTCGGTCTTGTACTGTAGTTCAAGCTGCATATGAGGAAAATTTGAACCACCATGAAGCCGAGTAGGCATCAGACGGTTTAAAAACAGAGGACTGGTGAGAGGGCAGCAAATCCCTTTAAACAAGCATCAGTTTCTTCATCTATCGATCGTGAAACAGTGGTAGAATATGCTGCGAGCATGCATTGGCTTATGACTACGGCATTTCGGCTTTACCTCTCTTCCACGTCCGCTGGTGTAGCACTTGTAGATGCCTGCTTCCTCCAATTTTAGCTCTTCAGCACAAGACTCCCACACTTTTGAGGCTGCAACATTTGAGGAGGGCTTTTCCTGATACGCGGCAGAGACCTTCCCCGATCGCAGCCCACCCTTGGAGATCTTATCCTCCACGCAGCGAATGAAATTGAAATGCGGTTGCTGGACCGGAGTACAATACATTAAGAGAACAAATTTAGTCAATACAAACCAAAAGCGAGAAATCTTTCTGCACTTGGTGTATATAGACTAAAAACATAGATAAAGGCCAGAGCAGTTCGAAGCCACGCTTACCAGATCGGACCAGACCTCGATGGCACAAGCTTGAATGGTGTTGAGGTAGCATTCATCTTCACCATGCTGCAGAGGACACATAAACAGGTAGTGGCCTGATCACTGGGCGAGAGAACTAATTGACACGAAGAAGAACAAAATTTTGAAACTATACCTGGCATATGAATGCTCCGGAGCGGTTGTCGATTTGAGCATTTCCCCAAGGGACAATTTGGAGGTCGATGATGTTTATGAGACCGTTGTCGATGGCCTTCACGAGGTGGTTGGCTATGAAATCCGCGCTGCCGGGACACAGGCTTTCGTAGTAGAGGGACAATTTCACCTTATCGTCATCAGAGGACAGCGATGGAGATGGGAAGGTGAGGCAGAGGAACAGAGTCACAAGAGCGAAGGGGAATAGCCCGCCACCAGAAGCCATTTCGCGTCTGTGTTGTTGATTGTCTGAGCGCAAATGCGACTCGCATGACAGCCAATTTATAGGCGTAATCCGCCAGGACACACATTCATTCACGTCACTCTAAACAAGCACATTTAGTGACTCGCTCGGAAGCGTGACGACGGTCTTCATGTTCACTAAATTCTCGACCAAAGAATCTGATGTCACCGAGCACATGACCGAGGTTCATGCCCCATTTGCAGTAGGACCGACGGTACACGTAGAGTTGCACCTGAATCGAGTTAGATCGACAGAAAAGGACCAACTTCTATTTCAAATGGACACCTACAGACACCAGATCAGGGTCGATCAGGTTCGGTTCCGACGCTGAAACTTCACCGGGCTGAAACAAACCGCCCTAAAACAGTTAAAAATAAAGACTCAACAGGCTAATCTGGGAATGAATGGTCAACGCAATAGTTTGCAGAGTGGGGTCTTGAACGCAAGTGTCATCTCAATGAATGAAGTCAAAACCGAAGAAGGCATCTCTCTCTCTCTCTCTCTCTTGTAGACGTTTACAGATGGAAGGTGATGAGGTTGCAACAGCATCAGCTTGAGGATTCTCTTTCCCTGAAACGGATGCTCTGCATACAGTGACTCATTCTTAGCTATAAAACTAGTGTAAACTCACTTTTCTTTCTCCACTTTTCCACGTTCAAATTATACGAAAATGCACTATTTTTGTAGTGCTGTAGCAATAATTGTCATACATAGTCTATTTTATCATATACATAAAATATCTCAATTGAATTACACATTTTATATTTAGATTGAGATTTAAAGAGATTTTCCTAGAAACAAATAATAAAAAATTGAAAAAGAAAGAATCTTTTCATTACGTTTTTGTAATGTTCAAAAGTTACTTTTACAATGACATGTTATGTTTTGACCCCCCCAAAAATGACATGTTATGTTACATAATAGATCAGTTTAGATTTGGTTGCGGGGTTGAAAATCATCAATTGAGTCCTACCCGAAAGCCTACGTATGAGATGATTTAGAGAAGAGAAACGTTTTCACGGATCCATCTCGGTTCAAGGCCCATAACGGTTGTTCTTGGGCCGATCCTGCTCGGCCCTCGGTGTCGTGGGCCTGTTCGGGCTTCCGGAGGAGAAGCCCGTAAAGCCCAAAACCGCGGGAGAGACGGAATAAAGGGACCCTAGGGTTTCGATGGAACCCTCTCATACCTCCATCCACCGTCTCTCTCGCTTGCTCAAAGCGGCGGAAACCGAGTGCTACTACTTCAGGAGGACCGGTGGGGAAGAGCTCCTTCCGCCGTCTCGTCTGAGCTGAAGCAACCAAAATGGTCAGCAACCCTCTCTTCTCTCTCCCTCTCTCTCTCTCTCTCTGTGTCTCTTCGGATCTTCTTTCTCGTTCTGCGTGGGTAGCCTTTTTGGTTTGCGTTTTTGGCCGCGCTAGTGCTTTGTAGATTGGAGGTTTTGCATGGTGGTGTGTTGACGACATCCCTTTTGATGTGCGGAAGTAGTGTTGCCAAATACTTGCGGGTTACTGGAGGGTTGCGTGAGGGTGGTGATGAGCTCGCGAGCTCCAGCGTCTTTGTTTCTTTGTCTGGTGGAGTGTTTGGACGGGATGAGGGCTTTGTTGATGCCTGGCGCCCGCCTCATTGCGGAGTGAATTGATTGTTTTGCTCTAATTTTTCGTGGGTGGGCTTTGTCAAGTTAGCTTTTTTAATGGATGTGTTTGCGCTGAGGAGTAAGCAATTAGTTGATTTTGAGTTTTGTTTGGAACGATCTGAGCCCTGAAGGCGCAGCAAGTTTGTGGGTTTTTTTTGGGATGGCGGAATTTGTTCAGCTGCGAAGTCATCGGGCACATGATAATTCGATGTTCCCCGTTATCAGTCCAAGGAAGTTTGGTTTTTTTTTTTTCCCCCAACCTTTTTCCTCATCAATTGTAATGTTCTTGCACATTGCAGGCACGTGGATTGAAGAAGCATTTAAAGAGGCTCAATGCTCCCAAGCATTGGATGCTCGACAAGCTAGGGCGGTGCATTTGTAAGTGACCTGTTGAATCCCCTTTTTCTTTTACGCGAATTGTTGCTTTGCCTTTTCAATGTCTTTCATTCTGCATTCTAATGTCATCTCTGGATGTGCAGGCGCCTAAGCCATCCTCTGGACCTCACAAATCCAGGGAATGTTTGCCCTTGATCCTCATTCTGCGTAACAGGCTGAAATATGCTCTTACGTATCGTGAGGTCATTGCCATCCTGATGCAGCGCCATGTTCTTGTTGACAACAAAGTCAGGACAGATAAGACTTACCCTGCTGGTTTCATGGGTATGTTGATGCCTCACTTCTCCTTTTGAGACCTCAGTGTGCTCTTTTCTGTTTCAAGGTTTCCACTGGAAGCAGTGGATGATATCACAAATGCCCTTCCAGGGAGGGAGCATTTATGTGTATAATGTTTGTCTTTTGATCTGCAGGACAGTGTTTTTGCTTGCCAATACATGTTTTATCATTTACTGTTAACTGTAGAGTGAATTGTTTCTTTTTGGCAGCTATGTGAGAACAGTGGCACCCAATATATATGCCAATATTATATTACTTAATAGGATAATTTATTTGTCATTGGTCGCTAGTTCTATGTTTATATGCAGGGTAATCGTGTTTGCAGATGACTATTGCGAATTGCAATTTGTGTCATACAGTTATTGACTATATGCATGTTAATATTTTTATTATCTCATTTATTAGATGTGGTATCAATTCCCAAGACAAATGAGAACTTCCGTCTCCTCTATGACACTAAGGGCCGATTCCGACTCCACAGCATTAGGATGACGAGGCAAAGGTTGGTCTCTCATCTCTCTGTGGGCTATGTTGGTTGCATTGAGTATACCGAATGCATAAAGATTTTAATAAAAATTTTATGTTGTTTCCATCCACTGATTTATGGAATACATTTATTGCAGTTCAAGCTTTGCAAAGTTCGTTCAATCCAGTTTGGGCAGAAAGGCATCCCATACCTTAACACCTATGATGGCCGGACTATCCGCTACCCAGATCCTGTGATCAAGGCTAATGACACCGTCAAACTTGACCTTGAGGCCAACAAGATCACTGACTTCATCAAATTTGATGTCGGGAATGTTGTCATGGTTACTGGAGGAAGGAACAGGGACGTGTTGGAGTTATCAAGAACCGCGAAAAACATAAGGGAACTTTTTGAGACCATTCACATCCAAGATGCATTGGGGCCACGAGTTTGCTACTCGTTTGGGCAATGTGTTCATCATCGGAAAGGGAACAAAGCCTTGGGTCTCCCTTCCTAAGGGCAAGGGTATTAAGCTGTCCATCATTGAGGAGGCAAGGAAAGGCTTGCAGCTCAGGCATCCGCAACTGCGTGAGTTTACTTTTGATGCATGTGTTGGATTAGCAGCAGACTGGCAGTTGTTATTTAGCTACAAGAGGATTTTGGGAAGTGGGCATTTTGTTTTCTGTTCCATTGCAATTCTGACTAATTTTGCTCTTTCGAATTAGATTTTCCTGTCAATTTTTATGGGCAATTTGAGGTCATGGTATCTGTTACAGTGTGTTTCTTTGCATGCTTGATTTCTGTTCCCGTTTGAGGTAACGAAAAGATTGAGGAGTTATTCTCGTATAGAAGAGGAAAAGGCTTATGGAGAGTGTAATTACGTTGCGCCGACGATCTATTGAATCTATGCACAATTTTATCTTTTCTGAGCCGTATTCAAATTAGCAAATCAAGGAAGACCTTTGGATAAGTTAAAAACAGGGGAAGTTCTGTGCAAAAGGAAAAAAAAAACGCAAAAGAGAGGAGAGGGCGAGTCAGGGCACGGTCCAGCAGACCAGCCTTGATTCATTTTATAGAGGTAATGGAAAGGAAAGATGACATGTTGGTAAAGCAGCCTTCAATGACTAAAGTTCTATACCCAGACTTTCAATTCACCATACAAAATAGAGCGAGGAAACACGAAATAGAACGAGGAAACGGCACTTTGTTTGGAAAGCATCTGAACCATTTCCAAACACAAGCTCGAAAGC